>NC_056480.1:2510743-2855525 GCF_008729295.1 Plectropomus leopardus | reverse complement strand
TTTACTTAATTGGAGTCTAAAAAGTTAGCCTTTAACTTACAAGTCCTAAATATTTTTTTCGTCTCATTCACATCTACAGTTAGAGACAATTGTTAGTGCAAAGTCAGTCTGTCATGTTGTCCTCACAGACCTCAGAGTTTTCCTCTTCAAAGTCANTACTGTTTACTTAATTGTAGTCTAAAAAGTTAGCCTTTAACTTACAAATCCTAAATATTTTTTTCGTCTCATTCACATTTACAGTTAGAGACAATTGTTAGTGCAAAGTCAGTCTGTCATCTTGTCTTCACAGACCTCAGAGTTTTCCTCTTCAAAGTCATTGAAGTACTTCACGTCAGTCCCCTCACTGGTCAGGATCTCTCCGGGACACTCGGCTTTCATAATGTCCTCCAGAGCCGACTGAACCTGTTCACAATCACACAAGCTCTCAGTTTCTACACAAACTGCAATAACTGCAGTCCAACATGAGAATCTAGTCTGACAATACAGTTTGAGAAATAAAATCATATATTATATAGTTTTTATCTCAAAAAACTTTGTGTATGAAACTCTAGAGAGGAATAATGACATTTTTACACGACAGACCTCAGATGCAGGGGCATTGAAGGCGATGGGCTTTGTGGGAATCCCCCCCCACAGCAGAGTGACCGTCTCCATGTTGCTTCTGCCCTTCGTGACCTCAACAACAGAGACGTTAGTGTCTGCGCCAAAAACCTCATGGTGAAGAAGCTCGAAATCTCCTGTAGGCAAAAGAAGTACAAATGATCAGTTAATTTATTGCTGCTAAAAATGACAAATACATTCAGTTACACATGCACCATGATGGTCAGTCACACAAATGCATGTGACACAGCAGTTACTTTTCTATGACCGGCTACGTTTCTGTCTCTTCATACCTCTGTCAGACTGGAATGTGACTGTGAAGTGAGATCCTTGGCTGTCGTCCTGTTTGGTGACCTGGACTGTGTCGGGTTTGATGGACCAAAGGTCGTTCAAGGATGCTTCGATCATTGCTGCTGAGGCGCTGACTGGAATCGGTCCTAAAGAAAAGAGGAATAATGGAAGCTGATGATAGTAAAACATGCAAAAGAGGCGTAGGAAGCTTGATTTGTGGCGCCAAACACATATGCAGTCATTACACTTAGGGGGAAATCAATGAGCAAAACACATCAAACTACAGTTTTTTAGAAATAAATCACTTGTAAGACACGTTACCTGTCATTGCATCTCCGTATCCGAGGCTGAAGAAGGTGCTCCCACAAAGATGGCTAGCACAGTCGCTGCTGACAGTAACCATCTGCACCTCTTTGACTGCGGGGACGTCGCTGCGCCCTGAGTCAAAGGTCAGCACCTGGTTGACAGTAACGGTGAGCGATGATGAGATGCAGAAGCAAATTCCACTTTAATATCTGCATGTTAAATATGACGATAGTGCTGCATTAGCTTAGCGACACTACAAAACAGGAAACAGCTAGCTAACTCTGTTCAAAGGCTAAAAGGTCTGCCGACGGTAGCACCAGCTCACTAACTGACCTTAACTAGTTAGTTAGTAAGTAAGTAGAGGCAGCCTGTAGCCTTACAGTGATAACATAAAGAATGGGACGCCAGCCTTGATCTTTACAGAAGATCTGTAAAATCAGCACAGTTTAAAGGTGGACGCCCATAATTAGTGTCCCCACTTCAGTATCAGACCAAATGTCATATTACTTTGAGTAACAGCCAGAAAAGTGTTGTTGCAGAACATCAGAACACTATAAAATTTGAGCACATGAATTCTTGAGTTATAGCCAAAACATGATTTTTAAGATCACCTTGACCTTTAACCACCAAAATCTAATCAGTTCCTTGAGTCTACTTGAATGTTGGTGCCAAGTTTGATGAAATTCCCTTAAGGTGTTCTGAAGATATCCCATCTGCAATAATGGATGTAGGGTTACAGTGACCTTTACCTTTGACCTATGACCATCAAAATCAGATCAGTTCACTCTTGAGTCCAAGTCAATGTGCAAAAACTGAAAAAAATCCCTCAAGGTTTTCTTGAGATATTGTGTTCATTAGCATGAGTCAAACAAGATCACAGGGACCTTTACCTTTGACCTATGACCAAAATCGAATCAGTTTATCATGGTGTCCAAATGGATGTTTGTGCCAAATTTGAAGAAATTCCCTTGAGGTGTTCTTGAGATATATCAAGGATGGGACAGTGGGACATTCAGATGACAACCCGAAAACATAATGCCTCCGGTCATGGCTATTGTTGTCACAGAGGCATGAAAATTTGCACTATTTCTTGTCCAGGAGCAGTGACTTCCGCGGACAGGTAGCACTCCCTCCTGTTTCCAGTCTTTATACTAACCTAATAGGCTTTAGCTTCATATTTAGAGATCAGATAAGTTAGTGGTATTGAGCTTCTGCTCATCAAACTCAACAAAAAAGGACAGGGTGTGTTTAACAGAAGCTACATACCTGTGTCTCATCGAACACGTCGTATTCAGCTATGATAGCCTGAATTTCATTGACAGCATCGTCCGTCTGGGCTTCTGTAAAGGAGCTCTCCCCTTGGAACAAGGCCATGTTCACACTGGCTGCACCGCCATATTCTTGATGCAGAATTTCAAAGTAGTAGCTGGGGGGAAAAAAAGTTTTTAAATTATTTTTATGGGAAACTGTGTGCTATGAATTAATAAGTAATAGTTTTTAAGAGCAAGTTGGAGCCATCAGAGTCATGCACTTACGCTTCATCTTCAACTAGAAACATCGGTTCAGTCTTTTGTGACTCCCTTTTCGTGAAATCTGAGACATAACTTTTCTGGTACGCAACTTTGACCTGTTGTGAAGGTTGTGGCGAGAAAAACAAGCAGGAAAGAGGGTTTAAGGAATTATATTTTGGTTGTTTCGAATGGAAAAAAGCGTGATTCGAAACTAGCAGGTGTGGTTTATTCGGAGATAACCTCTCTTGTCACACCTTGTGTTCGGGGCGGCTGGAGTTGCTGAGGTAGAGCTCACATCGGTCATCACAGTGGAGGTACATGATGTAGTTGGTGCTGGTTGGCGGGACAAAGAAGCCTGAGGTTCGTGAGCTGAAACGATCGAGTTTGAAATCAAAGACGTGGGGCGTGGTGTCGACCCACTGTGTCCAGTATCCGGTTGTGTTCTGGTTGTAGCTCCAAATGTCAGGCAGTGTCCGGGGGCTTGTCTCGTTCCACAGCTCCATCTTCATGCCTCTCCCACCTGTGTTTAAAATGGAAATAAATGCTGGCGGATCAAAATTAGGGCTGAAATGATAAGTTGATTAATCAGTGATTCCAACAGTAGATTAAATGTCCAATGTTGAAGGATTAAGAGACATTTAGCAGTGAGGTTACAGAGCTGAAACTTCTCCTGTGTAAGAGAACGTGAAAATATGACTGGTCTCAATGGCCAGCGTTTAGTTTGTCCATTCTGGGCTACTGTAGAACAACATGGCAGACTTAATAAAAGAGGACCCGCTCCATACGTAGATATAAATGTCTCATTCTAAGGTTAAAAAAATACACAATGTTTATTATAACCAGGTGATAAGAAATTAATGAAAAAAAGTTATAGAAATGATATTCAATTTCTGCCAACTGATTAACACTAGATCCTACACACTGGCCTTTTAAACTATTTGATAATCAATTTTTGCTTGAAAAATGCCTGAAAATAGAGTTATTTATATATACTTAGTCTTTGACAACTTATTAACATTATGTTAGGTGGTTTTTAAGGTGTAAGCATCTGTGGACTTTCTATTCAGAAAACAAAAAAAAAAAAATCATTTTTAATACTTGGAATGCAAAACTTTGAATCTCAAAATCTCAAAACTGCCAGAACGCAGATAGAACCATATATTTCTAATATGGTGACAATATCTTAAGATTTTGGATTATTGATCATAATCATAAATAACCACACATGGAATATATCAATACACAGGCATAGACTCCAGCCCCAATAAAAACATGAAAGTTGATTTTATTTTGACAAAATTAAAGACATCTCAACTATAAACTGATGCAGAAAAGAGCAAGCTGGGGCAGAAGAATTAATGGAGAAAATTAGGTGCTTGGTGCTTAAAATTTCCTAGAGGATGACCTTCCCATTTCATACGTGTCCCCGCCAAAGTAACAAAACCTATGCATTATATACAAAGATTTAAGTATCTTTTGCATCTTTTGCGAAAAATGGGATTTTTCAGATTTTCTCAGATCTCAGATTAAGATTGAACCACAGACCTTAATTAAGGCATGTAACCAAAAACCCATTCAAAAAGCCCAACGACTTCAAGTTGAGGGAACTGGGAGTGCGTAAATGCTAACTCATATCCACATTTTAGGATTCCTTATTCTGTTTTGCGTGCTGCATTCACCACATGAGTCACATGGAGCACTCAGGAGAGACACGTTTCTGAAACGTTACACTTGAAATTACATAAAAAGCAAGGAATTAATACTCTTACTGTTTGATCTCAAGCAGCTAAGATAACAGTTACAGGACGTCTTGTTTGTTTTGTATTAAAAAATCCTGATGCAATGGTCGTACAAACCCAGTGTCTGAACCTGCACCTGACATCAGCTCTAAGAAAGGTTTGCCGCATGATGTGTCAGATAAGAGGTTATTTTGTAACAGTACACGGCACACCAATGCCCCCAAGCTATGATGAACTGTGACAAGTGACGGATCAACATCTTCACGCAAAGCACGAGAGATGCTTTAAATTCTTCCAGTGGTCGAGTTGTCAACTGGTGTTCATGTTTTTTTCAGATTATGACAGCACAACAATAAATCAACAGGACGGATCAAAACGAGCGCTGGTTTCATCACATCAAAAGACAAAAGAGCAGAAGAAGAGGAGGGGTGCTCTCACCTGGGTAGAGAGTCACGTTGTTCATCTTTTGTTTGGCGGTCCGACAGATTATTTTCTCATCATACACGCTCTGGATTTTACAAGGCAGGCCTGAGGAAATAAGTCAAGCTTCAGTGACTGACAGCAGCTCATAATAGCAGACACAGGAACAAACTGGCTTCACTTAAGCTGATAGTTTACTGCAAAGTAAAAATTTACTAATTATCTACTCACTTTTACTTTTTTAAGACTTCACAGGACTTTAAACTGACATAAAGAAGTGTTAAAAATGTATTCTTTGGGTGACAAAATGGCAAATGGCAAAGTGGCTTGATTTCCTTCAAAAACAACTGCAGCTTAACAAGAAATGGCTCAAAAAATATCAAGAAAAAAGTTAAAATAAAATTACTTGAACATAAGCAAAGGAAGAAAAGTTAACAAAAAAAGGGGGTAAATGAATTAAGAGAATTATAAATATGGTTTTCTGGGCAATTTTCACACATTTTTCTTTTTTTCCCCCTTTTTTTGTATAATATCTAATAATCGCCCACAGCTAATTTTCAGATAATTTCCTTTTCACCTCTTGCTAATTTTTTTGCACTTACCAAGTTGCTCACTGTGTTTTTTTCCTTAGTTTTTGAAAGAAACAAAACCAATTTTCTCTCGTTTCAGAGGTTTAGATGTTTGTTAAAGGCATCTGAATGCAGCAAAAGAAAACTGATGTTGACTCAGGTGTTAAAGGGTTAAACTGAAGGAACGGAGCAATTTAACGAAGGCACACAAATGTGTTTTCAGACAATACGGAGTATCTGATTAGCACTTTGATTTCTGTGGACGGTTACAGAAAGACATAAATTATCAGTAATATATTAATTTTATTGAAATTATGGTCTGAAAATCTGATGAGGTTAATGATATGAATAGGTACAATTAATTTTTGGACTTTGTGTACTATCACTTTAGATATCCTGATCGTCTTTATAATAGGAAAATATATAAGAATCTTTTGTTTTTTTTTAAACTGTCATTATGTTTACATGCCAGCTTTTATGACTGCACCAAAGAGCTCTTATCGATTTCTCTCCTGTCAAACTGGTATTGTCAAGAACATGCTAAATGAGATATGACGTCTCATGTAACACAGTGCACAAGCTCCTTTGTCACGGTCCGTCGTCTCTCTAAGGCTTCAGAAGATTCTTTTCTGTCTGCCTTGCGACAACGCTGTTTTTTTTGTTTTGTTTGTTGTGTCTCAAGCATGCACACCTTCTGTTGTGTTGAAAAGGATTATCACCATTGCATGACATGAGGCCCCAACAATGGGATGGGTTTTGTATTGTGGAGACGTGCTTCATTCATCCATTCGTGCTCTTTGAACGCTCTGTACCGTTTGGAAACAATATCAGAAAAGTTGTCACGGAATGGAGATTGGCTACCGCTGGTGAGGTTTTAGGTAGATTTCCAGTCCGCTTACCTCCGACGAGGACACGTGCCGGGAGATCGGTTTCGTCAAAGAAGCGGCCGTGGATCGTAATCAGGGTTCCACCCAAGATGCTGCCCATGGACGGGGAGACTCCTGTCACCTCTGGACATTAACATTAACATTAATTTAACAGAGGAAGAACTTTGTGTGAACAACATCACAGTCTCACAGAAATACATGAAATGCACACAAACTTTTAATAACTATGTGGTATTGGGTACGAAATGTAATAATAACATAAATTTAAAAAAAACAAAAAACAAAAAAAAGTTGATGTTAAAAAGTCACAGTTTCGTGTGAAACAGTCGCAGCAGGGTCCCCACATGTTTTAATGGACAAAATTTGAGAACTTTTTAAGGATCCACAAGAACATTTCTATGATCGTTCACAATGTATAACATGAATTATTGCTCCATCTCAAAAATGCAGTACAGTTGGCTGCCTTTTAAGCTGGCTGTCTTTAATGGTGTTTTTTTCTTTTATTTTGGTTTAGTATGTCTAATTTGGTTTGATTTTTTTTCATTTTGTTTGACTTTGGGTCCTTTTACATCTACATCATCTGTATATTTAAATAAAGTCAGCATGTTTAAATAAATGTTATAATGAATACAAATTTGAATGACAGTATAAATGGTGGGGCACAGACTGCTGTCACACTGTCACAGCATATATATAAACATATCAGATTCAAACTACATTCAAACATCATTTCAGCTAGCCGACACACACGGAGGGAGAAACAGAACGTGGGGAGAAACGACGCGATAAACGTTTGTGGTGACGAAAAACGTCACAAATTGGTGCGTATTAGAGCTACATAACACTAGTGACTTAAAGTTATGCACTTTGCGTAATTACATAAAGACAGCGATCTACATAAAGCACTTGCATACATACGTTTTCACACAGGACACAAACACTGGTTTCCAAATTGACAGTCCATATTGGCATGACAAATGATCCTCACTGACTTTACTCTGGTATGTTTTCA
The DNA here is from genome assembly GCF_008729295.1 of Plectropomus leopardus. Classification (NCBI taxonomy): domain Eukaryota; kingdom Metazoa; phylum Chordata; class Actinopteri; order Perciformes; family Serranidae; genus Plectropomus; species Plectropomus leopardus. Next base: position 2,848,190 of record NC_056480.1, on the reverse strand, counting down.
TGTTTGCAGGATGTAATTTTAACATGTTATTCCCACCACTACGCACTGTGTAAAGACTTCATGTCAATTTGACGTATTTCGATTAGACTGGGCATAAACAAATGTTTAACGTACCTGCATAGGTCTGAAACATGGCGATCTTGTTCAAACTTGTAACTCTGTGAAGTTTCTTTTCTGGTAAACTCCTAAAGATGTGAAATAAACGAATTCATATTATTTCTGCCCTTCATATATAATGCTGTTTAGTGAAGCAATGTGTCACCAAGAAGAAATCTTCAAGCATTGTTTCCATTATTACATCTATGCATTTTTCACTTTATCTGCACTTTCAAAGGTTAAATATACACAATGGTTAGAGAGCCATAAAGCTGTATTGAATGCAAATCTTAAGATAAATTTTAAGTGTAAAGAAATAATTTACCTTCCATAATCCGCATCAAGAATGTAACTCATGTTGTGATGCCCTATTGGAAACAAAACATAGTTATTAAAAGACAGTTTGTGCTGTTTTAAAAAATCTTTTTTTAAAATGGCATATTAAGAGCAGCTGTAATTATGACTGAAACCATCTTACCGACATATGTCCCCGTCATTTTGCAGCTCATATATCCCCAAGTAGATGTTTCAGCGTCCAGATGCAGATTATACCTTTAGAAAGTATTTGGAAAAACTTAAAAAACCGTGATGAAAAAAATTTCTTAGTATTATTGTTTTGTTTTTTATTTGACACAACCTCACACAAAAGATGTCCCTGCAGCTGAAGTTGCTGTGAATTTGCTGCGCATTTTGCTGTGTTTTACGCTTTATTTCTAAATGTAATCTAATAGTAAACAAAATACTTACAAATCATCTGAATTCGGTTTGAGCAGGTTGCACGGCATCCCTCCCATGTAGGCTCTGCAATAAACAAGATCATATTCACTGATTGTTTGAAAGAGAGTTACATCTGAAAAGTCTGTTTCATGATTCAAAGAAATTGTTAAGCGTGAGCAAGCACATAAACCGCTTCTGTAGCGCTCAGTCTTACGTTTCCTAAAACAAGAGCATATATGTCAGATAGTTTGTTTGCAGATGTTGGCATTGACAAGAGTCAGATTCAGATGGATCCAACAAATCTCGGATTTTGATGCAGGAGTCCAGTATTCAGTTCTCGTCTGAATATTATGTTTTTTTCACCTTTTTCATCTGTGCCCTTGTTGCGTAATCTAAAGCATGTGTGTTTTGTTGACATCCTGGCGTCGGTTAAGATGTACTTTTGTTCCCTAAACATAACAACATGTAACATGCTTTTTGTTGACATCACAGTAGCAGCGTCCCGTAATGTCAACAGCAGACGCAGAAGCCTGAAACATAATATGTAGACGCGGAGGTCCACTGCAAAGGGGCGACATATCACGACTTGGGATGAGAATGTGTTGGAGATTCATTGATAATATTACTGATAAATATTAATATTTGTTTATTAACTGACCCCTGGGCTCATGTCATTTTACAAAAATGTCCCCCAGATAAAGCAAATTGAAAATACCTTACAGTAAAATAAACATTTTGTTTATATCTGCTTCATTTTATTAATACCTCAGAAATCTGACGTTGCGGCCATTGGAGCTTGTCGCAGTGTTGCTTCCATACACATCGGTGAAGATCCGTCCTCGCACTGTCACCAGCGTGCCTGCAGTGATTGTAGTGGGTTTAATAAACAGCTGAATATGGACTCTGTGAATGAACTGCACGCTATAGAGGTAAAGAGCCGTACCTGGCGGACCACTGATTGGACTCAAAGTATTGACAGTAGGTGTGCGATACCAGACAGGCTGAGAAAAAGTACATTAAGAATGAAAAAAAAACCTATCAGAATCCAAACTTGACTGCGGGATCAATTAACTTGTGAGTGAGGGCGTCTGTGTTGCTTGTAACCTTACATAGAAGCTGCAGTGGGGTTTGGACTGGCCATAGCACAGATTGCTCTCAGGGATGGGAACGCCGTCCACAATGACACGGACCACATAGTGATCACTCGGCATGGGTCTATGAAGGACAAATTAATCATTTTAGTCACATATATGCAAGAAGCAACTCGATAAAAATGTGTTTATTTAAATAGGAGTCCCCTTAGGTTACCTGGTGTAACATGTGATCCGGCTGCCGTGTGTTGAGTCTCTCTCCACATCACAGGGGACTGACAGGGTTTTAGACACGAAGGTCACAAAGTTACCAGTGTCTTCTGTTGGATTCAGCTGGAACTGCGACTCCTGGGCAAAACCTGAAAAAAGCATAGATGCAAATTGTTTTTCGGGTTAAGTGAAGCTATATAGCAGAGTTTCAGGAGCAGGACCACACCTCTACCGCACCTCAACCGCGCCTCCTCCGGCTTAAATACCCTCCTAACCCGATCTCCCCCTTTCGTTCTCGTTATTCTGCACCAGCGCGTACCGACACACCACGTAGCGTTTCGCTCTCGGTCGGCTACGGTTCGCTCACTCACCCCTATTATGGATCCTGTCTCTCTATCCCCGTCGGATGACGACCTGTTTGGTCGAAGCCGTGATGATGGCCCTCACCGTCTCCATCTGGCCGTGCAGGCGTCCTCAGGGTCCGACGCCGACAACTTCTTTGTCGCCTCCGTGCCGGAGACGCCGACCTCGGCAGTGCACCGGCCGCCGGCCCCTCGGTTCCCTCCATGGTCCATGTTCCACCCGGCTCCTCTCTGCTCACCATCCAGATGTACGGCTCGGCCGATGGTTCCTCTGCATCTCCCGGTCCGCCACCCTCAGCGGAAAGAAGAGGACGCGGTCGCCCCCGTGCAGCCCTGCGCCGCTGCGGTTCTCCTACTCCATCGCCGCGGAGGATGGTGACGGCCTCCCGCCGTTGTCTCGACTCTGCCGGCTCGGCGGCTCGATGTCGTCGAGCGATGAGCGCTGGAGCGCCGTGTGGAGCGCGGCGTCACAACGCTCCAGCGAGGTCTCCCGATTGCCGGCCGCCTTTGCGGACCGGGGAATACCGTTTCGCAGAACTGACAACAAGCTTTTTGACATCCTGACATCTGAGTGCTGCTCTGTCAACATCGGCGCTCTTCCGGGTGACGTCATCGCGGCGGCTCCTGTCGTGCGCCATGACGTCAGCACCTCTGTTAAGGCGCCGGTTCATCTTCAACCACTTCCGGCGGCCTGTGCTGAATAGGAAGCGGGGACATGTTGCCTCGGGCGAGTCAAGTCAAGTCTAGTCAAGTCAATTTTATTCGCTGAGCCTATTATCACAAAACATGGTTCGCCTCAGTGGGCTGTACAGTTTACGACATCTGCCTTAGACCCTCACATCACCCAAGGAAAAACTTCCCAAAAAAAAAAAAAAAAAAGTCGCTTCACCTCAGTCCCACCAGGACTTCGACAGTTCGCTTTCGTTGGGGCATCTGGCACTGAGATGTCGGGGGCCCCCAGATGTACGACATCGGCTACTGCACCGGTTCACTCTCCTTAGGGCTTTGGCACCGGGCTGCCAGTGCCCTCTACTGCTTACCCTCGAAGCCTGCATCTGCATTGTTCCCCAGGGGAGGGCTTCCTTTCTCATCTGTTGCCTGTCGCTTCTTCCGTCCCGTCGCTCATGGCCTCCATCTCTCTCGTTGCGCCCAGCCGCGCCGAGCTCTGGCTCTGGCTCCATCTGCTTGGCGATTGGAACGAATCTCCTTCTTTTATGACAATCACCCTGTCTCATCCTCAGGACGTCAACCTTTTCGATGACGTGGCTCCGTCTGCCGGTTTTGGAAGGAGACTGCCAGGTCACTTTATCTGCTCTCTTTGAGATCTACCCCATCATCGTCGCCACCATGTTATGGGGCCGTGAATGGAGTCGCCTATCTGTCCTCATCTACTCAGACAATCTTGCAGTAGTTTGACATCATAAATGAAGAAGTTCAGAAGCTTGGCTCCTCATGTAGACGCACACCCGACTCCGTTCCTCCATATTCGACCTTGCCTTTCAACATCTAAACCCAGCTTTCATGCCCCTGATCTGGAATCTCAGAACACCATCATCAATAGCCCATCCCCTGCAACTCTCTCTCCATATCGGTCGGCTTGGAATTGTTTCCACAACTTTCACGACATGCATAACATAACTTTTCCTTCATTTGATCTCATCACCTTAACCTGCTTCATCACCCACGCCCATTCTGTCTTGGGAAATTAAAACCCAGACAATCAAAGTCTACCTCAGCGGCATTTCGTTCATCTCTAAACTCCTAACCGGTAGTCATGGCCAGCTCATGGTCATCCCCAGATCATCTCACTGCTCAGAGGCCTCTCACACTAAGAACCAGCCCAAAATCCTTGTAGACTCCCATTAACCACGGATCTGCTGTCACGCTGTATCCACACCATCTGCTCCAGATATAGCATACCTAACTTCAACCAAACTCTAGAGGCAATGTTCATTCTCACCTTCTTCCGTTTCCTCAGATGCTCAGAATTCACTGCTTCAACCCTTCGATACGATCCACGTCGGCACGCCTGCCTCTCGGCCCTTTTTTCTCTAATGACACCATACTTATTTTTAAAAAGAACCAAAACCAACTAATCTAGCCAACCCACTCCCGTCTACTACTTTAACATTCAATCAGTTGTAAACCCCTTCCTTATTCTCTCAAATTACTTACATTTCCGGACATCACAAAGCAAATCCCAAGATGACCCTCTGTTTGCATCTGAATCCGGCCAGGTGGTTACCCGCTTCTGGTTCCACCAACACTTCCCTCAGGTCCCGTCATTGTCAGGCATCTCTCCCATGCATTACTCCGGACATTCTTTCAGAATCAGAGCTGCCACCTCGGTTTCCCGCAGCGGTATACCGGAACACTTCATTCAGATCATGGGCAGAGGGTCCTCCCAAGCTTATCACCGTTACGTCCGTTCCGACCTAAGAGATCTCAAATCGGCTTTTTCCTCTCTCATATAATGCACGCTTTTGGGGGTCTGTCGTGCCCGGGAGGTACGGCGGATTCCCACCGAAGCTTCCCCACACCGCACTCAACCATCCATTCCAATAATTCAACATCAGTGTTTATACCAAATCTACATTCACGTCAATAAATTGTTAAAATTAATTCCGATTGAGGTGTGGTCCTTGCTAGTGAAAAGAGACAACAAGCAGACAGGATTGTGTCCTTGACTCATCCACTCATCCTAGGCTAATAATGGAAAAGTTTTAACAGCCTGGTAAATTCAGAAAATAACAAATTCCCTTTAATGTAGCCTTTAAAACCAGGACAACACTTACAATATTAAAATACACAAAATCTAAGACAATCTCGAATCTTATATCACAATATTGACATCATATCAATACATTGCTGAGCTTTAAGTTGCATACAGGAGAAATTTGTCTTTTTCTGGCAAAAATCTAGTCATTTCAACCCAAACCACAATCCTTTTCCTAAACCTAAGCAAGACAGGCCAATATATCCCAAAAACCCTTTATTGTTCAGCCAGAAGTTCACTTTTGTCACCATTTAGAAACAACAAATCCACAAGTACAATTTGTATAAATGCTCCAACTTAATCTTTTCAGGTGCACCTCCTCTAAATGATATCATAATATACGAATATATGATTCTTTGATTACTTTTCAATCATTTTAACTAATGTAGAACCTATTATTTCTGTGGCATAATCCATTTCCTGGTTTAATTAAAAAATACACAGTCCCAGCAAGCAGGAAGCGTTCCCACAACATTCGCTAACGTTATCTACAAGATATAATAATGATTTAAAGAAAACATTTTGATCTAATGTTCAAAGAACACATAAATTATGTTTATAATTTCAAATAATGTCCCTATGAAGCTAAAAAATGACTGAGACGAAACGTTATAATTGCAGCATTCTGAGGATGTTTTGGTAATGTTAAGAGGTGACAGATCATACAATGTTCACACAATGTTACATGAGAACAAAGGAAGAACGTTTTAAAGCAGCAGCAGAGATTACAGACCATTTTTATTCAAATGAAATGTAATGTGATATGTTCAAAATACAAAAAAAAATTCTAAACACTTTTTTTTTATGTTTATAAAGAATGTTACTCCAACTTTAAGAAGAAAACTGGAAAACTTGCCAATGAAAACATTACTAAAACATTGCATTGTGCCATTCTCAGAACATTTCTAGAACCGAAAATTGCTAGCTGGGGTTACTCTTATAGATAAATTAGGTTTACAACTAGATTCAAATCATCATATTTTTTGGATTCAACGTTTCCTTTAACAAAAGTATGGATAAAATCTCTTACCTTCTCCTTCAATCACGACTCGTGTTGCTCCATTGGTGCTGCCTATGTGCGGAGCTATGTAGCGAATGCGTTGAGCACCTGAAATACGCACAGCCAACATTAGTGTAACATCTAAATATAATAAAATAAATTGACATATAAGATGTTTTCCATCCTGAGCTGTGGGCGAGTGGTGATCTTGTTGGGAAATGTGGATAGGCCCAATTTCCGCATTTGGAAAAGCGCTAAATTACATCTACAAAAATGAACTCCATTTACAAAATGAAGATTTTTATATATTTTTTAAATTTATTATGGAACTGTGTTTGTGGGTACTTACTGCAGCAGCACCAAAGTGCGAGGAGGAGAGCCGCCGCCGGCCTCATGGGGGACTCCATCCTGGGGATTTTCCCAGATTTCCCTGCTGCTTCACCTGCAGTCTGTTGTGATGGTGTTACCTAATGTTAGCTGTTGGAAAATAAAAACACTTTGAAACCAAAATGCTTAAAAGTAATTTTACCATCTGAAGGAAAATAATTGAAAATCAAGATGAGGTTCTGTTATAAAAATATGATAGATAAAAATATTTAGATCAGACACAAATCGAGAGTAAAGTCAAGTCAACTTTATTTATACATTTCATACAATGAACACTCAATGTGCCTCACACACAACAAATACGCACAAAATAGGATAATTTAGGGCGTGAGTGCATAATTTAAATGCGCATACAGAGGCTTACATGATTATTAGCTACACAAGTAAAGCAAAAATATTTATTAACCATTTGGAACCTGAGCAGTTCTTCATTTCTTCAAAAACATGGGAAGAAGATGATAAAGAATTTAATAAGATATTGCCCCTAAATTAGCATATAGTAATAAAACGTTACAAGAAAATATTTGAAGTAAACACACAATAACAAAAGTGAAAAAACAAAAACAAACAAGAAAATATCCCTAAAAGCTGCTAAAAAATTTATAAAATAAATATTTTTCTTGTGACATGACCATATAATTACAAGACATACAGATAAAGGATAGTTTTCGGGACATTTTTCTCCATTTAAAAAAACCCAATATCTAATAATCCACTCCAATTTATTTTTCGGACATATTTTTTTCTTTTATTTTGCCGGACATCTCTTGTCATCTTGCTCATTATCTTTTCTCCTATGTTTTGGAGAGAAATCAAACCAATTTTTCTCCGATTTAAGAGGTTTAAATGCCTGTGATAGGCGTCTGAATGCAGCACAAGAAAACTCAAGGGTAAATATACTAAAATTTGTAAACAATCACGAGCAATATTTCAAATCAAAATGCTATTTAAAACTGAAAGCTTACCTAACGTCTGAATGTATTAGTGGTCCGGAGACATAAACAGAGACTCTGCCCGTACCTGCACACAGCGCAGCGCACTGACTCGTTTTAAAGCTGCGCTGTGTTCCGCCTCTCACCTGAACCTGTCCAGGAGGAGGAGACTGCTGACATCAGTCCTGCTGTCCATGCAATCAAATCACAGTCTGATGCTGAAAACCAAACTGTTTTTTTCCATTTCCTGTCAGAGAGTAAAGCTAGTCAGAGAGGACGATGAGTAACCGCTTCAGGGGAGGAAATCTAAATCAGACTTAGATGGAAGTGAAGAGGAAGTTGACATGTGGTCAGGGTCTGTCAGACTGAGATAGACGTTTTGCACGTCAAAGTAATTGGAAAGCATATATGTGACAGCAGGGGTGTAGCAGCAAATTCTGGGGCCTTATGCATTAACAGCCTCTGTGGGCCCCCCCGGCCTCCCTCTCTTGACCCCTGTTTCTTCAGCACACATTTTGATTTTTTTCTTTTAAGTGCATTTGCTTTCAGTTTAATTTCTTTGTTATTTTCTCTTTTTTGGAGCCCAAATTTTCTTTTTTTTTTTTTGGTGTACAATGATGCTCCATGAGCAGTCACTCACTCAGCTCCAGCTTTTTATATAAAAACAAGTACTTCTGCAGGGGTGGACTAAACCATTTGGCATCTTTACAGCACATCCACATTTTTTTCATTCAATGTTCAGTCCTTTAGACAAATGTATCCCCCAGTTTTAATTTAATTATGGTACTAATTACCTAGAAATAAAAATAAAATTTAAACAACTGGAAAAAAGGCTAGACAGAAGTTAAGGTAGAATTATACAAGAGATTACATACATGAACATACTGTAAGAAGCAAAGTAAGTAAGTAAATGAGAGAAATGAGAGAATGAGATTGAGAAACAAAAAAACAAACAAAAAAACATACCACAAAAGTTAATACAAAAAATGGATTAAAAAAATCAAATAAATAAAACAACAGACACAAATGAATCATCAAAATGATATTTCTTCAGTGTTATCAGAGTATTAAACTGATATAACATCAGAAAAAAACATATGATAAAGGGTTGAAACAAACAAATATAAAGTGAAAAGAAAATCTGTGTGCATGTCTTTTTGTATTAGGTTCGACATTATGAGCAATAATACATAGAGATGCATTTGTTGCAAAGGCCCATTGAGGCAATCCACCCAAAAAATCCCCAAACAAAATTAGCAAAAACAGGCCCAATAATAAGGTCGTTCCTAAGAATAGAGAATGAATAATGATTCTATGAAGTAAAGAGCAGTACCAGAGAGGTCATGACACCCTTTTTTGGCCTACATCATTAAAAACTCAAATCATTAGAGAGACAAGATCAAAAGAAATATATACATAAAATTCAAGAATGCTGTGATTTGTTTTTTACATTTATTGAACACCTGTTGCATTGCATAATATTAGTCAGGTGTTCTTGTTATTTTGTCCACGCCTGTTCTGTACACAGACAAGGTTTACGAGTTGTGCGTTTACAATTCTTACAGATGTTTTTCTTACAGTGAACCACATTATGTCTGCATAAAAACAATAAAAACTCAATAATCACAATCACCAGCAATACTCTGACACATAACTCTCGGCTTTTAGGTGCTTAGAGACAAGTGGATACTTGTATCAATAAACTGAGTTTCGACACTCTGCAGCTCAGGAATTTTTACAGGCATGTAATTTCAACACAAACTTTTGCAACAGCCTCCAAACACACCAAACCCAAGACAGGAAATGTTTCATACAAGGTATCAGTGTATTTTTAGTTTAATATGTCAAATCATCAAAATGATCAAATCAGAGTTTTACACTAACCTCCCTGTTAATCATCACAGCCATCACACTCATGTACTTCTTTCACTTATATCCAAACTTCCATCAACACTTTTTAAAAGAACTGTCAACTTAAACAAATACAAAACATCAGATAAAAGGTACAGCGTGGGTTAAAAACAACAACAATAAATCTGAAAGATTCAAGTAAAAACACAGTATACAAATGATGAAAAAATGACACAGAACAGATGAGAAAATAATTAAATAAATATAAAGCAAGAAACCAAACAAAATATGTAACAAGAAAATAAACAGATGTATAAACAAACAAATTCTCAGTTGCAGGAGGAAAGATACAAACGTGGAGAGACAGAATCAGACAGGAATCTGATCAGCTGACAGCTGAGATAAATATGGTGGGAGGACAACTTCACAACTTTAGCAGCCTCAAGTGGTGGTGAGAGAGATTACTATTAAGGATTTTGAAAAGTAAATTAATAAAAAAAAGTACAGTCTTAACTTACTTTGCATTTCACTACACATATTGTTTTTACATGTGACAAACAAAAACTCTGAATTCTTGAACCCTTGAATCTAAATAAAGTTTTTTTATTTTTTTTATTTTTCAAATCTGTGAAATCTGTTATGACAGAAAATTTGGGCTGACTGAGTGAATATTTCTGAATATGTCACTTGTTTTCATCATTTTTTCAATTTGTCAAAATAAAAATGTATTTAAGTGAGAAGACAGAGACAAATGAGTGTAGCCACACAGGAGACACCAAATTATTAAAAAAAAAAACCCCCAAAAAACAGAGACAAAAATATCTTCATATTTCTTAATTGTCTTTTTCCTGAAAAACAACAACAGCAACACTATTACGGGCAAAGCTGCCAATATACAATATAAAATAGGTTGTTTTCACAGTAGACAAATATATTGTCATGGTTTGAAAAACAGTTTTTTAAAGAATTCAGCCATTATTATTTTTTCTGCCTGTGCTTTTCCTACTGTAACATGACAAAATGTCTTTGGTTTAAAAAATGCCTGTCAGTTTGTAGGCCTGCAGCTTTGTGGCAGCGATAAGTCAAAGTCAAAAGTCAAAAGAACTTTATTCATGTGTGATTAAAAGCATCAGTAAGCATACAAACATGATGTAAACATGACAATACCAACACAGAGGACAGTATACAGGAGTGCATTAAATATGCAGCATGCAGATGTAGTTAAAAAAGACTTTAAAATACTGTTTACTGTCTGTTGGAGTCCATCAGATATATTAAATAAGGGTTGACGAGGCGTTTTTTGTATTTATTTACAAAGTATTACAGAGGATATTGGCTCGTTTATTTGATGAGTGAGTCCAGCGTGAGTAAGAGTCACAAGGGCGACTCTTCTGATCGTATGTTTCACTTCCTCAACAATCCTCTTCTCTCGTCGACAGCTTAAGAGTTCAGGTCTGAAAGTCCATGACTTAATTGGATGATGAATTTGTGAGTCTTTGACGTGAAAAAGATTGAGACTCCCTGACGTGGAGGAAAGTGTTGTGTGGTAGATGTTTACAGTCACGGTTGCTCACAGATGCCTCTTGGATGGAAAAACTGATTGCCCAAAAAAATGTTGTGCATTCTTACATAGATGACATTCAAGAGTAAAAACAACAGCAGCCCGTAACCCCTGTGAGTTAAGAAGATAACAGCAGTTACGTCACTCTGTTCTGCTGTTAATTTTAGCTCATACATCAGTCATGCTGTTTTACAAGAAAAGAGGACGGAGATGATGAGAGAAAAAATGATCTTTTGGAAGTGAACTTTTGTTTTGAAAGTTATTCAGCCACGTGTTTTTTGATGGCATCATTAAGAAGAAATTGATAACACAAACAATGGATTCTTCTAAAAGAAAGCATTTTCTTAAAAAAAGAAGTAATTTTTAGTCAAAAAATGTTGGTAAAATGTAAAAATAAAATACAAACACACATTGCCGTAGAGTTGGTTTATTTATTAGCAAGAAAGAAGATTAAAGAAATATCTGTCAAAATCATAGTAAGAGACAGAAAGTAAAATGAAATATTGAGCAATAAAAATTCTAATAATTATTGCAGATTTGCACAACATTTTGGGTTTTGGATTAAATAAAAAATATAATGTGTTTAATTGTAAGATTAACAGGTGCATCTCATCTGTCTGGAACACTGAATAATTGTAAAAAAAAATGTCTAAAATAAAATAAAAAATCTTTAACCTTAAATTGTTAGTTTTAAAAAAAGTAAGCAAATATTGTGGAAATTTGTGTTTTCGAAATACTTCCAGTAATAGCTGCAAATAGTGAAGATGAGTGTGATTGGTGACGAGAGCCGTGTGTGTGTGAGTCATAAAACACTTGGGACATCAGAGCTTGCTGTTAAAACTTCTGTGTTTTGGGTCAAAATCTTTTTTTTTTTTTCCATTGGTATCCAGACCACAAATCTGCACGAGCAACCTCCCAATTAATGTTTTGTGCAGCACCGACGGCTATCATACATGACAACAACCACACACAGGCATCTACTGTATGCACACACTCAAACACAAGCTCTCACACTGCCCATGCAGCAAGCCAAAAACAGCCTAAAAATATCTGTCACTGTCAGCTTCATCTTCTTTCCACGAAGTGTGAAAACAGGAGAAAAGGTCACATGAGCAGGCATGCTGTCCAGCAGGTTCAGACAGTGACGTAAGGTGTGTGTGAGCATCAGTGTGTGTAACTTCCTCTGATCGATACAAAAGAAGAAACTATTTCTGAAACGATAAAATTACGTAACTTTGGCAGCATGAGCTCACGTCTGTGTTTGACCACAAGACTGTATTTTCTGAAGGAAATGACGAGAAAATAAAAGTATGCACAGAATGGGAACTTTTAAACAAGAGCAAGAGCTGATGAGAATCTACAGGCATTTTTATTGACTTAATCCCCCCCTTTTCTTCTCCCCCCATTTATTTATTTGTTCATTTTATTATATTTATTTATATTTATATATATATAAATATATTTATATTTTTTATTCCGTTTCTTTATTATTCATTTTATTTTTCATTTTTACATAATTGAAAGTCATCGTTCATGTGGTTGTGTATTTTTTGTACATTCACATAAACAAATAAAGAGAGAATTACAAAAAAGAAATCAACACAAAGAAAACAACTAAGCTAACAAACAACAATACTAAAAAAACAGAGAATAAAGGAATCAAAGATAAAGTAATTTTTTAAGCTCTTTTTAAGATTATTATTATATTATTGTTTTTTACTTTCTTTTGTCACTTATTATCAGGTCATTTTCTTGTAACTTTCTACTAGATTTTTGCAGATGTTTGGGCCTTTTATTTTAAAGTTGTTCTTTGCTTTCTTCTCATGTTTTTGAGAGAAATAAAGCCGATTTACTCTGATTTTAAAGGACTAACATCATAATTCAGGAAAGAAGCAGACACATTTGGTCAGATTCTGGTGTCCACCTTCAACTTTCTTATCGTTCGGTCTTTTTTGCACCACAGAAGAGGAAGATGTGTGTGAAGAATCCGTGTTTTCACAGATGTGAGTGTAAACTGTGACTGGTGTGTGAAACCATACAACTGCAATCTGGTAATTCTAGTTTTTTTCTTTTTTGTATTCACCACAGGAGTGTTTTGCTTCTTCATTTTCTCTTACTCTAATGATCTCTTGCTTTATGTTTTGGGCGGGGGTGGGCGGATGGGGGGTAATTTTGTCACACTGCTCTAAGGGTTGCCCCAGGCAACCGCCTGCGTCTTCTGAGGGAAGATCAGCCACTGAATGTGCACTGGATGATTTTTTTAAAGGTGAAAACCAGAAAAAATATATATATTATACTTAATATAAAACAAATGCACAACTTAGTTGACAGATAACTAAATAATTCAATAATTTAGCACTCTGTTATAACATTGAAAGTATTTATGCAGACAAATGTGTTTTTACATAACCTCCTACAGAGACAGTCCTTTTTACTGTCTACAACACGGTCACTCATCACGCTGTCAAGAAAAAAACGACGGCAACAAAAAAAGTCTGCAATTTTTGGTGTGAAAAAGAGTTGAATGACATGTCAAACAGGTCTTCAGCTGTATTAAAGGGAAAAAAAAAGTCAGGACGACCCCGTGACCAAAATAGGCATGACTTTATTATTATTTTTTCTTCCAAAACTGCTGCATAACAAACTAAAATCAATATGAAAACACACAATAAAAAATAAAAATAACACTTCAGCATCGCTCACAATGACAACAAACATCAGTTTGGATTTGAATTGTGGATCTACAGCGAGTAAAAAAATGCCTAAGACGGGAAACGTCTCATTCACAAGGTGGCGTGTTGAGCTAGAAAAGCTCTGATTCTCTGCAGGAGCTCTTTCTTCACGCTGTCGGGTACGAGTGCTGCACAGGAGAGAGACGGGAGAACACACGTCAGGGTTCAGGTACACAGATTATTGTCATGTTGTGTGCTGGACTGAATAATGTTGAAAGGTATTTTTCTTCATCAATATGTGTAAAACCAGGTAGACATATTTCTGTATAATGCAGTAAAAAAACACAAATTACAGCCTCTAAATTTACCATAAAAACACATTGATCTGAGCAAGAACTGAACATTTTACAACTCTTTTGTAAAAATTTAGATCTTGTAAGCAACTGGAACATTTTCAAGATGTCTTGAGCATTATTTCACCCACATTTCCTCATATTAGTATGTATCTCTTCTCCAATTTAAAAGTCCAGTGTGTACATTTTGGGGGGATTTTAGTGGTATTAAACTGTGAAGATTGCAGATTGCAACTTGCTGAAACTTCTCCCACTCAGAATTGTTCATTGTTGCAGAGATTATTTATTTATTTTTTTACAAAGTAGCTGCAGGTCGCTTCCTCTCCAAAAAAATGGACCAGGTGATTAACACCTGTAAAAAATACCAAATATAGAAGTTTAACATCATAAAATTAGTGTTTGGTTTGTCTGTTCTGGGCTACTGTAGAAACATAGTGGTTCCTTCATAGAGGAGGACAAGCTCCCTGTGTATTGATAGCAATTACTCTTATTTTTAAGTAATTATATGCTAAAAAAACAACCAAATGTATAGTATTCTGTTCAATTTCTGCCAATTTATTCCTCTAAATCCTACAGACTGACACTTAAAAATAAAATTCTGTATGTTTAATTAAAATCTGACTACAGATTTTGTTTTGAGCAGATGTTATACACAAAACTTGATAAAGATTAATATTATTTCTGTACTTCTTCCTCCCCTGCTCTTGTGTTTGCATACTCAGCTCAGTACCTCTGCCTTTTGGTGTGACTTCTGTGACCAAATCCTCCACTGTGACATGCTCCAGACCCTTTTCTTTGATCACATCTGCACACAAAAAATAAAATTAATAAACAAATCAATTAAAAAAGTGAGCAATGCACAGATTTACACAAATGAAATACCTTTGCAGTGCGCTTTCAGCTGATCTTTCCATCCACACTCCACCAGCTTCGCCCTGAGCAACTCTTTCAACCTGCGGACACACATTTAATACATTTAATCGACATTATAAATGTTCAAATATCAAAATCGATGAAGGAGAAAGCTGGACTCACCGCTCCCGTTCCCCCATTTCTATCAGCTTCTGGTTTATTGCAGCCCTCATCTGGTCTTTGCTCATGATCTGCCAAAAACACACACAAACAAAACCCGTTTCCGGTTTGGATTCAACGATCGCAATTAAATGTTGCAAGAAAAAACGATTTATTTTGATAGCTGTCGGGTGGATGTTACCTTTTGTCGAAATGGATCAGCTGGGGAACGCACAGTCCCTTCACAAAACCGAGCCGTCTGAAACGCTCAAAACATATAGGTTCCGCTTTGGAGGCAGTTAACCCTTTAACGTCTGAACCGTCGCCAGTTTTCTTGTGCTGCGTTCAAACGCTTTTTATAAGCATTAAAACCCCTGAAACCTGGAAAAATTACTGGTTTCTTTAAAAAAAAAACTGGGAATAAGGCATAAGGTGCCCTGCAAACTGCAAGAAATAAGGAAAAGATGGCAAGAAAATGACCTGAAAATCTGTTTTGTTGTTGTTTTTTTTAAAGAAGGGATGAAATTATCAGAAGAATGTTTTAAAATTTTTTTATATGCTTAAGATAATGTTACGGAACTATATAGCCTACACGTTTGTAAAATAGCACCTTTTTCAAGTAATCTCTTTTTTATTTTATTTTACTTTATTTATTTATTTTTTTAACTTGTGCTCATTTTCAGCTCATTTTCCTTTTATTAATTTCATACTAATTTTGAGGAATTTCTTGTCAAGTTGATGCCTTCTCTCAATGTTCTTTCAACAAACAAAACACACATTTTCTCAGGTTTTAAGACTTTACAGGGTTTCACAAGTCATTTCTTTTTATTTGATTTCATTTAATTTTTACGTTTTTTTTTTATTTCTTTCTTTATTTTTAACTTTTTGTGCTCATTTTCAGGTCATTTTCCTTTTATTAATTTCATGCTAATTTTGAGTATTTTCTTCTCAAGATGCTCCTTGCCTTCTCCTATTAAAAAAAACCCACATTTGTTCAGGTTTTAAAATGTTAATTCGCACAAACTGACTGCGTAATCGCTAAAACCTGGTCAAAAAGCGTATTTTATCATCACATGGATGTGTTTTTAGGTTAAACGACAGAATATCAACACTCATTTAAGCGCTGTAAGAGAAAAAAAGAAAGAACTCAAACTCCCATGAGCGCCCGGGAAGCTCGTGTCCGTTGTGAAAATGGGTCCGTGCGCGCCAAAACAGGAAGCGCGTGCCCTGCTGTCTTCCTCCACATCACTTTCTTGCTCCACATCAACTTGTACTCGAGCCTGTCTCATTTTAAAGACATGGCTGCGTCTAATTATTCCCTGAAGGTCAACAGAGAGCTGCTGGACCCAAACTTTGAAAGCTACAGGTTATCTTTGGACGCCATACCGACGTACAACGTGGAGCTGGACGCAGGTGAGAGAAACTAACTTATTAACAGCACAGTTAGCGTGTGTGCTAGCCTAGCATTGACACTCACTGATTCATCAGCTGATTAAATAATGAGCTGGGTTTTTTTTTTTTTATCACTTACAGGTTGTTAATTACTGGAATTGTCATTTAAATAATTCAATAATTCTTTGTAACGCTGTCTTAAATGCGCAATAATTGGAGCAATAAATAAAGCAACACTCTTTGCCATTACTTTATACTGAAATCTGGATTGACATCAGTTTTTCTTGCGTTGGTTTGATTTATTTCGAAAATATGAAGGAAAGGCAGAGCCCAGCAAAGCAAGACATGTCCCACAAATTGCAAGAAATTAGTAAAATGTGACAAAGAATAAGATATGAAAAAGAGGGTTATTAGAAAATTGTCCAAAAAAATAGGTGAATATGTCCAGAAAACTCAATTTTTAATTGTAATATTTTTATATTTAAAATTTTGTTAGAAAAGTAAAGTATAAAATAGACAAAATAAATACATACATTTTCCTAATTTTTCTGAACATTTTAAAGGTTATTTTCTTATCTATTTATTTACTCTTGTCGTGCATTTTCATGAAATACTTTTATACTTTTTTTTTTTTTTTTTGCAATTTTTTAGCAATTTTTTTGGGTCATGTCCCATTAAGTTTCTTGCTGCCTTTTCCCTGTGTTTTTGAAAAAAATAAAATAAAAATAAAAAATAAATAAATCAAACCAATTTATTTGTAGTATAATGTACATATTTATTTCAAACATTTCTAAACCTTCACATACTAGTTTTGGTAATTTGTTTCGGCCTTGTAAACAATTTTCGAAGTTGAATGTACATAATAGCATCAATGCATTAAGTCAAAATGAATAACAAATGAAAAACAAAAAAAAAAAACACTATATATATATATATATATATATATATATATATATATTGCTTTATATAAATAAATATACATATATAGATGGATAGATAGATAGATAGATAAATGTGTGTGTGTGTGTGTGTGTGTGTGTGTGTCTGTGTACATGCCACACCTACAGAGATGCAGTGTTGTAAGAATCCATATATAATGTCGGTGAAAACAAGTTGGGCTTTGGCTAGTACCTTTCCTGTCTTGCTAATATGACCTAGTAAGTAACCTACAATAATGATCAAAAATAGCAATCTCACAATTTGCTGCCTATTAGCCATAACAAACCTGCTGAACTGACATCAAGATCAAACTAGATGGAGGCAGATACCAATGAAATTACGTCTCTTTAATGTGTAACAGTAATAATCTCATTCTTACAGTTCTTTATAAAAGCTGATTGAAAACAAAAATGTAAGTATGATCATGTTGTTGTCTCATGTTTGGCTTCAGTCTAACAGTTTGCTTTTCTTTCTCTCCTGCAGCTGTGGAGGAGGTGAAGTTGAAGGACACTCAGTACACCCTCGAACACATGCGCGCTTTTGGCATGTACAACTATCTCCACTTAGACCCGTGGTATGAAGACAGCGTTCTGTTTGTGGACTGCAAAGGACGTGTTCTCAGTCTCACCGTCACCCTGGTAAGCTGTTAAATCCTCCTGTTTTTTATTGGGGGATCCTTGTTCCTTGTGATAATTTACAATAAACAAATGATTTTAAAAAAATTATTGTCATGCAAACACTTATGCCCAGCATAATCAAATCATCATCGATAGGATGAAGTTCATGGATAATTCTCACTTACTGTGTAGCACTAAAAGATGGAATAAGTACTAATTAAACACACTTTCTGGCCTTCTCTTCCAGACTTTTACAAAATTTTACAAAAATAAAACAAATTTAAACACATCAGAATCAAACTAGCTTTTGGTACAAAAAATAACAACAGAGAATATCAGGGTTTAATCGAGTCGTTTAAGGAATATAATTCTCTTAAGTCACTGTAGTTTGTGCAGTATATGAATGTTTCTCATTATAATTCCACTTTTTACGTTTTTAATCATTACCTAGTTGCTTATATATCCCTTCACCAGTGTGTATCAGGTAAATACCTGTATATTGTTTTTAATGTCAAATAATAAGTGTGATTCTGATGCTGTTGGTGGACTTTAATGCATGTGACACACCAGTAGGTGGTGATCAAATCCTTGTGAAACAGCGGCATCACCCACGATGCATTTCTTGCAGGTGAAGAGAAAATCATCTTTACAAAAAATTCCACAATATCAACATTTTTACAATAATGTGGCTCATTATAATTGATTTTACTTGCTGAAGATGCTCAATTAGAGACAATTAAAGAGGGAGTTTGAGTCTCAGTATTCATGGAAAACACAAGTTTTTATTCCGTCTTTTGTCCATCCTGTTAATTAACATGGAAGATAAAGTTTTTGATGAGTTTGTCTGTGGTTAATCACAGGAGTGATTACATAATTAACTCAAGCTACGGATCTGGGTTTAATAATAATAAGCTGAGACGCGGAGCGAAATCAGCCCAGTGACCTTTTCAGCAGAGACGTCTTTTATGTCGAAGACGTCATTGACCATGATGAGAGATAATCGGTGCCACATCAGTGTTTTTTAGACCAGAAGTGGCCTGAATGATGATTATCAGGCTATAATCCTGCAAGACAGTATTTATGGCTTTCAGTGGCATCATAAAATTACAGAATCTAATTACAATCATCACATGATAATTATCGTCCCTGACAAGCCTTTTTTGCGTACATTTGCAGGGGACGTGTTGCCCGGCACATTGTGCAGAGGCGGTTTACACTCTGTTAGGGGGCATTAACATCACAGATGCTGGAAAAAAATGATCTCAAAGGTGCATCATACATTAGGTAGTGATATAATACGCAGTGTCACGCTCCATGGCAACAACAGGGCAGCTGCTGCAGAGTCCTTTTGAGACACTGTTAGTTCACGCGATGAGTAATTGAGGCTCATGTGGTGGCATATCTGTCTGTTACTAATAAAGCTCAGACAGTCCTGCATCGCATGTGAAGCCAAGTCATATGGCCGCATGACAGCCGGTAACTTAGTCTCTCCTTGGTGATTCATGTTATTTAGCTTTCATGTTTAAAGTATCTGCTTGGGGCCTTTTAACAAGATGAACATTATGGAAATAATGTTTTTCTGTGTGTTTTCATATCAGATGTTAATTGTTGAGTTTTCTTATGGGATGAGAGTGCCCTTTATGAAAGCAGGGACCTTTCTGCTCTTCGGTGGTTCAAAGCCTTCTCTTGTTAAGTACATGTCTGAGTATTTATGAGTCATGACTGGACTGCCAAGCACATCACCCATTTTACATATTCAGCTACCTTTTCCTCAGTTTGAGTGTGACGTGCAAATAAAGTAGAATAATTAAAAAATATTTTGTACCATTAGAAAGCTCTTTAGTGCTGAAACAAATGGTCAATTAGTCTGTTAATTTGATGATGCAAAATTAAATGGCAACTTACTACTTTTATAAGTGATTCATATGTTAAATCACTTTTCAAGCTTGAAAAATCCAATGTTTTATCTTGATTTCAGCTTCTCAAATGTCAGTCAGTCAGTCATTTTCTGTAACCGCTTGTCCTCGTAAGGGTCGCGGGGGGGCTGGAGCCAATTCCAGCTGTCATCGGTGGGAAGGCGGGGTGCTTCTCAAATGTAAAAATGTGATTTTCTTTGTCATGTATGAAGAAAGTGCCAACAGAGAGAACATATGTATCATCAATTTTACATTATTCAGCAATTGTTTCCTCAGTTTTAGTGTAACCTGCAAATGAAGTAGAATAATTATAAATATTTTGTACCATTCCAAAGCTTTAGTGCTGAAACAAATGGTCAATTAGTCTATTGATGCAAAATTAAATAGTAACTAACTACTTTTATATCTGAGTCATATTTTAAACCAGTTTTCAAGCATGAAAAAATAATGTTTTATCCTGATTCCAGCTTCTTAAATGTAAAAATGTGGTGCTTTTGTTTGCCATGTATAAAAAAAGTAAACTGATGCCTTTGGATTTTATCTTTTCAATCAGAAATAAAAGTGCTAACTAGAACGATGTAGACTTCTTTGGCTTGTCGTTGGAATAATAATAATTATGTGATATTGTGATACTGCAATAATTTCTGAGATGGTTATTGGGAAACTCTTACACTGTTGCAACCCTAGATGTCACCTTAGGCTTTGAGAAATTCCTATTTGAATGTTTCTCATTATTTCTTTTCATACATCGAAGGAATAATCTTATTTGATTATTCAAGGAACTAATTGTTAGTTTACTCTAATATACGCTCTGCAGATACAGATAGTCCCTCAGACTGAAGGGACAATTAAATCTGTTTTTTGGTCGCAGCACTGACTGGTGGGTCTGTTGTGTTGTGAATCCAGGACACGGCCCTGGGGAAGCCGAGAGAGGTTTTCAGACTGGCCGCTGACTCCAGCCAGTGTGAGGATCGTCTCTGTGCGTCCCTCAGCCTCACCTCGGCGACCTGGGCGGCTCTCTCCGACGGCACCGGCCGACTGTACCTTCTCCGCACTGGCAAGAGAGGAGACAGCACTCATATGAAGTGGGAAGTAAGTATGCCTTTACTGCTTTAACTAACACACAAATATACAATGTTTTCCATAATTTAGACATCTACAGTAGAATGTGAAGTATATCAGTTACGATGAAATGTAGTCATGTCATGTCAACTAGTCCATGACCTTTTATGAACCTCCATTGATGACTAACTGTGACGACAAACATTGAACACGCTGCCTTGTATAAAAGCCCCTCTTTCACTGCGCACTACTGTTATAACAATGCTTTTATGTCATTGGCTTTTTTGGCTCATCACCGCCATTTATTTGAATTTCTTACTTTAAAAATTAAGCCAAGATTGAGGGAGAGGAGTGATGTTTTTAATGTCAGGAAAGTGAGTGTTCAGAGCCAAATATCCCAGAAACTGGTGATATAATGTTTGAGTCACGAAGTAACACCATCAAGGTCCCATGGGAGCTGCATTATTACCACTAAAAAGGTGATTAATATTGACTGTGACAAATATGTTTTTCTTTGCCAAAAGACAATTTTGCAGGTGAAAAGGCAACGTTTGACATTTGTCTCATCCCCAAAGGTCTTATGTTGCTCCTTGGTAAAACAGGTCTAAATGTCAACAAACCATTCATGAAATAATTCTATTAACAAGTCTTTTCTGTGCATCCAAAGCTGAGGCACCTAATTTGTCTGTGCCGTAAAGCTCTATTGTTGTCCAAAAACTATATAAAAAACCCCATCAATGAGCCACGCTGTTGCACTGGATGCGACACGCTCCGCTCCGCTGTTGTCCGCTCCGCTGTTGTCCGCTCCGCTGTTGTCCGCTCCGCTCTCATTCTCTGGGTGTCTCCGCCGATGTCTCTGCCGATGTCTTCGAATGTCCGCTTGCTGTAATTTTTTTTGGGAAATTACTGCGTCTACTGGGAGATATAATATTTCCTTTGCGTTGAGACACCTTTCACAAGTATTGAAACCTTTGAACCTAAGGCATGTCGGTTTGCTTTCTTCTTTGGCAACATAAGAAAAAAGGCAAAAAGCAACTTGGCCAAAAATGTATATACAGTATATATATATATTTTAAAGGGAAACAAGGACCAAGAACTAAGAGAGTGTATAGGCTTCAAATGTGCCCTTGCATTATTAAATGTCCTGTTATTCATCATATAATCTTGTCCAAAGAAGCATTTTTTCCAACTGTTATGTAAATTAAAGCTTTATTTTTTGTGTATAGAAAGCTCATCTGACATTTTGAAATTGTCTTGTAGCAGTGAGGGATGAAGTCTTTGATAAGATGAGTCTTTGTGCACTTTATCCTGTTAACAGGCTGCATTTGGGATCAGCTACAAATGAGAGCTCGCTCTCTGAACAAGCACACTTTGCAATTCGTAAAGCAAAGTTCAAGAGTGGAATTTGTAATGAAGATTCAAGCCCTCGAGTCAGTAACTTCCAATGTTCTAATTTTAAGTTTCAGCACTCAGGGATCGCTGCCGCGCCGTATTCAATCTGTCACTTCGGTTTGTGTGTGTGTCGTGAAGAAACCGGAAATAAACAGACTCATAAACCAGATATTTTTATGCAGTCACACGGCAATCAGGCTTCTTGGCATCACATCCCCCTCTTCCACCAGACACTGATTAAGAAATACTAGTTTGGATTAGCATTTTATTGATAAAATAAAGACAAATATCCAGGGTAAAGTGCAGTATAGACCATTTAAAGCCCTTTGATGCTAACAGTTAATGCTGTGGACTCCATTTAAGCATCCTTTACAGCGTAAAAAGATGAAGCAGGGACAAATCCTTATTTTTTATTTTTGAACTGAAGGCTATTCTAAATCCTCAGATGCATATTCAGATGCACTAACACCTCCTCTAAACTCCTCACAAGCTTAACATTTTATATGTGGGCAGGGGTTAGTAACAAGGGGGTTATAAGGAGCACTCTTTAGTACAAATTAAGTACTATAGCCTTCTGTCAGTGGATAATATAAAACAGAAGTGCCCTTCAGTGTGTGGATATTAGTACTGAATAGTTTTCTTTTGATTTCAGATTGTTTAGAGAATATATATATGTGTGTGTGTGTGTGTGTGTGTGTGTGTTTGTGTGTGTTTAGCTGGCTGATTCATTTAGTTTATTAAGAGACTAACCCCAGGACAAATTGTAGGGATGCGTGATATGGATTTTTTTTTTTAACTGATTCGATAACTGGTAATTACCTTCTTCTCATTTAATTTCACATTTTTTGTTTAAAAAAAAAAAAAAACAACGTTAATAATCTGTTGTTTGTGCACACTCAAAGGCTAAGATATAGTGAGAATATATGTATGATTTAATATTTCATAGCCCTGACCTGACTAAATCTAAATGACGTCATCATTAACATAAAGAACAGTTCTGACTGAATGTTTCGTCCCTGCCGACATTGTTAATATTTTATTTTAAAGGCGTTATCTGCCGATACCGATGACTTGCCGACGTCACATCTGGCATTTACTTGTAGGTTACAACGCTTACTCTCTTGTTCCTTACTTGCCTTCACGAACACTGCGATCATCTGCAGCTTTTTTATTGGAGGTTTCAAAAAACAGCCAAAAGAAAATTGGGATGCAGCGTTTCTCAGTTACGCCTCAAAACTCTGAAACAAACTGCCTATAGAAATCAGAGAAGCCGCCTCGCTGAATATTTCAAAAAGAAAACTAAAAATCTCTTC
The DNA here is from genome assembly GCF_008729295.1 of Plectropomus leopardus. NCBI lineage: Eukaryota > Metazoa > Chordata > Actinopteri > Perciformes > Serranidae > Plectropomus > Plectropomus leopardus. The sequence goes on along the minus strand of NC_056480.1, from coordinate 2,824,540 downwards.
ACTTTAGCCTTTAGTGAGCTCTGACTTAGCAGCCTTTGCATTCTGCTTCGCACTTGCGCATTGATGCACATCTTTAAGTTGTTGTATTTTCCATAATTTTATGTTTTCTTTACACTCTATTTTTAGCCTTATTTTTATTAATAATGTCATTGGGTTTCATTTCATTATTTTTGTCTATGTGTCTATGTTTCTTGTTAAGCACATTGGGCTGCATTTCTCGTATGAAAGGTGCTATACAAATAAAGTTAATTATTATTACATTAACTTAACTTTTTTTAGAAAAAGCTTTAGCCCTCAGTCAGCTATATCCTGTTAAAATGGTTGTATTTTTGATTTTGTTCTGTAGCCACTGTTCAGTGAAGACATGGGGGAGCCATTCACCATCCTCCACAGCATCTCACACGTCCAGGATGGAGTCCACACCATGGACCTCCTGCTGCTCCGCATCCAGAAAGACCCGCAGGAAACCAAAGGAAGTGGTTACTCAGTGTCTCTTGAGTGGATCACAGTCGCCAACACAGCAGGACATGGTGGGTGGTACTCTGTCCTATCGTATTTTCAGTAATTGAGCATGAAGCAAAATGAGACGAGACAAGCGTGCCATCCATAATTAGGTCTGAATTAGGATTTGAATTTCAAGCCTGTTATTGTTCATTTTTACAGTATTCAAACCGAGCAGACGACAGAAATCCTTGTTAATTAAACCATAGAAGGAAGTTAGTCACGGTCCTTCATTACGGCAGCACAGTTATTATGTCCCAGATGAGATTAGTGTACTCTAAAGCAAACATTGGCAAGAGGAATTTTCATTAAAGTTCTTGGCGCTCACTGAGAAAGAAAAAGCACTCTGGCTAATGATTCAAAGCCACAAAAAACCAGAGGCAGCCGTTGGAGATGGCCTTCCTCATTAAGTTGGATTTAAAGATGCAGCTCTCTGATGTCTGCGAGCTGTAGAATAATCTTTTGTTGGTTGTTTAACGTCTCAGTGTTTGACTAAATCTACATTTTGTTAACAATAATCAGCTCTGCCTGGTCTTCACTTTTAGTACAGTTTTCTGATTTTATCAGTCAGCATAAAGTTTGTTATTACTGTAGACAGTAATTGCCAAAATGAATGTATCATCAGTATTACCAGTATCAACGTTCTCATTATGCCAATGTTGAATATTATCAAGAGTCATAATGACCTAATTTATATAGCACCTTTAAAAACAGAGTTTACAAAGTGATTTGACAAACAAAGCAAAGCAGAAATCGAATTCGTAGAATTTGATACAACAGCGGAAAGCCAAACAACCCTATTAAACACAAGATAGAGTTTGTATGAAAAGTTTCCCCCTCAGTGTATATATATATATTTTTTTTTGGTCTTCATCTGGTGAGAAGAAAAAAGAGTAAGACAAAGTCATTTAAAGCTGATTAACTAAAAAGTGATGGTGTGATAAACAAATTATGCTATTTTTAAGAGACATTATAACATCTGTCCATGGTAAAACAAAGTTTACTGTGTTTCTGGTTTAGATTGTTTGTTTTAGAAAATTTACATAAGACTGCAAATGTTCAGAACTTCTCAAGTAATACTATAATGAATGGCTGATTAAGTGATTAGTTAATGATGGTCAAATAATTAATTGGCTGCAATTTTGATAATTAATTATTTACATAATTGGACAAGTAAATCAGACAAAACAGAGAGAGAAGGGATTGTAGTGGGTGGTTTCAGCTTCTGACTTCTGAGACATATTTAGAGTAAAAAATGAATTAGAAAGAGTTATTAGTTGCAGACTAAATCTTTTAGTTTTACTATGCTGGAGAGCATTGAGATTTCCTCATGCATTTATCTTGAAGCTTTGCTGTAATTAGATACTTATAGATTTGACTTCAGTCAGAGATGTTTTAATAACAAGAGGACGGGATGGTGGTTAGAGAATAGGATCTTAAATGCACAGAGCTTTAAAGGACAGTCTGGTTTCAATTCAAATAACCAAAAATACGAAAATACAGAAATAAATAAAACTGTAGTAATAATTGGAAGAAATAAATTCACACACACATTATACACAAGTTAATTGTATCACTTATAACCAAACCCATGGATTGAATGAAAAATCTGCTGATAATGTGGTAAACAACATTAATCGAAGATGACTTTTTATTTTTATATAATCTTAAGAGATGCAGATTCTTTGTCGGCCGGCCTATTAGCAAAAAAATCTAAACAAAGCAATAACAACAGAAAAGAAATCAGGAGACGGCACTGTCACACGAGGTTTCAGAGCAGTTACAGTGTTTCAAAGCTGATGGAGTAAAAGATTGAGTATTTCTCTTGGGAGGTAAAATCTCTGCAGTGATGGAAGTGACTTGAACTCTTGGGAGTCCAGTAAAACAATGTGAGCTTTCTACACTGATGTAACTCCTCTTTGTGTCTGTCAGAGTTTAATTGAAGATGAGATTACTTCACACCTTTGTCACCGTATCCTTCGGTTTCCACATGCAGGTCAGGAGAAGAAATACGAGGTGAAGAAGAGGAGGGTCCTCAGAGGGAAGTCGGTGCCTCACTACGCAGCCGTGGAACCGAAGGGGAAGGGCCTGATGGTGGCCTCGGAGAAACCGTTTGCCTTCACACACGTGGACGGCCGTCCTGTGGAGCTGCCTGACCCAGAGCCCATGGAGGTGGAGAAGACAGGTGGGTCAAAGGTGCTGCTCAGAAAACTACCAGTACACTGCTACCTTATTGCTGTGGTTAGGGATTTCTTCTTTTTACATCACATCTCTACCACGTATTTTAAACACTTAAAAACATTATTTAGCCACTACCTGTCATTTGCTATGTTAAACCAAAGTTTTCCCAAAACACTAATTAAGTCTTTTTAAACCTACAATAATTTTTGTTTGAAATATGGGTTGAGAGGATCTCCGTTATCGGTTGAAAACACTCGCTCTGACATTTTCTCGCTTCATAAAGTTGTTATGGGTACTGTGTTTACTATTTATACATTTAGCAGACTCTGAACAACACTTTCAATTGTTTCTTGTCCTCTTGCCGAAGTCTGTTATTCACTCTTCATTATCTCTATTTTTCTGCGCCAACTCCACCATAGATAAATATATGAGTCCTTTGCAGCTAAATGCTTCACTTCCCTCCCGCCTGTCTTGGATTTGGCACTGAGTAGGTAGTTACGTTAGATTTATCAGAGGTTTCCGAAAAAACAGCTGTCTGCTGCAGCTGTAACCACAGTTAATGAAAGCAGAATTTAGTGGCAATAAAACTACAATAATGAGTTAAAAGAGGCCAGACTTTTTTTGTAGAGCTGCAGGGTTTGGTGATAATTGCTTGTGGTTGTCAGTAGAAACAGCGTATTTTTTAAAATATTTTTTCACATTTTTTCACATTATATTCAATATGAAAACTAATACCTACTAAAAAAAATTTGGTGTTTTTAAGTTATTAAATTATAATGTTAGAAACCCAAACTATAAAAGTAGCCCAGTTTTACACACCTGTGTTTAGGTAAACTCTTGTACATGCGTGTGCGTATAATTGTAAAGCAGAGATTTCTAATATTTTGCTGAGAGCACAAGTTCAGTTGCAGCTCTTTGGTCTTTATCTCACTGCCACAATTAAATCCAGAGCCTGTCTCGTCGTGTCCAAAGATTTTGGTGCAGAACTAATTTGGAAAAAGTTGTGATGTCACATCAGAGGATTCGACACAGTCTGACTCATGTTTCAGACTTCGAGGAAACACTAAAAGAGGTTTTGACATTTTTACAGAGAAAGTGACATCTTTCTTTTTCCCTTGTTAAGATCACAGTGTGGAAGTAGCCAAAGAGCGAACCAGCCTGTCTGTAAAACCGCTGAAACAAAGTGAAACACAAACATCGTCTGGCTTCCTTCCATGACAGATATGATATCACCTCACCACTCATTCCTTGGCATTTCTGTGATGAGGCCGTTTCCGGTTGAGATTTGTCACACAGTTGCATCTGGTTGTTTTCAGTTGAGCAACGTTCGCTTCTTCTGCTCATTACCTTTTAAGAGGCACATACTGAATAGTTGGGTTGTAGCCATAGAAACGCCTGAGCAGGCGGCAGAATATCCCAATCAGACAGGGGTCTCTGTCAGATCTGGTAATCGTGTCTGCGTACATGGATACGTTTGCAGGCCATTTATTTCTGCTCGTAATGACGTGTCTGTCTGTGACACAACTGCAGCACGATCTTCCTTCCCTGCAGCCTGCATTCAGTTCAGTTCAGTCAGTGAAAAAGTGAGAATTGGGGTTTTGTTTAGGCCTATCAATTAAAAATGTTATTCATTAATGTGTTTTTAAGTGATGAACTCTTTCTAAATATGTCAAAAAATAACGATAATTACCTTTTACTTGAGCTCAAAGTGATGTCTTCAAATCGCTCATCGACCGAAATGAGTCAGAAATCCAAATGTGTGAAAAGTAGCACACTATCAAATTTTAGAGTCTGGAACAAAACAATATTTGGTTTGAAAACTTGTTAAATGACTGTTAAGCAATTATCATATTGGCAAAAGTGTAATTCTAATCAATTACAGGAAAAGATTGATGTTTTTGTAAATGTGCTTATTTGCTTGCTTACAGAGGCTTAGACAATACATCATCATCTCTGAACAATCAACATTAAAGGGAAACTTCTATATTTTTCAACCTGGACCCTATTGTCCCATATTTTTGTGTCTTGATGACTAATGGGAGTAACGGTTTGTAATATGGATCCAGTACTGAGAGAGATCGCTGCAGCCTCCGGGGTGAGTTGCAGTGCAATCCCAGGGGGCAGTTGTGCACAGTCAGCTTTCATCCATGGAAAGTGCTTGTTTTTGACAGTGACAGGCTCAGATTGTCATTATACGTGTCTGATAACATTACAGAAAAGCCTTAACAGAGAAATAAAATGTTTTCCTTTTCCCTTTAACCAGTAAAACCAGTTAACAACAAGATTAAAAGATTAATATGTTGAATACATAAATTAAAAAAAGGATGTTTTTCACTTCAGTTTTCATACAAATGAAATAAATAAGATCCATCCATCCAGTTGTTATTCGGTTATCTGTGGCCGGGTCGCAGGAGAAGCAGTCTGAGCCAATCAATCCAGACATCCCTCCCACCAGTTGGACAAGAGATAACATATTATTAACTGAGCTTTCGAGGTGCTGGCAGGTGGATTTTGGTACCTTTTGACAGAGAACGGCTAGCCGTTTCCTTCTGTTTCCGTCATTATGCAAAGCTTAGCTAACTGCTTCTTGTCTGTAGCTAACAGTTAATATATAGACATGACAGTCTTATCAAACTCTCCACAAAAATACAAATGAGTTAGTTTAACCTAAAATTTTGAACTACTCCTTTAATTTTGTCCATCCTGGATTGTGATTTGTGATAATGGTCTTTATAAATAAAACTGACTTAATTTGACATATTCATTCAGCAATAATGATGATGTGTTTCAAAGTTAGATTCATAACTTTGCTTTACTTTTGTATTTCAAACACTCTCTATGACCATATTATTGGGGTGATTTTCTCAAAGTCACACATCTTGTGTCGGAAATGAACCAAATATTCATTTCCAACTCGTTTTTATTTCATTCCCTGTTTCCTGCACTTGGTTGTACTCACAAACTCTAAATAAGTAGATAAACAACCACCGTCTCTTTCAAAAATAAAAAATAAAAAAAAGAACCTTGGCTGACTGAGATGGGGCAGTGTGTGTGTTTGGATGGTGCAGACGCAGAGTAATGGCAGCTTTTTAGCCAATCCTTTTATCAGCGCTCTGCCTTTCTCCTTTCTGAGTGGAAGAAGTGGATGAGATGTCAAGAGAGGAGGCATCTTCAAAGAGCCTTGCAAGTGAGGATGAGAGAGGAGAAGGCAGAGGGGGGAGGAGAAATGGAGGTGATTTAGTGGTGCGCCGATGGGGAAGAGGTGCAGATATGCATAAAGAGCATATACTGTAAGTAGAGAAAGCCGCCAAATGGAAAAGTCTCTGAAATAATATGATTTAGATCATCACAGGACACCAAAAACACCACTTACAAACGAATAAATGTCAGAAGTGCTCAGGTGTGACTATGGATCATTGATATAAGTGGGTGGTTGCAGTGTTAGGATGGCATTATATGTGTGTGTTCAGCACTTTGGTCAGCAGAGAAGTTAAAATGATGAACAGTGGAGGGGTAAGGAGATAAAAAGAAAGATCTGGCAGCTCTCCTCTCCCTCCTTCTCATTAGTTTCTTTGTTGATTCAGTCGACAACAAAAGGTGATAATGAACGTGTCTCAGATCCTCACATTTCTGCCAGATATGGAGCAGGTCTGTTGGTTTGGAGCATCATAATTGGACTATTTTTCAGTGCTCAGGCTTTGCCAGTAATCACAGAGTGAGTGTTGTGTTTGACAGTTCTGGCACTGAGTTCTCTCTTTAGGAGTGTCGTATATGAGGAAGCTGGCACAGAGTTGTCTGTGTATGAATCAGGTGATTATTATCTAATTTATACTGGTATTTTTTCCCTTCAGTCTTTTCTAAATATCCTCCATCTTTCTTTTATTGTTTCTTTTTAAGTCATATTTTTATGCCAGCGTGGATCCAAACATCTCTAATTTTGTTTAATTTATAGCAGAGTATATTTCATCTATTTTGCTTTAAAGAGGAACATAATAATAATGAATAATGAATAATACATTTTGTTTTTGGGTACCTTTCAGGACACTCATGGTCACCTTACAGGAACAACAACAATAAAACAGAAACAAAGTAGAACCATATACATAAAAAAGCTAAAAATACATAAAAGTTCAACAACAATGGTTACACAGAATAAGCAAGTCTAAAAAGGTGAATTTTGAGGTGGGATTTGAAGATGCCATAATGTCATTATGCTATTTTAGGGTCCATAATCTGTATTAATGATGAGAATCAAAAAACATTTGTCTTTCAATTTTCAAAAACACATACGTTTTCTCTTATCTGCAGCACTATGTATTAATCTAAATTGATTTGGTGTGAGTTGCAGAGTGTTGGAAATAAGAACTAGAGATGTCTGTCTTCTCTCCAGTATGATAGAAATAGATGGCACTCGGTTTGCGGTGCTTAAAGCACCAAAAAATACATTTGAAAAACTCAAAAGCAATGTCTCTTTCCAGAAATCATTACCCGGTTATTCAAGATAATCAGCAGACCTTAATGTGAGCAGTTACATGTAGGAACTATGTTCAAATTACTGAAATACGCAAGCCGTAACAATATTACTGCACAGAAGGAAACATGCATCTTCTGGTAGTTCACCTAGCGTCACTGAGCTAGCTTATGTTACAGCCCTACTGCTGCCACAAACAAAAAAAGGATAATTTTATTTCTTTGAACCTCAAAAAGTTATTTAAAGGTCAATTAAGCCTTCAAAATGACCATTTGTATGTTGTTTACTCACCGTGTCTTGTGTTGAATATGTAAAGAAAAAGTTGTTTTTACTGCCTGCGGGTGATTGATAGAAGTAGTCTTTCAAGTGAAACAATTTTAGGAATTAAACAGAGAAATCATTCTTTGGTGGAACTGCAAACGAGACATTTAAAACATGACAAGAGGTCTCAACTACAGACTGATATTATTGGAGATCACCAGCAAAAATAGCTGGAAAACGCTTAAATCTATAATCTGTAAAGTAACTATTAACTTCAGCTGTATCATGTAGTGAAAATGATAATATTTCCATCTAAGAGGTAGAGGAGTTCAATAGGAAATACTCAAAGTACTCAAAGGATTTTGTTACACTCCACCACTGATGATAATAATTAGTATTTAACTATTTAATTTGACCAAGTGGCCAAACTGATATCTCCTTTTTAGTAGTTTAAGGATGTGAATCTTAAACTTTAAAGCCCCCATTTTTGAGTTAAGTTTGGATTCTTGTTGTGTTTCCCAGCTGGGTAAATGAGGTGGACTGCTTAGTGTTGGGGTCACTGTATTTCTCCTTCGTAAAAGCCTGGCAGCTCCATTACATGAAGGAGGGAACCTTTCACCTGAGGCAAAACTGCAGCCTGAAAGAAAATAATGTATGAATCTGCCTTCAGATCAGCAATGGATGAAAAGGATTTTGTCGGTGAAAGACGGATTCAGAGGGACTTTTATTTTTAGAAATATTTATCAGTCAACAACCTCTGACTCGCTGTTGAAATTGTGATTCAAGCACAAGGCTGCAAAGTAGTTTGCAATCAGATTTGAGATGGGATTGTTTGCTTCATTTCTGATTACGTACTTGGCAGCCGAAGTCATTTTATCGAGCATCTGTGGAGAGAAGTTAGAGAAGGACACGAGGCCTGCTGCTCATATATTTCCCAACAAGGCGTTTAACAAACACGGCCCGTTGACTTCAGCTCCATTCTGGGTTTACATCTGTTCTTGCCACCCCTAGCAATATTTCGAAGGCATCTTCCCCTGTGACGAGTTATTTTGTGTTTCATTGTAGTGCAGCACATGGTATGGTTGTTGTCATTCTCTGCTAAAAAAAATGATTTGATTGCGGATCACATAATGCTAACAGGACAGTGGAGGTGCTGAGTGAGTCAGAGGCAACAGAAAATTGGCTTTTTAACAATGTGGGCAATGTTGAGAACAGATTTGTTCCTTGTTAAGATGAAGCGGAAATGCAGCTGTCAAGATTGTGAGAAAGGGTCTGTGAAAGAAGAAGTTGATGTTCAGACAGTTCAATGCCTGAAATAATTCAGTGTTGTTAACACTTATAACTGGAATTTATTACACTGTAGTTTATGCTTTAATGCTATTACTTTCAGAACTAGAGAGCACATAGAGAGAACACACATTCCTCAGTTCTGCACAAAACTGTTTGAATGAATGATAAAGTTTTGAAAAATAACGTTTTAAATCGTAACCGGGAGAGCACTGAAACACATCTACACCAATCAGCCAAAGCATTAAAACCAGTGAATAACATTGATCATCTCGTTACAATGCAATGCTCTGCCGGGAAACCTCGGGTCCTGGCATTCATGTGGACACCTCTTGAAGTGCTCCACCCACCCAAATACCGTTGCAGACCCCCCTCTCATGACAACGTCACTCTCTGATGGCAGCAGCCTCCTGCATCATACTGTAAAACGGCTCAGGAATGAGGGAGGGGGCACTGGCATCACCTGGTAGGTCAACTGAAAATAAAAACGAAACAAAAAGTCATAAAATATTAATTAATATGATGAATGAACCACTAAGAGAATCAAAGATGTGAGTCTGAATTGATGAAAATGTATTAAAATTAAATAAAATATTAATACTTAAAGAGGATAACATATGAGTTAAAATGAATAAAATAAATAAAAAGACCCCAAAAGGATGCACAACACAAACAAAAAAAACCAACAAATAATAGATAAACCAATAAACCATTAAAAGTAAAAACACACCAGAGTTAAAAACAATGAAATAAAACAGTAGAATCAGACTACTGGAACGTGCAGCTTAAACGGATTGTCTTCAACTTAACTTTAAAAGATGATATTGCGACAAACATTGCTCTCATTTTAGTGTTGAGCGTCAGATTGGGTTTATAAACACAGCCTTTGTCTGTAAAAGTGTCTGGGTGGGTGCTGCATGTCCGGAGGCATCTATATGACATCCAGGACCAAAGGTTTCCCAGCAGAACATCGTATTGTAACGAGATGATCAATGTGATACACTTAACCACCCATTTGTTTTTTGTTTTAGCTGAGTGCATGGGATGTATTAAATGGTGTTTTGAAATTCAAGTCAGAGCAGCAGCCCATGAGAAAAATCCTTATTGCTATAGCAGTTTTTAAAAATTCTTAAAAAAACAAAAACACCTTGAATTAGCACCTAGCTTGGATCCACACCAAAAGCAGCAAACATATTGCTTGGCTGATGGCCTCACATCGTATAAAATTTAATTGAAATCTGTTAACAGGGTTTTGAAGGTTTTTCACCAGAGGGTCAATAGCAGCAGTGAGGTGTTTGTGGTTTGCATATGCGGTAAATATTAAGCTTTTAAAAGCCCTGAAACCATTTATTTTTTAATTAGTTTTTTTACTACGTGAGATAGGGTCCTACATAAACACGGTTATTCGAGCCAGACAATTTTGGTTATTTCACAGGGGAGATTGTCTGTATTTATGTTTTTGGCTGTGCTCTTCTCACTGGTTTGTGAATGTTATGTGGTTCTCTGCAGACAATCTGACTACAGTTATTGTGTTTTGTGCTCACAAAGTTAGTTGAAAAATAAGAGGATAGGTTAGAGACTGGAGGGAAATAAGAGAAAGAACCAGAGTCTCTGGTGAGTCTCTTAGTTTAGTTAGAGGTTGAGATGAACACACACAGACGTGGTCGTTTTTTTTTATATTAAATCATATTAAATATTAAATATAATTCGACTCAGTAGACAAGGAGCTGGTCCCATATATAGATATAAATGACTCATTTTAAGGTAAAGAAAACACGAATACTCTATGACACTAAGGAAAACACACTTATTATATTATATTCCATATTTGCTACAATATTCCCTTAAATCCTACACACTGGACCTTTAGATTTAAAACCAAGTTTTCAGGCTCTAATGCCAGAAGACTACCTCTTTGTTGAAGAAAAAATTAACCAGGTTTTTTCTTGTAATCATTCATCTTTTTGTTCTACTTATTTCTGTGGGTTTTTTAAAATTTATTTTTTTAAATTTACTTAATTGTGTTATTATCATTATTAGTTCTGGAGTATCAATACCCACAAAATTTGTAAAACACAAATATGGCACATATTTATCAGATGCAGCTTTGTATAAATGATTTATTACTATGCTAAGCACAAAACTAGATAAAAATTTTATCAGAAAGAAAACCCCACTGTTGTTAAATGTCGTCTCTAGGATCCCTATCCCACTAAAACTGTATTGTTAGTTCAATTTATGTTTTCTTTTGATTAAATACCCTTTTTAAAGTGTTTAAATACTCTAAACAATACTCTCAAGTCCATTTAGAGAGTGAATTTTATTCATTTTGTGAAAGTCATCTAGTTAATATTCAGTATGCAGAACCAAGACCTTAGATTGTCACTTATATTTATAGTGATTTAATATAATCCCTCTTCTAGAGTCTCTGCAGATTCAGACCATTAGCGGTGAACCTCGTTCTGAAAATACATCAATAAAAGAACGATTGCATATAAATTACTACAAGCAGCTCAACAAAATTTGAAGAAAGTTTGGATATTTGTGCACAACACTTAAAGGTTCAAATGTCAAATTGTGCAGGAGAATTGGCTCAAGAGCTTCACTGTGAGCTCGGTCCTCGTCGTCCCCCTTATTTTAATAGTCTCCCATCTGCAGTGTCGCTGAATATTCAACAGCAATTCCCTTCAACTCCTGCACTGTATTAGATGTTTTATGTATGACTCTGTAACAGCTGGCACAGGATTGTCATTAACTTTAGCACCATACATTTCTCTCCTATTTGAATTCAGATCCCATTTACTTCTGGCAGCAGACAGCGGAGGACATCACGGTGTGTGTGCGCATGCCCGAGGGCGTAACCAAAGAGGAGGTGCAGTTCAGGCTGACGGCAGACAACGTCAGGATCGGAGTTCAGGGCTTCCCTCCTTTACTAGAGGGCCAGCTGTACGCATCTGTAGACCCCGAGGCCAGCGCCTGGATCATCAAAAATGACAAAAGGTGTGCAAAAATGTTGTTCTTAGATTTTAGTGTTTTCAGGAGCAGAAACAGCTGCGACACCGGAAACCTAATGGTACTTTACAGCAGTATTGCCTTTGAATGAGCTGAACAGGGAACCACAAACCATCAACTCCAGGGAACTGTTTCCATCTCCTGTCTTGTTTATTCTCCTCTGTGTCGGTACAACTTCATATCAAAGCCATAAATCTCATAAACTGTATGTAGCCAGCCCCCTATGTACTGAATATTTAGTATGTGCAGTTTTTATTCACCATCCCAGGGATTTAGGAGTCCTGAGATATATATAAATATATTTAGTCAGAATAGTTTCACTCATCGCCATAATAGGCCATATATGCAAGAAACAATATACGAACAAATTTTCTCTTATTTATGCTCGTAGCCATGATTTGTTCTCAGTTTGTAGGTACCCTCTGAATTTTGGGATTCATCGCTATTTTCTTATTTTTGCTTTTCTGTTAGAAGTTTTCTTAGGTTAGAGAACTCTTTTCAAGATAAAAGAAAAACTTTCAGAGGACTCAAATTGTTGCTCAGTGCAATGAAAAATAACTTCTACATTTGAGGAACATTTTAAAAAAATGCATGAATATAATTTAATCAAATCTAGATAATGTTTTAGAGTAATTGGATTATTACATTTCAGGGCTAAAGAAATATAGTATACTTGGTGCATTGATCCCAATTACTGCAATTTCAGTTACTGTTAGTCCCTTCAATGACCATTGACTTAACATTTACTTAAGTCCTGTATTTAAGTTAGAATTTAAGGTACTTTTACATTAATTGAGTATTTTAATCTCTTGCCACTTTCCACTTCTACCCCACTACAAAGAGAAATATTGTACTTTTTACTCCACTACTATTATTGGAAAACCACTTTACATGTCAAAGTTTTTGCGCACAAACTACATGAAAATATACAAGTACAACTTAAACAATCAATAGATTGATTAGAAACTATTTTATAATTGTATTAGTCATTTTTCATGCAAAATAACATTTCATGGTTGCAGCTTCTCCTATATACGGTATGTATGAGGACTTGCTGCTTTTTCTTTTAATTATTTTAATTATTTTGATTATTAAATAAATACATTTCCCTGAAATCACATTTACTTTAAGTTTATTAAATAGTAGGCCTACGTCATTTTCACTAATGCAGACGTTTATCTTTCAACCTTTTTTGGTGTTATCTCTCCAGTTTTGTGCTTTGCACGTGCCACAAAAGCTACTCTTACATATTGTTGCGGAGGCGTTACCTGTGCTAATAGGTGACTTATGATCACGTGGGATCCGTCATTGAGCAGACCTGGTCAGAGCAGATTGCATGGTTAAGAACATTTGGTGCATCTGGAGTTGACTTCTCTTGTATTTTCTGTCACCAGAAAACGAGAGAGATATTTAAGATGATGTTGTTGCATGAGGCCCGATGTTTCAGACGTGTTTAAATATTTACAGTTTTTAATCTTTTTGAGGAGCTCAGCAATGACGTAGTTTTCTTCGGTCCTGCTAAATCAGGTTGTAGGGTTGCTTTCTTCATTGCACAGAAAAAGTATTCAGCTGCTTGTAGGGCTTCATATTTTCATGATTTCTTTCTGTTTTTTCTCTTAACACTGAATCACAGGCTGTGTGCCTGCGTAACGGAGCCCCTCTGTAAATTGCCACTTTTCTAGTGTGTCCCTGTGACCCTGGTCACAGTGTCCCTGCAGGGTCTCTAAAGGCAAATTGGTCCCAGGTAATGAGCCAGACCCAGAGCAATTCAGAAAACCTTATATGTTAAATCAGCCACATTGGGAAGGGGTCTACTCGCCTTGGGGCAGGGAGACGGGGAAAAACCAGGCTCCAGGTGACATTTTCAGGCAAATCGAAAATTTAGTGTCCCACTCAGGCTTTTTTTAGGAGAAGAGATCAGCTGACCTTGACTGGAGATAGTTGATCAGAAAAGGGAGAACTTTCAGAGACTTCTTAATGGGCCTCATCCAAAGAGGGCGGTGGGCCACTTACATTTTAACCTCTGTTTTTGTTCATGTCCTCACTTGAGCCAAGCTGCATCCCTCTGTCTCTGCTGCTTGTATTATTTCACCATGCAGTTCAAAAACAAGAATACAAACAAGCATTATTTTGTGGATGGGCTGTCTAAGCAAAAGAGACAAGGTCAGTTCAGGACTTGAAGCAAAAACGTCTCACCGTATTTCCTCACAGAGGACCGGTCAGAGGTTTCCTTTTGGGCAAAATGCTGTCCAGTCCCCAGGAAGTTGTCACTGAGGTTTAAAAACCTCTGCAGTGGCAGGGCGATTGTTGGAGCCTCTTGGATGACGCATTTCTTTGCTGTTGCGTGGAGGTCAAGAGTGGTGTCTTCTGACCAGCAGATGAAGTGGTGGATCTGTCATTGGAGTGCCAAAAACTGCAGTTCCTCTAATGTCAACTTGAGTTTGGCCAAAACAGTCTCAATCCCCAGAGACTCCCATGTTAAAATGCCCAACTTTACAGCAAAAATAGACATGTTTACAGATCAGTATGAGAAACAGTTTGGTCTTTATAGCTAATTTCCCTGTTCAGGACAACTGTCCAGGGGTGACAGTTGCATTATTAAGGGTTATGCATTGTTAAGGGTGTGGCTGTTTTGACTGACACACGAGTGCTGTCCGTTGACAAGTCACGATCACAGCGACAGTGTAGGTAATACATTAACTATCCACAAAATCCACAAAATGCCACGGTGGCTACAGTCATTATTTTATTCAGTCTCTGGGTGACTCACTTTTGCTGTGCTGGCATTATTTCCTTCATTTTAATTTTTATTTGTTCCTTTCTCAGATCATGTTAAAAGACAATAATCATATTCACAATCGAAACTACTGTAATGCACATTTCATGACCAAAAAGGAGCAGGGAGGAAAAAAAAATTCCTTTGTCAGAAAGACATAAACAAAAGAAATCAAAGTTCCTTAACAAACAATACTTATAGTAACTTCCTTAAAAAAAATGAAGAAACAGGAGCCATACACATTAAGTGACCTTCAAAAAGGGAACAGACAACTTGATATAGTTTAATTATTCTGTCTTTATACATTTTCTTAAACTAAAAAATATTTACACAACCCTTAAAACCAGTCGGTCGAGAATCCCATTTGACGCCAACCACTGAAATACACATCTGCTTTAATGTAGTCTGTATCCACTGGTGCTTAAATGAAATATTCTTCCTCTGGTATGAAAAAAAACAACTATTGCAGATTTTCTGGTAATACTCTGCTTTTTGCCCTATACATAACTAACAGTTCCTGTAACTCAGCTAAATCTTTAAGTGTCAATACTCTTCACTGAGGTTTTTGCAAGGAATGTTAAACCTATTGTGGTTTTGCCTTTCGTTCACATGACAACCACGTTTTGGGGCCTGAAAATGCAAAATTTTGAAAATGGATTCCAGAGTGTAATTTTTTTGTCGCCTTGTAAAGTGACACTGCACAGATCCTGTGAAAACAGTGGCGTCATGGCCGCAATTTGCGCATTACGTTTCAGACAAACAGCCATACGCGAGTAGTAGGACAACAGTAACAACAATGGCAGACTACTGAGCCGTGTTTGTGCTGCTGACTTTGCTGAGTTCATTAACGCTTCTCCAGCAAATTTCGCCACCGTCTTCTTGTTTGTTTATACTCACCGCTCTGTAGAAGAACGCCTTTATGCCCAGGCATGTGGTGATCCTCTGTAATGTGTCATTACAAAGATACACCACCAGCTGCTGGTCTGACATGCATACTACAGCATTTTCATCGTACACGAGGATTATTTTTACAATGTTATCATATGAATGCAGATTTTTTTAAAAAATGTTAGATAAAGACTTTTCTGTTTTTAGTAGGGCAGTTCTCGTCTAAACGTTGCCTTAATAAACAGCAGTTTACTGCTGCACTGGAAGTTAGTGCGACAGGTGGATTCATGTTGTCCTAGTTGGGAAACAATGGAACAGCTCTTTTTCCCTCTTTTTGTAATTACGTCCACTGTGATTCAATTTTGCAAAACAATGAAGCCTGAAAAAAGGCTAAGAGACGGAGGATTGAATACTTTTTCACAAACACGGAGTCTATTAATCCAGTAGTCAATGTGAGTTGAGTCATATCCTCCACTTAAAGACCTTTCATCCGTGTCTGTATTTGCTCTCCCTGTCTGCTTCCTGTTTCTTCAATACGAGTCCTTCGATGCTCCATTCAGCGAAAAAAAAAAACATGTTACATAGCCTGTTTGTTAGTTCTTTGATAATCCTTGATAAGTTCAGATGTTCTGTGTGTGTGTGTGTGTGTGTGTGTGTGTGTGTGTGTGTGTGTGTGTGTGTGCGTGGGAGAGAGAGCATGCCTATGTCTGTGACTTGTGTGCAGAAAGAAACATCTAAAAATTTTCCTGCAAGTTTTGGTGACTTTTTATTTTGTGTTTTTAAGCTTATCCCTGCTTCATCTCAATCTCAGTGACATTTGGTGCTTTGTGGGTGATAAGTCCATGCAGTGACCCTGTCTCTTTGCCTGCTTTTTGGGTGCTGTGCGCATCTAGATGCCCCTTTTTAAGCCGTGAATATCTCAGAAAATCACATCTTCATGCTTACTGGTTTTTCTTACAAACATAAAGAACATTATGGCAGCCAAACAAAATGTAAAATAGATGGTTTGATGTGTTTCCTAGATGGAAATCTAGCTTAGAGAAGCATGTTTGTTTGTCTCTGTGTGCATGCATGTAGACTGCATCTGGACGTCCTTTACAATGTAAATACCGTAGAAAACAACACTCTTATTGTTTGCACTGAGCGTGTTTTTCCATACCAATGGGTTATGCTCTTCAGAGACAGACAGATGAGCACCATCCCGCTTTCCTCTGTCCGGAAACTGAATTAAGAAGCTGCCCTTTGTGTCTCCGTCATATCTTGTCATTGTTTCCCAAATATAGAGCTGTTTCATAACATCCAGCAGCACAATAGAGTGAGTGATATTTGCTTCTGAAGGCCCATGGTCACATTCTTAGATTGAAGCTGCAACGTGTACAAAACATGTAGGTAGTCAGTTGACTATTTTTATGCTTAAAAATGTTTTCAGTATCAGAAAGAATTAATGTTTTTGTTGGTAGAATTAAAATTGTATAATTAATGATCGATTAATTATTTTACAAAAAAACATAAGGACTTATTTACACAATACCAAATGTTTTTTTCCTCAATCAATGGTAACAGCAACATATTGAATATAATTTGACAGCACTGCATAGCCTATCAATTAATCAATGAAATTTCACATGCTCGATTAAATTCTTAACAACCCATTAATTCATTGTTAATTATGTTGTTATCATTGCTAATTCTGACACCAACAAATCTCTTTATTGAATCTTTAATCTTGCCTCACTCTTATCACACTAAGAGAACAATGGAGGAAACATTTAGGTAGCAAAGGTTAGATTTTCAGCTTTCTAACCACAGCTATTATTGGATAAAATGACTAATTAGCTATGATTCCATAATGACCAAAATGAAACTTTTTTGTCTGTCGTTTAATTGCCAGAGTACAAAAAGAATAATGAAAAAATAAGGTTTAAAAAGTTTGTCGAAAACACCTTCTCGTTCAGTTTCTTACGAGACATTTTTTGTGTATTATGCTGCTAAAAGCTGCAGTGTTTCTGGCTCAACAGCCGACAAAGGGTGACAAAACATCTTTAAATTTTAACAGTTTACAGCTTCACATACCTGTGGATGTTGTTAATGAAAGTTAATTGGATCTGTGGTCAGCTGGTCAATTGGTTGGAGTGTTTCTTTAGCATAAAGCTATATTATAATAGTGTCAAAGACAAAACATAAGGCAAGGAGAACATATAGTAATGTCTCCTCATTTGGTAAGTTTATATAATGATTATCAGGATAAATTATACATTTAACTTTGCTGAACTTAAGTGATTAATTACTTTTTTCTGTTCTGATTTTTGTCACCAACAAATGTAGAAAATTCAGAGCATGTACTTGTAATACTTTGCACATGTGGTGCTGCAGACGGTGATGCTTTTGAAACATGCTCTCCTTTCACTGTTCATCCCTATTCAGTAGAGCACAATGCATCGAAGAGTACATGATACATTCTGTACCAGAAACATGATAAAGCACCAACATACAGTAGTTTATTATGCTGTCCTTCCCTAATGGAAAATTGCAAATGGTGCCCTATGACTGAATTGGGCTGACAGGGAAAATGTAAGATGAAATTGCTCTAGGCTAAATGTACACATACAAACATATGTATAACAAGGGGAAAAAGGAAATGTTCTGTTTTTATTCTAATGTATTCATATTCCCTTGAATCCATAAAGGCTGATCTTCATTGTCATAATTTAGTGAAACACTGATAGTTAATGAATCGGCTCGGCTGTCCTTGTATATAATTCATCATGAAACAGCATCCAGTGTTTAGATTTCCTGTGTAGAAAGACTTAAAAGCATTATGCAGAGTCCAAGACTGCAGCCTATTAGTAGCATATCATCTGAAATGTTTGTGTTGGCATTTATTGTCAGTAATGACTGTAACTAATGGCAAATTTTCAAAATAAGCCATGTGTAGAGACAGTGATTCATGGTTGCATTTATTTGATTTTCACAATATGGCAACAAAAAAAAATGAACTCCTGGTGCTAATAATGTTATTGTAAACATATAAAAAAAATTTGCAAAGAAAACCACATTAATCCTAGGTATACATATTTGCAGATTTATTTCTCAATTAATTGTTTAATCTAGGGCTGGGCAATATGGAAAAAAATAAATTTTTCACCAGATGCCTCATATATCACAATTGCAGTGATATTATATGGTTACATTTTGGTACTTAAAAAAATATGCAATATGTTTTATTGAGTAACTTGAGTAACATTAAATGTTTGAACAACAGTCCAAACCCCCAAAATATTCACTTTCATTGCTCAGATTAGAGAACCTGGAACTATCAACTTCGGGGTATTTTGCTCGATAGTTTTGGTCTAATCTTTCTATTGTTCAGCTTTCGATAAGTTTTCAAACAAAAATCTCTGCTTGATGTAAAACGTTTTTAAGGCTGCGAGATGTCAGGTAATGATGCTGTTATTTTGTAAAACATCTTTAGTTCAAAAATGTCAGTACAAAAGCTTGGATGAAACTATTGCTGCTTGTAATATTGTGATTTAAATGACATTATTCTTTAATTTATTCAGCTGCTGAACTTCAAACACCGCTCACTTGTTACTGAGGAACAGAATTTGTGTCAAAATCAGGTCGGCCACAGTCCGTCAAGCTCTCCTCTGACCTTTCTCATCAAAGCTCATTTTAGCCCTCCAGGCTGCTCCTGATTGGATGTTTTCAGGCTGATTGCATCATTCTCATTCTGAGTCCGCCGTTTGCTCTGTAATTCATAAAAATCACACTTTCAGACAAGTGTTAAACTGGAGTTTGGGGATTTTGGCATCTGTCAGAGAGCTTTGTGACTCAGCATGACTACGCACTTAAGCCTCATCATTTATGTGACTCATTGAAGATCAGCACTTAAACTGAAAAGAAATGTGTTTTTATTTGTATTTGTGCTCTTATGAATGTGTCCTCAGCCTGGAGGTGACCCTGCAGAAACGTGATGAGGGGCCGATGTGGTCGGAGCTGGTGATGGGGGACAAGAGAGGGGAGTACGTGATGAGCGACGAGCAGGCCGCCCTCATCCACGAGAGACTGACTTATCTCACCTCTGAAGACTTGGTAGGTTCACTGATAACTCCAGTACTGAAAGTTATTTATCTGTGCCCTTATTAAAACAAATATGCAGTTCAAGCTGCCTCCCATTCATCAAAATGCCCAAAACTTACCCATTATTGATATAACTGATCACACCAGATGGTAATGAAGGAGTGATGTGGTGTCCTCCAGAGGCACAGAGTAATGCTAATAAAGTCATAAGGCCTTTTCATCTTGTGAGCATTGAGCTCGTTTTCTCGAGATAACAAAATAATTAACTTGTAATCTCAAGATAAAGACGTCAAAGATAAGCTTTTAAAGCCATGACAACGACCTGCAGTGATCTAAGTGTTTGCTCTTTCAATTATTTTGCCTCCACAGGAAAGCCTTTTTTAATATTTCCTTCCTCATTTCTGTATTTTCCCGGGATGCACGATGATATTGGGACGATAACTATATGGGGACGATAATTATCGGCCCAATAATGGGACATACTGATAATTCCTATGATACAATTTTTGGCCAATAAATAGAACCGCTAATAATAAGCATAAATTGCTTTGATTTTGCCTGTTTGCTCATGCTTTTGCTCCGCCAGTACTACACACACTCCACTCTCATTCTCCGCCAGTGACTCCAATGGTGTCCGCTCTGCTCTTTTTTTACCACCGGTGTCTCTGAATGTCCGCTCCACTCTCATTTTGCGGCGGTGTCTCCACTAGTGTCTGCTCCGCTCTTATTGTCCGGCGGTGTCTCTGTTGGTGTCTCCGCCGGTGTCTCCCATTGTCCGCTCCGCTCTCATTCTCCGCCGGTGTCCCTGAATGTCTGCTCCGCCCTCTTTCTCCGCTGAAGTTCCACTATAACTCAAACAGAATATTATTTTCTGCATTATCTTTGTACAATTCAAGTTGTCATAAGAAGATAAGAGGGAAAAAAAACCCCAAAAATATAAAAATGAAGTTGATTTTGCTCTTGAAAATGACGTTCTTTTACAAAAAGGTGATTTTCCAGCTTAAATTCCTCTGTACTCACCACATCTCAGCCTTTCTTACCCTCAGGTATTGAAAAACAAACAAAAAGAAATGATCAGTTATCGGTATCTTATTGGTCCACGAGAAGAAATGAATAAATCATTAACATGCATCACTGGTATTTTCGGGTGCCTGCATCCTGTTTTTCTTGTTTTCCATGAGCAACCGGCACAAAGTTTTGATCTACTTTTAATTATACAGAGCAATTAAAGATAACTGGAAGTACGGACATTTTGGGCTTCTGTCGTTTTCCTTATCTAGTGACTGAATAAGATACAATTTTTTTTAAATGACAATCTTGTAACCCCAGTAATACCATAAAACAGTCCTGCTTAATGATTTTAAACTGCATCTGTAATGGATTAATACACCCAGAAATATTGCAGTAGTAGATGTTTTGATGTAAACAGTATGGCAAATATTTGACAGTTAATTTTCTCAGTACATATCGTCATAGCGCCCAGACCTATTGATAAATGTGTGGTTAAATCACAGTGTTAAATCAATCAGCAGTATGTGTCTGAAAATATTACTCAAACATAAAACTTTCATGAAGCTGGGCTTTGGCTGGAGTTTGTTTTCTCAGGAGGGTTTCTCATGACCTCACAAACGTTCCTTATTGAAGCTTTTAGCCTCGCTCGCTCCTCCGCGGTCTCTCTTCTCTGTCCTCTCCCTCTTCAGCTGCTCTGAGCCGTCCTCCCTCCGACGTCTCGCTCACATTATCACGCTCTGGTCACCAGAGTCACCCTCAGCTTCATTTTCGACAGCAATTTTAGCCACATCCTCTCTCGCCCTCATCTTTCATTAGTATCATCTGGGACCACTTGAGGCCCTCAATGCAAATCAAACCTTTTACATGTTAATAAATGCAAAACAAGTGTAACCGCCTCTGTCTTGTTTTCCTGTTCCTCTTCTTTTTTTTATAAAATCCAGAATGGAAACCCTGACAGGGACAAGCCTCCTTGTAACTCTCAGGAGCTGGAGGACTGCGATGGGTTCCCAGAAGACAGCTCCAGCCTCACACACTTTGATGCAGAATCACTTAAGCCCACTCAGGTGGTGAGTAACACCTCTCGCCTTCACCAAACACTCTGATGCTCCCATCCTTTAAGCCTTCAGTCATTTCTGTCCGCTCCTTCCATCATCATTTCCCTCAAATTCGCTGTTGGCTACCTGATTCTCGCTGCCTTTATAAGAGCATGTTTTATTCAGCTCTGCTCCCAGTGAGCGAGCCAGCGCCGGCCTTGTCCTTTAACAAGCCACTTGACCAAAGAGCTCCACAAAGGCCCTTTAAAGAAGAAACAGGCCCACCCACTCCATTTCCATCATCCCTCCTTGTGACTCGAATATTAAGAAGCTGAACTGTTAAAGCTGACATTTATTTTTAAAATGAGAATGTATTCGTTAGGGTTCAACATGTCACTTCAGTTCAAACCGAAGTTTGCATTGTTTTTACATGATATACATTTGATCCGGGTTGTTTTAATTTCTAGGGGTTAACCAATACTGTTTTTCCAGGGCCAATAACTATACTGATTATTAATAGTTAATGAGATCAATAATCAATATTTGGAACAGATATGCATTTACAATAAAAATGAAAATCTTTGTCAATATTTAGAATTTGGAATATTACAAAACTTTGTGTAAATCCCTTTTGCAAATGTTTATTAAAACTTTCAACATTATATACAGCAAGTCAAGTGAAAATTTAAATTAAAAAAATTATAAATAAAAATGCCCCCCTAAGGTTTTACAAAATAAAAGTTTATCCCATGCTGACACTTTCTTTGTACTTTTAAATTAGTAAATTTAATCGGCAGTCATTAAAATGAAACTCCAATACAGATAATTGGCAAAATGCCAAATATGGCCCCAGTAATCATCCAAGCCAATAATCTATCAACCCTTATTAATTACACACTGCAGCTAGATCTGTACATGACATGCCTACATCCTTTTATCATCACCCATTTAGATCTTTTACTGAAGTGAAAGCAGCAATAGTACAGTGTAGAAATACTCTGTTGCATGCTCTTGTTGCATTACATAGTTACATTATTGATGGTAAAACTAACAACTACTCTGTACATGTACCACCACCTGACAACTCTATTCCATATTTCTTCTCTGCTCCAATCGCCAACACCTGTCGGCTCTGAGTGACTCACCGCCACTTCCTCTGTTGCAAAACCACACACACACACACACACACACACACACACACACACACACACACACACACACACACACAAAAACACTCACTACACACTGAGTGGCTACAGTCTGATTTTCACTTGAAGCTGGCCAGCCAAAACTTCCTGTGATTTGGCCAAAAGTCCGAACCATCCAAAAAATATTTTCACACCTGAAATGAACCGAACCATAGTTCAGTTTGATCCTGACCACCTCTTTTTGTCAGACAAAGGTTTGGCGTTTTGGCTCGTTCCATGGTCCAAGTCCAAAACTTCAGAGCGAAACAAAGCAGATGTGAAAGGGCCCTCACTTTATCAACCATATGTAATTAAACACAGGGTCAGCAGTTCAATGAAACGTTTTTGACGAGAGAATGATTTAGCTCAAAAATAAAAGAACAAATCGCTACAAAAGATTTTAAAAAATAAATCTTTATTTATATAGCACTTCTCAAGCTTAAGCACAAAGTGCTTCCCAGGATTAAAAGGTTTACAAAATAAAATAAGATGTCCGAAACCCATGCAGCCCTTCCCCTGCTTCCTTATGACATAACCAAAATTAGGAACATTATAGAATAAATTAAACGGTAAGGGTGCAAGTTCAAAAGTACAATTTCATAAATAAGTCAGTAAAATGTTGATAAGAGAATTAAGTGTATACTCTGTTGCTCATGCTCAAATAAGACAAAACAATAAAATCTAAGATAAAAAATATACCAGTACCAGGTAAATATTAAATATAGCAATATGCAGGGGTGTAGCACCAGATTCTGGGTCCTGTGCTGACGCAGTTTCTGTTGCCACCAGTTTGATGTCGTTTTATTTTGTGTTGTTGTTTCCAGGTTTTGTTATTTTCGTGCAGGTCACAGCTGAGTCACATATCTTTGCTTTTGTGCAGAGACAGGCATGGACGTGTTGACATTTATCTGCTGGTATCGGTCACCTGCCAACAGTATTACCACGCAGAAGGTAGCGCATATCTACTGTGAGCTCACCTATTACCACTGAGCGAGCTAATGTTACAGCTCAGCCACATCTTTTGCTGTCACAAGCATGAGCCTCTCATCCATGAGTAGATGCACGCTTCCTTCTGTGCTGTGAAAAAGTTGGCGGGGATAGTTTAGTGGACAAAAAATAGAAATACATTAAACTGCTCACAACAAGGTCTGTGGACTATCTTAAGTGAAAAGGTAGTATAATAAAATACAGATTTCTTTTTAGCTAAATGTGCTTTAATTTGAAAAAGTACTTGTTCTCCAGAAAATAGCCCCTGTAACTAATAAATTAGTATATATGACATTAGATTGTTAATACTGATACGTTAATGTGTAAGCAGCATTTTACTTTGGTATATAGTTGGGATTACTTTGTATACTATTAAGTAGTCCACACCAGAAACTATTTTATGAGGTAAATTGAGAGATCAGTCATTGGTGGAACTGTTAATCACTCAGAGACATTTTTAAAAAGTTGAGAGGCTTCAACTATAGTTTTTTCACACTTCAAAAATAGTGTAAACCTCTGATTTGATCAGTTTCACAATGTGCTTTATGAGCCTAACATATGTTTTTACGAAAAATTGTAATCTGTCAAATCAATGTTGTCACAAATATCAATTGGCTGAGTAACCAGGTTGTGATTTCTGGAAAGAGACATTGCTTTTGAGAATTCAGATATGTATTTTTAATGCTTTAAGCACTACAAGCTTAGTGTCCTTTAGTTTAACTTTGTTTGAAAAAAGTCAGACATGTCTGCAGCTGATATCTCAAACACTCGACAACTCGCACCAAAACAACATAGAATGATGAACTGCACCACAGATAATAGGAAAAACTGTGGTTTTGATTTTTGTTTATATAATATAAGCTATGATGATTGATGATTTTTAGCTAGTATGTTTACAATCATACCTTAATGTGTAAGCATGGTATTATTTTCAAGATTTAGCACTAAAAACAAAACACTCCTGAGGCTGATGGGAATGTTTTTAAGGTGTTTAAGATAGCATAACACTTAACTGACTCTGAAGGGGTGATTTATTAATTGAGATTTTGTCATAAGATTTTGATCAGATGATGGAGCTAGGTGTTAAGTTAAAGGATCACCATATGTTTTATAATTCACCCTCAGGGGAACATTAATGTCTGTACCAAGTTTAAAAGAAAGCCATCTGGTAATTGTTAAGACATTTCACTTAAACCATAAATGTAAATCTCATGTTGTTGCCAGATAAAAAGTCATAGGATCTCCAATTCAGTAGCATATATCCCCTGGACATCATGAATATAAATACTGCAAGTTTGTGGCAATCCATTTAATATAATAGTTGTTGAGATATTTCAGTCTGGATCAAAGTGGTGGACAGACTGACAGACTGTTAAAAAACACATCTGAAGAAAAAACAGGGGCTTTTTGGATATTGTCTAGTTTGAATGTCCTTTTGTGTGATTTTCAGAATGGACCGTCTCAAGGTAGCAGATAAGGGACTTATCTTTTCCATTACTGAACAAAGGGTATACAGGTGAGCTGAGTAAGACACATTAGTTTGTACAGCAGCAGCTTTCAGGAGAAGCTGAGGTATGAAGGAGATTTACAAACATTTAATGTGGCGAGCTGCACACTAAAATCTCAGCCTTGTCGTTTTTCATCTCAAAGCATGGGGATTTTTTTTTTTTTGCTAAAAAAAGCAGTTGTTGAGGAGGATGGGAGCCTGTCTCATAGCTGTGTCCATAATGTATAAGGAAAAACTGACCTTGCCATTATTTGTCCCAAGGTGAAAAACACATGTGACATGTTGTGAAGACAAGGTGATCTTTTTTAGTTGGAGAAACCAGACTCACGGTTGTTTAGGAAAACATGGATTTATTAACAGTTCTTTAGTGTAAAAAAAATGTTGCTGTTTTTTGCTTTTTACATAAAATGTCAAATTAAAATACTCTGTGACGACGTAAGGATTTTTAATGCAGCTGTAATAACTGTGCCTCTGTATTATAGAAATACAGAATAATGAGCATAAGTGAATGCCTGTCCTTTTCCAAAGCAGATATGTGGCTGTTTGCAAAAGCTCTATTCATTTGTGGACATTAGTGAATGTCTGTCACCGCTGCTCCTCGGTTTTATTGCACAAAATAATTTCTGTGTTTATGGTTCAGAATTCCCCATCACAAAAACTCTAGTGACAATCAGAAATAAACCTTTTCACTGTGTAATGAAAGGCTAATGATGAATATTGAATATAATGTACAGTGAATACAGGGCTGCTAATGTTTCTGTCTCCATTTACTCTGCAAAGTGTGCAGCCACGCAAGCTGCTGGCTTAAACAAGGTGGATTGTAATCACACCATCAGCCAGTTGGGTCTGCGTCTTCCACATGTGTGTGACCATGTGAGTGTGTACAGGTGTATGTGTGTGGAGGCTTGCCATTTTATCCTCATCTCATCCAGGGAGCCTTACCTTCCTATTCTCCACTTCCGTCCCTCATTGTATCCGCCTTAATGCTTTGGTTGCTCACCGGCCCACGAGGACATACGCTGACCTTTTTTATAAAACCTTTCAGCTTAAAATTGTGGCACCGCCTTTTAATTTGGCACCTTTTGTCGATGTTTTTCTGTTTGGTTCCGATCCCAGCTGAAAAGACGATGAATGGTTTTTATGTGTGTTCCCCCGAGGGAGTCTGTGAGTCATATCCCGTCCATATCTGTAATACCTTTTTACAATGGAGTGTATCTGTACATCTGCTATCTGTATTTACTGGCTTTGGCTTTCACAGCTTTTTTCAAAGATTTAGGAAACTTTTAAGACCTACAGTTTCCTATGATTAATGATAACGCCATTGTAACTCATAATCGTTTGTTTAAAGTGATGTTAGTTAGCAAATGCGTGTGTTGCACATGTGCATATTCTTTAAATATTTTTTGCTCCACTAGCGTTGATCTAGAGATGTAAATGTCTGTCAATTGGTTCACCACTTTAGTCTGTAAAATCTCAACAACTATGTCAGCTGTGCCTCAGTACACCCTCACACGCTTGTTGACAACAGAGAGTTAACATAATAATAATTGTTTGTTGGAGTATATGCTGGATTTTTGAGTAAACTGTCCCTTTAACCCGTTGAAACCTGGCTTGATTTCTTTGAAATACATGGGAAGAAGGCGATGAGCAACATAAGAAGAAATTAAAAAAAAAAACAAAAACAAAAAAAAAATTACCTAAAAAATTGGTAAATAAATAAAATAACAGGAAACTTAAAATAATAATAATAACGAATAAAAAATAAAAAACAACAGGAAAATAACATGATTAAAAAGTTAATAAAATATTTGTGTTAAAATAATTTTAAATATATAATTATGACAATTAGAAATAAAGATCTGTGGGAATTTTTTTCCTAGCATTTAAAAAATAATAATTTTCTAAATCTACTAATTTCTTGCAATTTGTGGGACATGTCTTGCTGAGTTACTCATTGCCTTTTTTCCCATTTTTTTTGAAAGAACACTGTAATTCTGAGTATGTTAGCATGCCAAGGTCAGCATTTAACTTAGAATAAAACTGTGCTTAGGTACAGCTTCAAAGAGCTTATGTCATGGTTGGAGACTGGTGAGATATTCAAAGCAAAAATCCATAACTCTCTCCATGTTCTTATCCTCTACTGTGGTGACAGTTATAGTAATTGACACAATGCTTACAACAAAGATCTTTTTAGCACTTTTTTGGGAGCCCACTGTTTGTTTGAATAAGCCTGGATGACGACGTGGTGCTGCTGAGCGTACACATTTGATTCCAGTGTGTGAAGATAAAATCATAGTGTGAAACGTGTCTCTTTCATGATGTTGGCACTGTCAACAAGGACAGGTGTGACGCCACAAGCCAATCAGCATCTTACAATAGCAGAGCAACGTAGCCAAACACAGTGAATATACTCGGTTTTTGTGGAAAACACTTAATTATACCTTTTTTTTTAAAATCTGGTCTCTTTCTTTTATATTCAAGACTTTATTAAAAGTGATATCCTATGGGACTAATATAATATATTTACTATCTCATACCAGACTAATATCAAAGGTCATCATGTCTGATTGTTGTTTGATTCAACTAGTGTCTTTACAGTCAAACAGAATACAAAGTTCAGCGTCTCGGGCAGCAAAGAGTCTAAATAAACAACAATCTGTCCCTTCGCTGTAAAGGCGAAAAGGAGGCGAGTGAGCGGCAGCCTTCCAAGAACATGATGGAAGCAATGATGACAGATAGTTGGCATTTCAGCTGTTATTACAGACATCTGGCCTCTGTGTACACATGCATTAGCTCCTGCCTTCATAATGCCAACCCCTCACTTCCTGTCCTCTTCCTACGAAGCCGATAAAACCCTTTGATAAAAAAGAAAAGGATTTCCACTAAAAGCTTTTTTTCTCAGGCTGAGGACATGTAATTTATTGTGAGTACTCACATATACAGAGTCCAATTGTAGTGCTTCATATTGTTTTTGTCAGTCATGCAGCTAAACAATATAGCATTATTCAGTGAATCTCAACACAAGGTTTAACTTGTTTCTGGAGTTTTCATTCACATCTTGTTGCCACAGAATTGAATGACAGTTCAACTCTACGATGAGGAAGGCTGTGGCATGTGTTTGAATGAGGATTACTTTTATAATACCGGTACCAATACTACTAACCTTAAAGAGATACCTGTGTTGACAGTTTAGCAGTGCTGCTCAGCCGCAGCTCGGCTGCTGCTCAGCTGCGGCACATCTAGAGAAACGGAGTCTAATTGATTTTTACTGCTTGACGCGCAAAAATAGACAGTGAAAATGGTGTTTTGATGACTTCATACCACCTTTTATTACAGTTTTAGTGACTATATCTGTCATAGACATGAAAAATATAAATATTTACACCTAAACTCAACCTTTTCTGTTATTATTTCAAAATAAAAGCCCTCTGACAATGTCTTTGTGGACAAAATCCCTTCGTTTGTTAACACAAGGCTTTTTATTTTGAAATATTTGCATGACCATGTTTTTGACAATGCAGTGGCTTGCACGGCTCCATAAATAGGTGGAATATCAGCTTTTAATCGGGTAAATACAGTAGTTACATAGCAGCAGGCAGGTCTGCAGTAGCACCGCAGCAACAACAGTCAGTGTGAACCACTGCAAGAGTGCAAGCAGCAGCCGTTCAGTGATGTAGTGATGCATGTCCTCCACATGCAGTGAAGCCCAGGTGTTAGGCATGCAATTGTCCACCTCACACCTTCTGTCTCTCTGTCTTTGTCTCAGTCCTCAGTCCTGATAAAAGTCGGAAGTTTTCAGGTCGGGTTAGGTCTGAACAGTTTATTAACACATACTTTAGATCAGGGATCTATTTTAAAATATTAATATAAAAATGATGAAGACTTGAAAACTTTTCCATTGAAGTTACAGCTTTAGACGTTATCCCAGTTAACAAAATGTGTTTTCCTGATAGGAGACTTGTATAGCAGGTACACTAAAACATTATTCTTTAATTTCTTACAAATCGAGTTGCTCTGCAGAAAGTCATTTTTATACACCAGAGCAAACTTTGTGTTTTACCACAAAGTTTAAAGCAGACCTAGCGAATGGCAAACATGTTCACCCGGCTCTGCGTCTGCTTTGTAAATGCTTTAAAAACATTTAACATTCTTGCAGCATAGAGGAGAACAACTGAGAGGGTTTTTGCTGGTAATAAAAATCCCGTGCTCCCAAAGAACTGAGCATGCCTTTCATGTTTTTTATCGCTCTCTATTTTGAATAGCGTATCTCGTTTTAACAGGTAACACAGGAATTAGCAGGAATTTAGAATCTGGATTCAGGAGTTTAATCCGACGTTTTGTTCTGCTGCTGGCAGATAAATCCTCCTCATTCAATGATGGCTTTGTTACAAAAAACCTGAAGCAGAATAGAAGAGACGTTTCTTTTATGTTTGTCTTGTTAGTTTGGCTCAGATTAACTTTTTTTTATAGCGGTTTTGATTCTTCTGAATGCTCTTGATTGTAAGGAAAGACCTGAACCTCACAGAGAGCAGGCTATAGGCTGTTTAAAAGGTTTGCTGTAAAATGATGAGATAAAAGCCTCCTGATTGGATTCTTCCTTTTTTCGAACCATTAACAAGCTGCAATGTATCAGAAGAAATTGTTTCATTTTCAAAGACCCAGGGAAGGCATACAGCTAGAGAAATATGTGAATCATATAACAGTGCTTACTCAGTGCCTTCGAAAAACTATGACTTGGAGAAGGAAAACAAAATAAGTTTGTCTGAGACTTTGATTTATTTTTCTGGCTAATGTTATTCTTAATAAAGGTGGCAGAGAGTTTCCAGCTCCCAAAGATCTTTATCAAACAAAAAAGTATTACCTGAGAATATATCGACTCTCAGCCAGCGTCAGCATCTCTGAGTTACAGCTAAGAATATTCTTATGTTTCAGGTGTGAGTTTTTGACAGAGATATAACTACATTTTCTGAAAGTATGAGAGATTATCTATAAGATTGTATCATTTCTTTGCGTTGAGGACGGTTATTAAACCACAGTTTTTTATTGGTGTCTTCTCCTATCTTCCTGGTATCAGACTTCTTTTGGGATGAAAAACGATGTTAGGGGTTTTGTTTGTTTTTGTTTTAAAATGTCACTGGAGATTCCCAGAATAAGCATGTATGGTGGTGCATGCATTTTTAAAGCCACTATGTGTGGAGGTTTTACATGATAATAGCATCTTTATATGATTCTGATGATATACAGTTTTATTTGTGAAAAAACTGAGAAATGTGAGCATAAAAAAAAAATTGGTCTACATGTATGCTTAGCTTTCAGCATGTTCAGTGTTTCTATTTTCAGTGTTTCAGTGCTGGATCAGGGAGGATGTGCCACCCACAGATAAAAACAAAGTCTAAAATTTAAATTCCTTACAGCTTTTCTTCTTGAAAATGTAAAATCAATGTTTTAGTGTGGGGAAGTATTAGCTGAGGAGAAACAACTGTGGTAACTATAGGTATGTGCAGCATAGTAAGATGACTCAGACCACAATGAAACAGATGGAGCGAGGATTTTAATGGCTAAGCTCAACTTCCTGTCTCATTTTCACCATGTCCACACTTGACACGGAAGTGCCTTAATAATTAAATTGTTGTACAGTTGTCCATCAGCAGTCGCCTGGTCATTCATACCAGAGGCCCAATTCTTCACGCCGGTCAGCAAGTGATTTTACTCGCCTGCTCTTTTCTTTTCTTTTTCCTCTGTCTCTGCTTGCTTCTGTGTCTATGTGTGTGTCTGCTTGTCCCTCTCGCTCTCTGTTTAGACGCAACTGTCAAATCCAGGGCATCATTATTCATATCATATCTAATATATCCTTTATATTGTTCATGATAGATAATCAGTGAGTCTTTTGCCAAATTTGCTTGCAGCTTGCAGAAAAAATAGACCAGACGCTGAAAGTGTTGCTGCAGATTGGGATCCATCGACAGCGTGTCTTATGTGAACAGCCAAATGGGTAACATGGGTGCTAAAAGGAAGTGTGCAGCGCACCACAGAAAATCAGAGCTTTTGCAGCGCTACCGCTACCAGTGTGAACCCGGCGTTAGCTTGTGTGTAGTTTCCATCGCAACTGCTTATACAAAGTCTAGAATTTCAGCAAACAGCAAAATTTGTCTTACAATTTATTTATTCATTTTTTACCATCCAACGGTCAAAAAAACGTAGTTTCAGTATTCGATCACAGTTTAACGGATGCTGTGTGGACAGAGAACACATGACGTAAAGTGATGCGGCTCAGTGGTCTGACGCTTGCATTCAGTTAGGACACAGTGCACGGGCTACACCTCGCTCGTTTTTTATACTGAAAGTTTTTGTCCTATGCAACTGAAACACATTGCATATCCATTTTATTGGCGGATGTTGATGGTGATGATTTGAAAAGTTAGATCTCAAAATCTTGGCGCACTGCCATGTTGATGCTCAGTTTGGCAGCTGTGTGGCACGAAGGGCGCACTGTATTTACATCATTTTTACATAAGCTGATTTCACTGATTGATCATCTTTCCTCTGTGCAGAGAGGAGAAAGTACTCATTGAAAACACTCTCAGGGTGGTTTGAGTTCATGAAACAAATGTTTACTTTGCCCTCCATGACGGATACATCTTCATATATGAGTAAACTGTGTACTTATTCTTTGTTTTTATATTTTATTGTTCACAAATCATGACCGGGTCCGTCTTTGGCGTCATTGTCAGTCAACTCAAGCTGAGCGAACGTCTGCAGCGCAAAGTGGAAACATAAGTGGCAAGAAAATGAGTTTTAGAGTGGAGGAGTGATGGCCTGCTAAAAGACTTGTCATTACGCTCAACCATCAACCACCAACATATATGCTGGTTTGTGCTGAATTTTCAATGCCTGTCAAGTGTGTATTGAGACGGGGAGGACAGCGCTGCCTGACAGCCTTGCAGATGTGTTGGCAGTTCTCAGGATGTGGGTTGACTTCGAGTGAGGGATCGGTGTGAACAGTCAGATGTCAAGGAGTGATTAAGTCACGGCGGCGGTCATTTTCTCTCCAAAACAAATAGAGTCAGACTAGAATAGATTCAGACCGATCGTCGAGCACATCCATCAGAGCGGAGTGAATGTGGAGCAAATACACACAGACTTTTATGGCTGTTATCACAAACTGCTCAGTTTTCACTCCTAATGGCAGCACTGAAATCCAAGAAGGAGATCTGCTGCAAACAGAAACTGAAATCTCTCAGTTTAATGATACTGGTAACCACGTGTACAGAAATGGGTTTTTTCAATGAGTTTCTTTTTATCAATCAACAGACATAAGAGAAATTGACAAATGTTGCTGTTCACACTCAGGGAGAGAGAGGCACGTCACACTGAAAGACAGAAGGAGGGGAAAAGAAACGAAAGAAGAGGTAAAAGGAGGAAAGGAAGGAAAGATTGAAGAAGGGATGTTAAGGAATAAGGAAAAGAAAAGGGGTTAGAAGAGCAGAAAAAACGAAGAGGGGAGGAGGGACGGAATGAAGGAAGAAAGAATGAAAGAAAAAAACGAAGGGAGAAGGAAAGGAAGAGAGAAAGAAAGAAATGAGGAGGAAATGACGGAAAGAATAAACGAAGAGGAAGAGATTAAAGGGGGAAGGAAAAAAATTAATAAGAAATGAATAAGTGAGAAAAGAAATGGAGCAGGACGAAAGGAAGGAAGATGGAAAGACGGGAAGTAAAAAGGAAAGAAAGGAAATCAGAAATAAAGAAAGACAGGAAGAAAGGAAAGAAGAAGGAAGTAGGAAAGGAACGAACAAAGGGGGAAAGAAAACAAAAGACAAGGAAAGGAAGGAAGAAAGAAATAAGAGGGAAATGAAGGAAATTTTAAAAAAGATATAAGGAAGAAAAGAAACGGCAAACAAGCAAAAAAAAAGTATAGAAATAGAAGAGAAAATTGATCCAGGTGTGCACCGCATAGCTGAGTACAGCAGGTCCCGTCATAAAATCATTCCTTCACAGCCATTAAAAATTAAAAATATTCCCTAATTTGGATTTTTATAAATTCCTCTCTGTCTTTCTCCAGGTGAATCTGGGCAGCCATCAGTACCTGTTCACCGTGGACGTGAACCCGTCTGAAATGCCGTGTTTCTGCCTCAGACACGACGTGGACGCTCTGGTGTGGCAGCCTCGTCCCGACCAACCCAGCAACATGTGGGAGCACATCGCCACCTTCAACGCCCTGGGTAAGACTTTCAACCAAAAAACAAAAAACTCATACACTTTGAAAAAGCTGCGTGTACTCCTGCTTCACTCCATCTAGATGTAACAGCGCTGTGTTTAAGCCCTGAAACAAGTTCCACTATGTCACTTTAGTTAAGGCCCTTCTTCGTGTATTAATGCAGACATTAAAAGTCCTGATCACCTCAACACATTATCAGCTAAAAACATGGCAGCACACCTATTTTGGTTTCGCAGCTTAATAGACTGATATAAAAACAACATTTTATTTAAAAGGAGGATCTCTGAACCACCTGTTGGAGGCCAGAGGTTGGTGTTCTCTTGTTAGTTGGTATTCTCCCTGATAAGGGACTAAGCTGAACAAATACATAATAATTAAAGAAAAGTCTACTACAGCTTAATCTGCTGCTGATAAGTGTACCTTGGCTTTTAGCACACAAAAAATAAAGCCAATAAATGGCATCTGGGATTTATCAGCATTTATATCACTCATAAGAAATATAGAAATAAACATTTATTTTGCTTAAATTGCATACAATACTTAGGCTCCAGTTGTTACTTACACCCCCTGATAATTTGCTTGTGTGTGTGTTTAATGATAACCGAAGCTCAGGCTTAAATTAATTGGCAGTGTTTTATTTTCTGTGATTATGTCACTAAGGTAGCACAATTTTTGCTCAAACAAATAACCACAGAATTTAAAATACTTCAGTCAATTTCTAAGAGCCCAACAGCCACCGTACCGATTTATCTTTGGTAAATTTCCGCCACCTGTCTGACGCCACAGTCGGTGTGTTCAGTTTGTGCAGATGAACGCTGTTTGGCTTCCCTCCGTGTTGCCCAGAGCTACCTGCTCGTCAGATGGCACAGAGCTGGTTTAATATCAGCATGTCTGGTCATAATTAACTTACATACTTTATAAGCATTCATATTTACCAGCAGTCATAATGATTTATGTGAAATAGTATCATTAGTGTTACATGTATCGGGTCTGCTCTGGATGTTTTCTGTTGAGATGCTTTAGCCTTGACATTGTGCTTTAGTGGCAATGTGGTTTTTAATAGACACACTGTACAGATTTTTAGTTTTGTTTTAGCTTGAAATGATCCCAGACTTTGGGCACTTTCCTCTGGCCTGTCTCCTCTCTTCACTCTTTGCTATTTTCTCTCTCTGACTTAATTTTGCAATCTGCACTGTCCTTTTTATCCTGTCAATAACAGAAACAAATTGTGCTGCAGTAATAATCTGTGTGAAACACATTGCGCTGTGTTAAGTTATATGGACTAAACTATGCATCAGTGATTTTATGTATTCAAGTTACTCGAATTTCTTGAGGAATTGTTTCAGCCCTCCAGAGTGACAGTCCCTGACATTATCATTTCATTGCTGTGTGATGCCACAAAAGCTCTGACCCGTGAGAGTCTTAATCAGGACTCTGACGGGTAAAATTGTCTTCTGCAGCATCACATAGATTTATTTATTTTTTTAATCTTAACTTTATTTTACCAGAAATTATTTTTAAGATTAAAAATCTCTTTTTCAAGAAAGTCCTAGCCAAGACAGGCAACGATGCAAGTTACAGACAACAGAGAACAATACAAAATCAAAATATGCAACTCCAAAACAAGCAATACATGCTGTAAATGAACCATAAACACAAAATAAGATCAATGTAAATACACCCTGGCATTGGCATATAAATGATAACGTGCAAAATTCCTGCAGCAGCGCTTTGAAATTACCTTTAGGAACCAAAGAGTGAAACTTTTAAGTACTTCTGCATCAGGTTTTACATATATGGAGCTGCATACATAAAGGCTGTTTTGCCAAACTCTGTAACAATAAGAACATGTTCTGAGAACGGAGAGCATTGTGCATCCTTCATCCATCCTTCTCTTCTTCTAATACAACCTTAAATTTGTTTTGCCCTGCTGAGTGACTACAGTTGAATATTAGCTCTACGCTATAATCTGGTGTAGTGCATCAAAATGGTAATATTTATGTTTTAAACTGTACATGGTCCCTTTTAAATAAGAGAAGAAATCCTTGTGCACGAGCTTGTAAAACACTTATTACTAATATGAGAACGCATGCTAATGAAAACGCCTGCAGCGCCCCTTTAAGTCATGTGAAATGTGACATTAGTGGCAGTATGTGGGAGTGGTTTGAAGATGAAAGCAGCCGTCTCAGCGGAGGTCTCCCCTCATTTCCATTTTTGATGAATCATGACAACCTTGAGTTGAATAATTCATTTTTACAGCTATTAACTTTGTTTACATCCGCTGTCATGCTGCTGCGCCTCTAGTGCTGCATTGGGGAGGCGACAGAACGTGTTAAATGGCAGCAATAAAACTGCAGTTAACGACAAGAGGGAGTTCACGACACTTGTCGTAGCCCACAAGGACACAAAAAGGAATATATGGAAACTGAATCATTAACAGATCTCTCTTCTGCTTTGCTAATAAACCATCCAAAGAGGTCTGGGTGATAAAACTTAACTGGATGATATTGTGCCTTTTGGGTCAGCCACTGACTGATGTGTGCGGACTGTTGTTTTAATTCAACTCCGAATGAAATACTCAGTCCATCCGCCAGTGTTCCCATTTCTAGAGTCTATTTCAATCTGCATCTTCATTTGATTTATTTACTCGTCTATGTCTCCTCTATGGCGCCACCTGCAACAAGTTTTATCTCAATTTGCTACTTTGACAAGTGTGACATCTTTTTTTTTTTTTAATACCGCAGAGTTTTACCAGTTTTCTCAATCTGCACATTTGTTTGGAATACATTATCCAATCTGAGATGGATCCCCGGTGAGGTCTTCAGATATTATCTCAGTGAGGCTCAGAGGAAAATGTGTGTTAGAGCACCAAAATCAGCCTTGATGAGGTGCAATACAAAGACCTGTATTGTCACTATAATAGTTTACCCCGACACATGAGTGGGTGTGTGTTAACAAAGATAATAACAGCATTTTTAATGCTCTGTGGCGTAATGCTGGGTTTGGTGTTGACTGTGATGGTCGGGGCTCTACTAGGTGACATTATTTTGTAGAATTAGTCTTATTAGTCTAAATGACAAAGTTGAGCATCAGTAGTGTTATTGAAACCCTGCTGTCAGATGGGAAATCTCAGCACGCAGGAAGAGGCTAATCAGATTTGAGGAGCAAAAGATAATTTGTTTTTCTGCAGCGGTTAAGACCTCCATCCGACAAAAGCTCAGGTCACCTACATCAGGTCTCTTGTCCCGTCTCTTGTTGTGGCGTGAAGTGACCTTCTGTTGTAGTTCGCTGATGGCAAATGATTGAAGTTTAGGGGTTATTCTATTTATCAATCTAGATCAGCGGTTCTCAAACTTAATATTCAAAGATCTGAATCTGATTTCTATTCAAGGCCAAAAGTCCAGAACCACTGGTGATAAGCAAATTACTTTTATTTACCTTGCTTATAGATTATAAGCAGCGTACCTTTAAGTTTAAGGCAGTCAGTGAGAAAAAACATTAACATGCACACACATGCATAGTGACATCCTCACCGTAACGGTGGCGTAACGCACACTGACAAAAGACTCTGAAGTCTCGCTTAACGGCTAAACGGTGAACATGAACGCCCTTTAGCCATTAACTGACTTGCTAATTTTAATGGACGCCTGTTAGCTGACCTTTGAACTCTGACACATGATGACTTAAATGTCATATGCTGCCGACTGTCAACTTTGGTATGACAGTGATATTAAACAGGGAAACAGTTACGTTTAAGGCTTAATCTTGTGCCAGGATCACTATTAAAATCTCCAAATAGACTTTCTTCTACATAACTAACAATTTATTGATACATGTAAAACTTTTTTTATTAAAGTAGGAAATGTATACTTCATTGCATTATGTTATTGTATTCCTAATTCAAAGTGTGGGCCCGGTACCGAATGACTTATTGTACTGTTGGGATCTAAACTTTGAGATTATCTTGTGAAGACTCTTTTTGTGTTGGAGAACCAGCTGTAGCGATTTGCCTTCTCTCCAATATAATATAAATAGATGGCACTCAGCCTGTGGTGCTCAAAATGCCAAAAAAACCCCTAAAATCATTAAAAAATCTAGCACCCCTGAGCTAGCGAACATTACAGCTGAGCTGAGGAGGACATTAAAGTTACTTAAAAGTTACCTGCTGTAAAACCTGCAGTATAATGCTTTATATCACAATGCTGACTATGTTCTAAAAAAATAATAAAGAGGTTGTTCAAAAGTTACTTGCCGTAGCTTTAAAGTGTCTCTTTCAGAGTCAGTCAGGTGTAAAAGTGTTTAAAGAAGCCCAGTTTAATGAACTGGAGCTTCTGGCGTTTTGCGTTGCGTTTTACTGCCCCGGAGGAAACAAATTCACCAGTGAAAACAAGTGGAAAGCATCTCTACGACATAATTTCTGCAGCAACAACCCAGAGACAGAATCAGCTATCTAATGGCCAAGATTGATCACGTCCAAGAGCCTGACAGGAGAGAGTGTAAGTATGTGAGTGTTAGACAAACTACACAAATGTTGGATTTACTTTATTTAACGTCTTAGCTTAATGTTTATAGTGAGGGCTAGTACGGCAGATTTCTTCTCCACACGATCTGGTATCTGTTACAGGACTATTTGTTTTGTAGAAAATGTGAGAATCAACATCTTTAGGCCAAACTGCTCTAGTGAACCTGCGTTGTAACTCTGCTACAGCTTCTCATTGTGGATGTGTGTAACAGTGTGTGT
The DNA here is from genome assembly GCF_008729295.1 of Plectropomus leopardus. Lineage (NCBI taxonomy): Eukaryota > Metazoa > Chordata > Actinopteri > Perciformes > Serranidae > Plectropomus > Plectropomus leopardus. Next base: position 2,786,401 of record NC_056480.1, on the reverse strand, counting down.
GTGTGAACAGGTTAAAGGTCCTCTCTGCACGTCTCTGATCGTACCGCTCTGTTTCCGCAGGTTACGTCCAGGCGTCCAAACGGGATAAAAAGTTTGCGACCTGTGCTCCAAACTTCTCCTACGCCTCTCTGTGCGAGTGTCTCCGCCGAGCGTTCATCTACCGACAGCCTACGCCGGTGGAGACCGTCCTCTTCAACAGGAAGCAGGGCCGCCAGGTGGGACAGGTTGCCAAGCAACAGGTGGCCAGCCTGGACTCCGATAAACCAATCCTGGGCTTCAGAGCGACCAATGAGAGACTGTACATCCTGACCTCCAGTAACCTCTTTGTTTTAAAGGTCAATAATAATTAGATTTGGGACTCTTTGGGATTTTTATCTCATTTCCCCCTCAGAGCGCCATCATTCCACACTGATCTCTTAAAAAGGTCCTGATGTGTTAACGTGATTCGTCTGTCTGTTCTGAATTTTGTCATTTGATCCTCGTGTTTCACCTCCCACACGTCTTTTGTGTTGGGAAATGTCAAAATGTAGGAAACCATGTTCTGAAAAACAAATTATAATAATAAAAGTGTATCAGAGCTGAATGTTTCCAGGAGATTCATTAAGAAAATAATTTAATATTCATCAAATCTTTAAATGCTTTTATTCAAGAAATGGCAAATGAATCATATTTGATGAGACTGGATGTTTCATGAATATAAATGTTGTAAATGTTATACTCACAACTTTATTATAGACATTTATAATGCTATAAATGTCAATCCAATCATTTATACATTCCTCTTAAAAGAGCTGTGAGCCGAGGTTCCTGCAGATCCTTAAAAAGTCTTTTAAGTCATTGAATTCTTTCATTTAAAAAATAAGCCTTATTTGTTATTAAATGTGTTAAACCAAACCTCAGAGATATTTTTCTCTGATGTTGCAATGTGAAATCACAAAATGATTGGTAACATTTTTAAAAATAATTTACCAAAAGCGTCTTGAATTTGTGTCACACAGACGGGACAAGTGGAACTGCAAATTTAAGAAAAATTGACCATTTAACCTGGATATCGCAGCATGGCTGAAGCTGGTACAGTTCAATGCTTACGAGATAGTTTTGTTTTATACAAAAAGCTTTTTAATCCCGGCATGATGGGATAATAATTATTATTTTTAAAAAAATTTAAATATTGTTTTAAAGTACGTTGTCTGAAACAGGTCTATCTTGAGAAGGGGTTAAATAAATAAATCAATAAAACACCTTATGAGAGCAGTGACAACGGTGATTAGCTAGCTAACAGTGTACATACACACTTTTGTTCTTTCATTGCAAATATTTGTTTTAATCCAAATGAAACTATTAATAACTATTACCGAAACCCCAGCACTTTTTTCTTGATTTCTCGCTTGTCTTCTGCGCTGTTGTCTTCTGCACTGTTGCCTTCTCCATCTTGTCTTCCCAGTCCGTAGTGTCCCATACCGCTCCTGTAATGAATGACTGCTTTGCTGATGGCGGTCTGTGTCACTGATGGTTGGTTGTAGTATTTTGTCAGATGGTCGGCGGGGAGGAGGGTGCTGAGGAAATCCCTCTCCATGGCTCATTCTGCAATCATTACTGCAGAAGTATGAAAGAAGGGAACAGTCATTTCCATAAATTTCCATAAGCATGTTTCACACATCGCTGCGACTCCTGTTGCATTCGCATCAATCTTGGACAGATCGGACGGACGTGAAGCCTGAAAATCCCTCTGAAATTCAATCACGTCTGCTTACAAGTTTTTATTTTTATTTATTTATTTGGTGGTTGTGAAGGTTGAAATAGAAATGCTGCACTTCTCATACATGCTAGGAGCATGTTATAAATACTGCAGATGCATTTTTTCTCTGACCTATTAACTCTTTGAAAACTGGAGTCCACCACTTCACTTGTGCTGCTTTCAGAGGCCTTTCACAAGATTTAAACCTTTGAACCCTGAACAAATAGGTGTGATTTCTTTCAATAACATGGGATAAAGAGGCAATGAGCAACATGGTAAGAAATGTTCCAACCTTCATAAGAAATCTATAGATTTTGAAAATATTAATTTTAAAAAAGCAAGGGAAAAACTATATTTCTAAATATCATAATTACATTTTTTAAATTATGTTGCAGAATCATAATATTTTCAATTTGTTTTTTTTTCTTGTGGTGCATTTAGATGCCTTTCACAAGTGTTTAAACCTTTAAAACCTGAGCAAATTGATGCGATTTCTTTTAGCAAAATGGGAAAAAAAGGCAAAGAGCCACTTCCAAAAATTGCTAGAATTTAGTAGTTGCAGATTTTTATGTTGTTTTTTTTTTAAAGGTAAGGGAAAAAAAAAAAAAAAAAAAAATCACATATTTAAATTTATTTTACACTATGATACTTTTTTTTTTAAGGACTTTATCTTGTTTGTCTTGTTTTATTTTTTCTTTTTACATGTCATGTCACTTTTTACTCCATTTTTCAAACTTTTGGGTCATTTCTTGCCTTGTCATGTTTTTGAAAAAAATAAGGCTAATATGGTCAGTTATTAAAAGGCTAAAGGAGTGTCCATTTGCTTTTTAGAAACACGGGGCTGAAAATGGAGAAGAGTTTATATTAGAAACTTTTGGACTTTTCCTCCAGCACTAAACACACTAAGAGCTGCAGTTTGCATTGGCTACATTTATTCTCGTCTTTGTGCCAAATCCTGCTGGTAAACAAACATTTCTGCCCTGCTTGTTCAGCAGAGACATTGTCTTCTTTCCATTTTAAGAAACCCAGAAGAAGCCCACTCATGCGATCGACCAACTGGAAACGAAAAGATTCAAGAGAAACACTAATGGACTTTTTTCTTCAAAAAGGCGGTCCACTTCCTCTTATTTTATGTTTCCTTTGATTGCAACACAAGAGAAAAAGGCGAGAGAGACAGGAGAGTTAGAGATGAAGGTTTTTCAAAAAGCAAGAGGCTAACACACAACATCACCTCCGACTCCGGCGAGAAATAGATCTACAGTATATATGTGTCTTTTCATGTTTGACTGGAGGCGACAATAAACATCATCCAGCCAGTCAGTGCTTGCTTTTGGTGAAACTTGCACATATTCAGAAATTATAGCAGAAGTGCTCTTACCAATTTATTGATCAAGCTTGAAATTGCTCATGTTGTGTGGACTGGAACAACAGGGGGGTAGCGCATCAGTGTGAAAAGCAGTTTGGCTTCACAATTCGATAGTCTTCATCAGGAGGAGCAATTTTCTGCAATTTGTGTCCTCAGCTCCCCCGAGTGCCGCCAGTTTCTGAGGCGATTTGTTTTTCCTCAGATAAGCCACACTACAGGCCTTGGGCTATTACCCTTTTCTCTTTTCTCCGTCATTGTTTTGCTCAGGAAAATCCACTTTTACTCACTTTTTTATTGAATTATCGGTGTGCAATTGAATTAGACGGCACCGCTTGTTTTTATTAGCTATACCAGCATCCCCAGAGTACTTGAATATGGCCTGTCAGAGCCACTAATGTCTCTGAGGACGTCCTCTGTCTTTACTCAGACTCAAAGACAAAAAAACACTTTATCAAGCCATCTGACCGCAGAGAACTGAGTAATGCAAGATAGTTACCGCTCGCCGGCCGCATTTCCCAAACCTCTATATTACTGTGTTCAGGTAAACACCGCACACCCTTTTTGAGGATTTTATTAAAAGAGCATTTCCAAGATTGACAGTCACCTTTTTTTTTTAAAAAAATGTAATCGTCCTCTGTGAGTGAGTTTTATTGGCTGCAGGGTCAGGAAACTGATCCAGCTCCAAATTACAATCTAGTTTCCTGAGACAACAACGACATGTAGCCAGCTCCTCTTTCACCACCAGTGTTTTCAATAACAGCATTTAATACAGGTACACATTCACTTATACGGTGTCAGATATTATAGTGCTTTGACTAAAGCATGAATCATAATGAAATAATGAAAATATTGATTACGCAGTGCTGACTCAGGCAACCATGTGAGTATGACATTCAAAGTGAAAATACAGCTTTAATGAAGCTGATTAAATTTTATCCATTAGATCTATGAATTTGTTAATTATAGTAAGAGCCTGACCGATGGAGATTTATGCACGTTTGTTGCATATTTTAAAACCTACACTGCTTATTGCAGAAGTCAACATAGAAACAACGTCATCATCTATCAGTTTGCCGAGCAGATTCAAGTGGATCCATATTCTGCATTTTGCAATGCAGTCAGTGTGTTGGCAGAGTAACATACTACAGTCTGACTGCAGTAATCAGTTAGCTCATTCTTCAGTACGTCTCAACAAATCAGATTAACAACACAAAAACAGGAAATCAGTTGATATAGCTTTTATTCCTTTATTTTACCATGTGTTGTTATATCACATCAGGAATATAAGGCAAAGGAAATGAAAATAAGGCACAAGACTACAATTACACAAAATTACAGTGTATATATATATATATATATATATATATATATATATATATATACATTGTAGATATAGTGTATAGTAAATATGTAATTAGGGGTATTCTCTACATGCTTTATATACACTTTAGATAGATAGATACTTTATTAGCGTTTTTAAATTTGGACTAATTGACTTTATTTCCTTCAAAACATGGGCAGAAGGCAATAAGCAATTTAAGATTAAATGACCTAGAAATAAACAAGAGATTAGTCAAAAGTACAAGAAAATTGCCTTAAAACCCAGAGGAAACATACAAACAAAAAACATGGCAAAGTTAAAAAAAAACCAAAACAACAACCCATAAAGCAACAAAAACAAACAACAAAAAAGCAAGGAAATTACCTGAAAAATGTATTAGAAATTAAAATAATTCTGTAAAATAATTTTTAAAAAGTGTGATGATACTAAATAAATGTGTTGTGAAATTATGTCAAAAAGGGTTCCCAGGTTTACAGAATAATTAAAATAATTGCTAATCTCCAAGCTTCAAGAACACAAGAATAAATCGTGCAACTTTGCAAGAAATTACCTTAAAAAAAAGAGCCAAAATAATATATAAATATATTTCTGTATTTAAGTGTATAAGTATATTAAATATATAGGCAGACCTCTTTATTTATTTATTTATTTTTATTTTTACAATTTTCTCTCTTTCAGGTCATTCTTCACATAGCTTTTAATATTGTTTTTGCAAATTTTGGGGGTCATGTCTTGACAAGATGCACTTTTCCTTTTTCTCCATGTTTTCAATAGAATTTGAACACTGAACAAGAAAACTTGTGTTGATCCAGTTGTACAGCGACACACAAGTGTGCACGTGTCGGGTTTGCGTGTGTGTGTCGGGTTAGAAAAAGGTGAGTGTGTGGTGTGAATTCTGCTCCAGTGTGTAGTTGTTGCTTGGTTGTGTATTGGTGTATGGCTGTATTGTTACAGAATTTAGCCTTGGTGATGTGTGTGTCTGCACAGCGTGTAGAGCTGATCGCCTTGACTTAACACCCATGAAATGAAAACAGGTAGAAGGGAGCTGGATGTTGTGGCATCTAAACATCTTTCATCTTTCTCCGTGTTTGTGAATAGTGTCTTTCAGCTTGTGCAGGCATTTCTTTAACTGAAATGATGTATAGTTTGACAGCAAAATAGTGAATAAGATGATTAATGGGGTGATTATGCTGATTTGAAAGTGACTGCAGTAATGGTGGAAGAAGCAGAAGATTAACTGTATTGTTGTTCATGGTCAGCTGCTGAATACAGAAACACTAATGTGGATGATCGTTTAAAATCATGTGTATAGAAAAGTGAATAATAGCTCTCTCTATTCCATATAAATGAAGGGGCATTAAATCCTGAATATGATCAAAACGGGATACTATTGTGCATGTTAACACACTCAGAGTGGAGTAAATTAACTCATAATTAACCCAAAGGGACTGTTTGGCGCATTTTACGTGCTTTTCATTCTTAATTTTCTGATGATATTGGCTGTGTTCGTGCATATGGAGTACATTTTTGCAGTAATTTCCAACTCAGCTCCTACAATAAGTCTAAAATACACTGTGTGAGCAATGTTAATTGCAAAAAATGCATAATTGAAACCCATTCAAACTGCAGTTTTTGATCCCACGGCCATCAAAGCATAAAATATGCATTGTATTATTTCTGGGTGTCATTCACTTTTGCACTTGGAATTTGTAATTTTTACTATTTTCACCTGATGATGTCATTTTATGCCATATTTGGCATATGGAGAAATACATGCTATTTCCACATTTGCTGCAAATTACTGACATATCCCAGGCTGTGGTAATTTAAAAAAAATCTACTTTGCATGTAGTATGTCGAAAATAATACATTTTTTGTGTTTTTTTTTCATTTAAAACATTACAAAAACCTGGCATTTAAAGCGTTAAAATTCTAAAAAAAAAAAAAAATAAATAATGAATATCAGATATTTATGATTAGGACTGGTGTTGGTTAGAATATTAAATCCATGAAAATAGAAAATAATATTAAATTATGATATCTTTCAAAGCTTGACTTTGAAAAGTGCATTTTGTGTGCAGAGCAATACGAGTGTGTCAATATTAAAGTGGGCGCTAAGGGTTAAAACGATATGTTAATTATTCTTTTTACTCAGTTTGTTTCTCGGATTGTTGTTTTTCTTCTTGTTAAATTAAGCATTGGCCTTTAATTCATCATGAAGAATACTTTAGTGTTAATATATCTTTATCAAATGCAGTACCTGTATATAATTGTCTCAATGTTAAGAACTGAGAGTCCTGAAAAAACAACTGGTTTGTGATTAAAGCTCCACTCCTCGTGATGAGGCCACCTCTCTCTGCAGGTTGTAATTAGCACCTTTTTAAATAATTAAAACTATTAAAGTAAACAAACCCACATAATTCTCCTGTAGGACAATCGTTATTGAGCTGATTGCACATTCTTTGTTATTGAATAGAGATCCTTCAGTCGAGGGAGGGAGAGGAATCAGATGTTATGGATGTCATACCTGCACGGCCGCCCCTCCACAGCCAGTGGATGTTTCCACACCAAAGAGAGTAACAACAGCTTGAAACGAAGCAGATTAGACAGGCTTTTAAACAACTTGATTTTCACTGAGAGATTTATGTCGCAGATGTTTTCATGTTTTCAAATTATAAACATTTGTTTACAGTAAACTTCAGAAATGTACTGTCAGCTTGTGCAAAGTGTGCAACAAGGCACTGTAAAGTTTTTAAGACTGTTTAAATCCAGAGGGCATTATGGGAAATATGCTTCTTGCTGAGTTATATGAGAAGATTGAGCACTCTTATGTCTTTACGGTAAATATAAAACTACAACCAGCAGAAAGTCAGTTTAGCCAAAAATAAAAGTAGTACAAAGACTGGAAAACTGTGTCATTTTAACACTTTTGTTTTTGTTAATTTAGGAACCATGAATTAATGTAGAAAGGACTGAATTTTAGCCTTTATTTTGACAGGACAGTTGTGTGAAAGGGGGCGAGTGAGACGATGACATCCAGCTACGTGTTGAGGCTGGAATCGAATCCACGGCAGCTACGACAAGGACAAAGCCTGTGCATGGGGAGCCCATTCTGCCAGGTGAGCTACCGGCCGCCCCCTGCCCTTGCATTTTTACACTGAACCAAACAAAGACAGGGATGTTTTTATTCCCTTGTGCTTATGACTTCAAGAGATCGTAGTGTTTCCCAAACTAAAAAAATACACCAGATATAAACACAAAAATTCTTAACTTGCTCAGTCTTGTTACAACTAAGATATCTGCTGAAAAAAAAGATTTTTCTATGTACAGATTTAGCTGTTTAATACACCCTCCGACCCATGGTTACATCTTTCCAGCTTTACCTTTTACACAGACCTCATTTTGGCGGTATAACGGCATGATATTCCCACCATGATGTGACAATAGATTTACTCTGAATGCTGCATACGGCCCCTTTAAACTCTGGAGTTGTTAATCTTTAACAGTTTTCAACATTAATATTAACAAACTTTATTTATATCGCACTTTTCCAAACAAGGTCACAAAGTGCCTCTCAGCAAAAACAGCAGATTAAAAATAAATTAACAATAAAGCAACAATAAAATATAGTGCAGACATCATAGTCAGAAGATAAAAACACTGGAGAATAAAAGAGAAAAAAAGGGGGGGGGGGGATAAAACCTAAAATTATTAAATATTCATAAATGTTTTCCCACAAAGTGATCATTTTTTCCTTATTGTCAACAAAATTTGACACAAATGTCTAGTTTCATTTTTTTTAAAGGCTGAGTTAATTCCTAAATAAGCTGGCAACTGTAGTTTTTAGCAAAGTAAAAAAAAATATTAATATAAAACAAAATGCAAACATCATAGTGATAAAATAAAAACACAGTGTAACAATGTGGCTCATTTCTGTGCTGTCATCGGGCTTTGGACACCCTGGCAGTAGTTAGTCGTTGGACTCATGAATTGTTATTTTTGCTGTTTCTGGGAGATTCGTTGACAATAATAAAAATACACAATATTTTCAGCCTTATCCTCGATACAATCAGCCACATAAATCCTCGGCAGATTGCTTTCAGCTTTTGGTTTTTGCTGTATATGAAAATGAAAAACTATAGTTTAGGAAAAGTGACTTCTCTTCAAAGAGCAACACACACACACACACACACACACACACACACTGCATTTTCTTCCACGTGTAATTATTCATAAAAGCTGAGGCTGCTCTCTTGTCGCAGGAGAGCTGTAATTACACCACCCTTGTCTTTGTTGCTGTCTCCGTCCAGGGTGTCATAACGAACATTAGAGTCCCATTATCACCGAACAGCCCTCTTTTTTATTGTGCCGAAACACTTTGATTTCACAGTTAATGAGCCAGAAAGTTTCTTATCTTCTTACCTCTCTGCATCAACCTGGATAATTCCCCCCTCTTTCTCTCTTTTATCTGCCCTCGTGTGTTTCTCTCTCAACTTTACTCTCATCAGTACTCCTTAACACTTTGCCTATTTTGACACTTGATTAAGCTAAATTCAGACTATTAAAATTATAGCGAGGATGTTATTTACCTTCCAGAGGAGCAGTAATGCAGTTCATCTAATTCACGGCCTGCACCCCGCACAATGTCTGCTAATTATAGCCTTTCACAAGACGTAGTTTTAAGTGGTAATCTACAGGATTTTTTAGAGTCTGTCCTTGTTGTTAATGGATAATTGCTGTGGTGTTTCTGCTCTGCAATTGCCAGAAATCACCTGTCAATCAAACAGTGCTGGTGGCACAGCTGTGTCTTTTATTATGTTATTTTTTTATGGTGTGTGTAGAGTTTTAACCCTTTGAAATCTGCAAAATGGCTTGATTTCTTTCAAAACATGTGAAAAGAAGGTTAAGAGCAACTTAACAAGAAATGAGTTGCAAATTAGCCAGAAATTAAAAGCTGAAAGCTGAAAATAAGCAATAACATTACCCAAATCACCCCCAAAAGTGCTAAAATTAGATCATTTTAAATATGTAGTTATATAATTTTAAATACACTTTTCTTTCACTCTTGGCACACAAAAGTTTCAGTTCTGCAACCTCACTGTTAAATGCCACTAAAGCCTACATACTATACCTTTAGCCTAAAGGAACCCCAAAAAGCGTTTGCATCAGAATTCATTATTTACGCTCCAGAGAAACTGTAAGGAGCCTTTAAAATTCCACCCATACAGATTAGTCTTGGCAATGATGGTAAAATAGAAATCACTTTATATTAGATGATGTCAGGTAGAGAGGTGTCTTCACATATTCTTTCAAGGTAAATGCCATAAGGTGTTCATTTGAATGCAAATGAGTGTTATTTTGATGTCTAATTTAAAGTGATGGATTGGATAGCAGCTGAGATTTGACATATTTACATATTAAACATCAGTAAATTTCCATTCTGTTAAAGTCAGATGTCAGAGGCGCTGTCTGTCAACAAAACACTCCATCAATGTAATTTGCTACCTCTGCAGAAAATCTAACTTAATACAGTCTTTAATCAAATCATATACAGCAATCACTATCATGTGTACGAGAACTTTTAATTTACATATTCTCAGTGTGACATGCATTATAGTTTTGGGGTTTATAGGAAAGATAACCTCACTGCGTATCGTAACTAATCTAATCGAGGTAAGATTTAAGGAAAGTGTCTCTTGCTGGGACTCTTTTTGATCTTAAAAAAATGTCGGTGGAACAATTTCTGTAAAAAACGTGAGAAAAGGCAATGTGCAACTTGTTTGGAAATGTTCCACAAATTTCAAGAAATTAGTAGATTTTTAATTAATTAGTTTTTAAACTAGGGAAAATGTTAAATGGTAGGAAAAAATTAAATAAAAAAAGCAAAAAGATTCTTTAATTCCAGAAACAACTTTATTTGCAGCATTAAGATAAAATGCACAAATGAGCAATTTCTAGATAACCATTAAACATACTCACAGGATCACATTATTCTAAAAGCAAGACCGAGGCAGCAGCTTCCAAATTGTACATCACAAAATAATATTTATGTTTTAATGCGCAATTACGAAAGCAAGAACGGCCTTAAAATATACAGATCATTTCCGCCTGACAAACAGAAGTTACCATAAATAACAATCACTTTAAATACACAGGAAACATACACGAGTGCATCTACTGATACTCAAGGCATGTACAGTATTGGTACAATCATTAAACAGACACGGTAGCTGTTATTTTCCACATACAGTGTTGAATGAAACCACTGTTTCAGAGCGAGAGCTTCATCATCCTCTGCTGCTGCCCAATTATATTCCCCTGTTTGGCAGACCGTGCTCGCAAATTCACAACAGCCACTGATCTGGCAGAAAACGCAGCACATCATCAGCATGTTGAAACATCACACGTCCATCCAGCCATGTCGATCGGCCTCGCTGACGGCTTTCACGACTAAAGAGCGAGCAAGGCGAGTGAGGCGAGCAAAGCGGCGGTTTGTTAAATCCACAGTTCACACGATACGAAACACGGAACCAAAACATTCACTTCACTTTGCTTCAACTTGAACACCGATGCTTGGATGGAAGTTACAGTGCTGCAGCTGAAATACATCAACATGTTGTCACACTAAATCTCTGTAACACTATATACAGGCTTTTATAGTCTGAAGCATTGTGGGATATAACCACTGCTGCTGCTGCTTAAACACAAGAAACCTTTTTAAAATTCATGTGAGAATCATTGAATAAAGTGAAGAAGGTACCATAGTCTAATGAGGCATATTTTATAAAGGGTTTATAATGAAGGGGCCATTGACAGGACAACGGTTCTTGTATGAAACTTTTGTTGCAATTTGGCCTTTTGTTCACACGACAACAGCGTTTTGGGGGTGCTTTGCACATGTGCATGGTGTTCTTCTGTGGTGTGTCTTAACACAGTTACACCGCCAGCTACAGGCCTGGCATGCATACTACAGCATTTTCTGTTGTTTTTGTGGATCTGAATACACAAGGATTGTTTCACAATGTTATCACATGAATGCAGATTTTTTTTAAAACGCAAAGGAAAGACTTTTCTGTTTTTAGTAGAGCTGTTCTCTTGGTCTATACGCAACCTAAGGCTGTATAAAAATGTGTTCACCGTTTATAGCAATTAAATCTGTAGACTATTAGAAAAATTTAAAAAGTCATAAATGAAAGATCTTTCCAATTTTAATTGTTAATGGCAGGTTCCCATTCACATGACTTTTCCTCTCGTCACTGCAGTGGTGTCAGAGTACTCCAGGTGGTGTAGGTACACTGTGACATCACCAGTGGGTGTGGTTACAGCATTCTGGTTGGAAAAAGGGCTGTTTTCCTCTAAGGGCCCTGACACACCAATCTGACAGTTTAATTTTGGTTGATGTTGGACGAGTGAGCATCTGTTGCCCTACCTTTTGTGGTGCATCCTGCAATGTTGACACTAGTTGGCTTTTTTTTTGATTGGCAGTTGAGCACAGTGCATGAGAAGAGAAGTGAGGAAAGCAAACTAATTGCTGAAATTGAATCAAACTTGTTGAATGAGGTATGATTGTTTGGTTTTTTAGCCACTGAGCTCTTTTGCAGAAACAGTTCGTAATTGTTGTTGTTGTTTACTGGCACATGTTGCCAAAGTGTAAACTGGCTAACTAGAGTCATAATGGTCTTCTTACTTTCCCTTTTTGAATGACAAATGTAGACAAACGCCGCCTGCTGATATGGAGTGTTATTTCTTGTAATGCAGGTGCAAAACATTCGTGCTTGTTAACCGTTGGCTGTAGTATTTGTGGTGTGTTCGGTGCAGATTTTATGGCTGAGACAGTGACTTGAGGCGAAACAACAGTCAACCTTCGTCACAACTCTGACATGTCTGTTAGGTGTGTCTGGACGTTAACCTCTTAGTAGTGACTTGTAACATTGCTAGAAACACTTAAATTAATATTGGTCTTGTATATCTATAGAAGCGTAATGCAATCACATTTCTCAAAATTTTGAGAAAAGTTTTAATGGAAAAGAATTCGGCTCTTGTTTTTTTCTGCATTAAAAAATTCTTGAACTCAGGAGGAGAGTGCAGTTTGTTTTTTTCCCAGTGTGAATGCATTACGCTTCTGTATTTATCATATTTTAATATTTGAAGAGTTATTATATCTTTAAGTTGGCTTAAAATAGCTCAGCAACCTCCATCTCATCACACCTGCAGTGCCATGTTTGTTAAGAATAGACTCTGGCGTAGGTGCAGTAAAATTACGTTCCTATTCTCAGTCCCACCTGCAGAGCTCTGGCTGCTTTTTCAGGCTGACATCAACAGTAATGCAAGACTTCACACATAGATAGTTTCCTGTGAAACTCTCCTGCGTAGGTGGACACTAACAATGAAAACCACTATATAGAAAGTATACTGAGTGCAGATACACTGAATGGCTTTTGTGAAAAAATGTCAACCATAAATAGTAAACAGTGTATAAATAAAAACATTTGTAACCCCATTATGAAGTAAGCCTGGTTAGAAAGAGGATGATGCTGCAGCAACACATAACAATCTTCATTACAGCACTTTTTGAATTAAAGTTACAAAGTGCTTTCTGTTTCCTCGTCAGCGAACACTCTGCAGTGGAAAAACTCAACATGCCATCAAGAGATCTTTATGAAGCCTGAACCCCGGCCTCCAGAACGATCAGCACAGTCTGTCTTGGTTTTCACATCGTGCTCGAGGCCGAATACATGTCCTTCACAATAAAAATAGAGCCTGTTTTGTCCGTGAAGGTTCAGGTGTGACTCACCCTTTAATGGACCGCCTGCCCTGAAAACATGAGGGGAGCAGGATGGCATTCAGTTATTAAAGCTGCACAGGGGGAGGATTTTTTGGGGGGAAGGTTGGGAAAATATTCATTTTCTCAGCCTGAATCCTGAAGTCTGTCAGAAGCTGAGGAAAATGATCCATCCTGAATTTCTGTATGAACAGTGTGGTGTTGGATAATAAATCAGAAGCCATCATTAGGCAGGTTTCCATGACAGATATGAGCAAAACTTAAACTTAAGGTATTTTTAAAATGTTGATAAGAATCAGTTGCGAGATAAGTGTGTTTCCATTGAGTGATGTTACGTGACGTCTCTTGCGATAACACTTCAAGAAGCATGCCAATAAATGTTTGAAACATAAGTAGGTTTATTGTGCAGCCACCGCACTAGCCGTCATTAGCCCCTTCTACATGGGAGCGGCCACGCATGAGGGATTTCTGGGAGGTGATAGTCAACAATTTCACGGAGGAATAGTGGATTCAAAACTTCTGGATGATCCGCTCAACTTTTTAAGAGTTATGTGATGCAATAACAGCTCTTATAGCTCCTGCTGCATCGTGAGGGAGCCAGTTCCTACAGACAAGCACATAGCCATAGCATCATGTGAGCTAGAAAAGTGAAAACAGTGTTTCCATTGTGAAATATGGCTTTTTTGAAATTGCCTAAAATACCACCTCATGCGTTTTCGTGTTTTGCGCTTGACGTGTTTCCATTAGGCGTGTTTTAGATTCGCAATTTCAGTTTGCACAATTTGAGTGTTAATGGAAACCCGCCTATTGACTGGGAGGACAACTGCCAATGAGGACTTTTTAAATTACTTTGTGGTGTCTTTGTGTAGATGGCTCCGCTATGAGAAACCAAAAAGCAAAATCTCTCGACACAACTGCTAGTAGGATTTAACGAGCTAACTGTCGACAGATTGAGCTAACCACGTGATCGCTGGGCGCTCGTCTTTCCATGTCGTGAAGAATCCTGATTTCTTCACCATAGAAATCCAGGGTTGCAGGTGTTATGCGCTCCTGTTGCTGCTCACATACGTCTCACCTGTTACGCGGGGTTCACACGGGAGACGGGCTCAAGCATGCCGATTTTCCATGGAGCGCTGCCCGTTTTCTAATGCCGCCAGTGTTAATCGCTTGGGCTGTTGAGACTGGATGTGGTGTGATGCCAAGCGCCTAGGCCAGTTTGTGATCTGCAGAAATTTTTTTTGTAGCGATAAACGATACAATATGCTTCCCCAGATGGCTGTGCGACAATTAAAATTATGGGGCACGTCAAGGCTAAGGCTTCTTTTTCAAGCTTGTGACGCCAAGGAAAGTAATTGCATTTCCGCTAAACGGGAAGTAAGAACATGAAAATACGCAATGTGGGAGCATCCAGGCAAAGCATGAGGGGAATTCTGTTGCTTCTGTCATCTTTTTGGAATTCTTTGGTGTAACAACATCACTAAGCAGCTTTATTAGTGAACATGTATGTTTCCTGGGCACTTTGCAGGATTTCTGGGTATTTGGGTTCATATTTACCTCCCGCTGTGCAGCTTTAACGATCTGAAGTGCTGATCTGGATCGTGGCAAAGCGTGCACCTGAAGTGGGAGTGGTGTTTTTGTTCACATTCATGTTTTGTTGACTCACACACTGTTTATGATGTGGGAGGGTCCGTGAGAAGATAACAGCTGGAGTGCTTATCAGACGGTGTTTGTTGCTCTATGATGTCCGGGATCAGTCTCGGCTTTGTGTCATCACGCATCAGTGGCGGTAATCTGTGTTTACATCTCCAACCAAAACAGCCCGGCTCTGAAAAAGGTCAGCAGGCACTCAGGAAACAATATTCCCTCTTAACAGAGTGAGCAAGATTTTCAAACTCTTTACTCGTCCATTGACACGCAGAATTGTCCGCAGGCATCAAACGAACCTCAGGCCTCGCTGAAGTTGACCTTCCCGTACACACAGGGGTCTGGGTACATCATTTTCTGATCGGACAGCAGCTCATCTGTGACCGTGAGCTCCTCTAGCTCTGTCGTGAAGTGATCGGTGCTCTCCACCATCGACGTGTCCTTGACCGCGCTGTACGTGAGGGCGACGCTGTAGGCCGCGGGTTTGTCCGAGCCTTTCCTCCCGCAGCCGCAGATCTTGCGGAAAGCGGCGCGGAACTTCTGAGACATGGCGTTGTAGATGACGGGGTTGATGGCGCTGTTGAGGTAGATGCAGATCCGGCAGAAGAGCAGGAACCAGTTGTCCAGATAGGGCCGGTCCAGAAAGGAGTTGACCACCACCAGAGTGCGATACGGCATCCAGAGTGCGGCGAACAGGACCACCACCACGGCCAGCATCTTGGTCACCTAGAGTGGGCAAAAAATAGAAATATGAGACCTGCTGCAAAAAAAAGACCTGAAGGAGGAAGTGTTCCTGTAGGCCTTCTCCCAAAAACCCTTTCTGACAAAAACATATTCATTTTATCCCAAACAAAGACTTTTTTTCTTTAACCTTAACCTAGAAATCACTTTCTGGTAGAGACTCTCTAGGAAAACTTCTCCGCCAAGTCTTAAATGACCAAATCAATACAGTTGAGCCATTAACAAATAAATAAACATGAGACATTAAGGTTTTTTTTAACATTTGTGTGGAAGTCATGTTCATTTATGATGACCTAAACTCAAAAAAAAGAAGGAAATCAACCAACCAAGCAAATAAACACCTTATGTAAATAAAAAACACAAGAAATTAATTTTTAATATATGTATTTAAGAAAGCACTTATTTTAGAGCTAAAACAATTTGTAAAATATTTTGATGAGAAAATTTGGATAATCAGTCAGTTATTATGTTGGGTTTTTTTTAAAGCAGAAATGCAAAAAATAAAAGTTCTACTCCCGGTTGTGAAATCTGAATATTTGCTAATTTTTGGTCATTTTACTTTTCTCCATGTGAACTTGGCTTTTGACATCTTATAGACCCAGATGCCAATTATTTACTTAAGAAAATAATCATCTAATTAATCTGTTATGAAAATAACTTTTATTTTCGGCATTTATTTATTTATTCGTTCAAGACATTTTTACATATTTTTTTAATTATTTAAAATATCTAATTAAAAATACAAATAAGCTAGTGTTTTGGACATTTTTCTAGTTTTATATGTATTTATTTATTTATTTAACAATATTCAACTATTCAGCTAATTCTGGTGACATTATTTCTTTACAGCGTGTACTATTTTTTATTTTTTGCAACATTTCTTTCCAAGTTACTCATTATGTTCCCCGCCTGTTTTCAAATTAATCAAACCATTTTTTTTTCGAGTTTACAGGTTTATATGCTTGTAAAATGGTTCTGAATGCAGCGCGAGAAAACCTGTCGATCCAGGTGCTGTATGGAGGGTTAAGCACGCTTTACCTAAACTGCGGCGCAAAAGTAATATTGTCACATCATCACATTTTATACTTTTGTTCATAGTTTGAAGCCTGTTAGTCATCCTCACGCGCAGCACCCACCTGCCTGCGGGAGGTCGCGGTGGAGCTGGAGTGACGGGAGTTCTTGCAGCTTGTCCTCTTGTTGTTGGTGTGGTTGTTGTGTCCGTTCTTCTTGTCCTTCGGGTCGGACGGCAGCGGGTTGAGAAACAGGATCCGGGCGATGAGTCCGTACAGAACCGCGGAGAGCAGCAGCGGCACCACGAAAAAGACGCCGAAATCAAAGAAGTAAATGGGTAAATAATACTTCCTGGGGACTCTGTAGCCGCACGTGATTATGGTGATGTTGTCGTACACCTGCTCCTGGATGTCTGATAGGTAGAACCACATCACGCAGTACAGAGAGGTGAAAGCCCAGACGAATAAAATTATCTTTTTGGCCCTGGAAAGGGTGCACAGAAACTGCGCTTTAATCGGGTGGCAGATGGCGATGTATCTCTCGATGGTGAACGCTGTGATGGAGCACGAGGACGCGTTGATCCCGAGGTACTGGAAGTAGGTGATGCAGAGGCACCCGTAGTGACCAAACACCCAAGATCCAAAGATGCTGTCGGTGATTGTGGGTAAACCCGCCGCTGTCAGCACCATCAGATCAGCCACCGCCAAACTCACCAGGTAGCAGTTGGTCGGAGTCCTCATGTGTTTGGTTGTAAGCACCACCAGGATCACCATCACGTTGCCAACGATTCCTAAAGCGCAAATCACTAAAAGAAGTAAACTGCTGATCACTTTGTACTGGATGCTGTAGTCCGTCCAAACCTTCAGAGTGTGGTTCATCTCCGGAGCTGCTGTAAAGTTTTCCATCTCGTTGTTTTTTTGCTCAAAAATCCGAGACTTTGCAGCGGGTTTGTTGCTTCCCAACGCGCCAAATTGGTTTTACGCGCGACAGAAGCGAGCTAGCAATCAACTCTGCAGCCTCGGAGAAAAAGTGTATCGATCTCAGATTGCTCAAAATTGCAGTCGGTCGCGCGCTGCTCAATAAACTGTCATAACGTGACAAAGAGCTGCTCGGACTCTGGTGTTACTCCGCGGTTGATCGTGTGCGTAATAAGCGATGCGCCTCCGTATCCCTGTCAGAGCAAACTGTGTCTGCCGGGCAGATGGCGGTTTGGTTTTGAGCCCTGCTCTTGGCACGAGCACTCGTTACGCATGCGAGGGGATTAGCCCATCATTACATTTTCAGTAGCACACCTCCCCCATCAGCAAAGCTGCTCAATTGCCAAAAATGTAACAACATATTTGCGTATTTCTGTTATTTTCTGTTATTCTGATATGATGAGTTTATTACTCACAGAAGGCTGCAATGATTTCAACATGTAGGCGTACGTGCAGATGCCTATTATTCTGTCTCTGTAGTCTCTGCACTGTTGATCTGTATCTTCAGAGCAATTTGAACCTTAAAATCAGACTTCAGTTTGTGAGATTTGTGTGTTTTTTTCAGAGCAGCGTCACCTCTGATGACCGGCTCCTCTCAGCAGGCTGCCACATTAATAAAACAGTCATGGACTGCAGTCTCTGTAGCGTGGAGCTCATAGTTGCATGCCTTTAGGTGAAGCTAGAGGCGGTTTCTTGTTCTTCTTGATGGCCTTCTTTTCTGGAGGATGGTCTGCAAGCCCTTTTGTAGGACAAAGAAAAATAATCATTACATAATCTTATGTAACTTTGTAAAATATTAACACTTTTGCTTATTTTGTGGCATGTTTCCAAGCTGATAGATGAATACTTGGCATCGACTTATAGGACATAGGAAGAAAATGCTGACTTGTCTTTAAGAGAAGTGTCCACATCAGCACTGTAAATACTTTTATTTCTCTGCAGTTGCAGTTAAGCTCATGGTCTTGGCCGGGGCTTTTGACCACACACTGACATTTTTTTTTTATTAGTGTCAATATTTATGTATTCAGTTAAAATTGTCTAAAATCCCTAAATCTAATTCCCTATGTGAAGAAAATACATGCTGCCTCAGAAATAACCAGACATTATTGTCTTAAAAATAGTCAAATTTAAACATATGAGCATGTATATTAATACTAATAAATGGGAAGTAGCGAAGGGCCCAGACTCATGCAAATTAGATGACACATTTAGTTTTAAGAGAAAATAAAGTTCTCATTAAAAAGACAGGAGGGTAAGTTGTAGAAAAGTTTTCAACCAGATCAGAAACTGAAATATGATTAAATACCAGCGTTTTCTCTACTAGTAATCCACTCACTCTTTAGTCACTTAATTATATTTAATAAAAAAAAAAAAAAAAAAATAGAATTCAGACAGAGTCTTAAATACACCAATTGATTCAATGACAAGTGTTATAAACTAATTATAGACAAATTTATTTATTTAATACTCTTTATTTTCATTTTTGGTGCTTTTTAAATAATTGTTCTTTATTTCTCCACTGGTAACTGTATATTTGTATTATAAGACAGATATTGTTTGTTCCGAATCTCGCCTGTGATTCTAATTGTTACTACACTTACTGTGTGGCCTCTCATGTGGAGAGTTGTGTTGTACAAATTTTAATTGGTTCAGAAAAATTGGAATCTGCTACTAATACTAACCAAATACAAGTGGTCGGCATGTCTTTGACATGAAGACAAAAGTCCCAAATTCTCAGAAATTAAGACCGGGCATGACCTCAGTGACCTCAGTGGTACTACGATCCTGACTAAGATCACAAAGAGGGTGTTGATCTGAGGAGAACAGATTTAAGAACAGAAACTTCTGTACTTCATCATAATTTGCAGAATCTTCATGCACGTAATCAGAAGTCATCCTTAAACATACTGTATTAACACAACTGAAGAAAATCCTTCTGATACATTATGCACTGAACTCTTTGAAAGCTAAGCCTATTGGTTTGATCTCTTTCAAAAACATGACGGGAAGGCAACAAAAAACTCAACAAGACTTGGCCTAAAAATTTGCAAAAAAAAAATGAAAATTATTAAAGTCAATTACCTTAAGAATGAGCAAATAAAAGCATTTGCATTTATTTTCCATATTTTATAATGTTTTTCTGTGCCATCATTTAAAATATAAAATTTATAGTTATAATATAGTTTTGCAGTCATTTCCCCTTGACTGGAGGGATTATTTTCTTTTAGTCCTCCCCTCTTTTTAAAGATAATTTTTCAGTAATCAGGTAATTGTCACCTTTTACCACTAATTTGTAATGTTTTCATTGGCTTTTTTCAACTATCGCTACAAAAGAAAACCAAACCAATTTGCTCAGGTCAAATAGCTTGTAAAAGGCGTCTGAATGCAGCACAAGAAAACTGATTTTGATCAAGGTTTCAAAGGGTTAAGGACGATTTCACTCCCCAAATGATCATTTGTATATCCATTACTCACGCCGTGTTACGTTGGATTTATAAAGAAAACTTTGTTTTTCTCACATGCCTCCACGGTGAACAAAGAATTCAAAATCTGAGAACACTCTTGATGAACTGAAGGTCCAGGTTCTTTGGGGTTCAGGTTTAACAACAGCAAAACTACATCAAAACATCTGTTTGTAAAACTCTCACACAACTCGCGCAGTCTAATCCAAGTCTTGTTTATCCAGTCTTGTGCTCAGCACTTACCAAACACATGTATTTTTGCTAAAACTTTATTACTTAAAACTGAACTGAAAGTGAATCTTATTTATGCTCTTTTCAAAGCCAGACTCTGTTGAGAAAAACAGTAATTTTACCTCACTGAACACAGGAGTTGCTGGTCTCCTGATCAACATAGTGGTAGACCAGTAGCTCCTACGTTCAGTGAAGTAAAGTTACTTTCTCTGAGTCCAGACCTTTAAATCTCGCAACTATACCAAACTGATTAATTCAACTTGCATCATGAGATAAAAAAATGTCTGCTGAACGCTGCAGGGGGACTCTGCCACAGGGGAGACGAACGCTGTTGAGCTTTGGGAGGCGTTAAGCAGTGCACTGGAACCAATGAGGAATATTAGGGGCCTAATAACAACAGTGGTGAGCGCTAAAGATAACCTGGACGCTGCAATCGAGGCCGTTTCAAATTAATATCACACAAAATGGTAATTCGTTTGACTTCATTCTGTCCTTGTAAAACAGGTATGATGGCATTGCATCAATATGGCCTTAAAACTCTGTTATATTCAGGCAGATCTTTTGTGAGTTTGAGTCAGTTTGAGTCAACACAAAGTCAGACTGAAGATGGAAATGGAGGGTAAAGAGTTGACAGTTTTGTCTCACATCAGGCAAAAAAAGACATGCAGTCTGGCTTTGGAGAGAGCATTTATAAGTTTCACTTCCATTTCAGCTCCCCGTCAACAGGGGATGTCTGTTTGTAAAGTATTGAGCCTATGTCTGTATAAAGGAGACTTGAAAACGGATATTTTGTTGTAAATTTGCTGTTGTTATAGATGGACCCCAATGATTTAAATGTAGAAATATTATTTTCACTTTTCCTCCGTTCACTGTGGAGGAATGCGAGAAAAACAGTTTTCTTCACAACTTTATCACAGCACGGCGAGTACAAATCATTTTTTTGGGGGGTGAAGTATTCCTTTAAAGCAACGTTGTGGACCAGCTTCTGCTAAAGTGTGAGCCTTTAAGACGTTTCACTGACATTTTTGGTTAATTAAAGCATTAATTAGAGTTTCAGCAGCTCACTATTGCAGTGATATGTCAACACTGCCTGCCACACTGCATACTTTTCCACTTTTTCACTGAAGTGAAAGCTGATTGAGTATATTTTTTTATGTGCGAGGCCTTGAAGCTGAAAAATAATCCAATACTCTTTTGTGCAGCCAACATGAAAAGCACAGAAACACAGATCTGCAGTGACCTGTATTAGCTGCCGTGCCATCCAACAACATGGGAATCTGCAGTTGCTTGTTCTCTGCACAACAGCGTGGAGGTGGGAAACTCTCCTCCACACCAACTGTGCACATTCTCCGAGCTGAGAATGATGCCGACCACGCACACACACGCACACACACACACACACACACACACACACACACACACTGACACACAAAACCCTTTGATCACGCGATTGTGCTGCGAGCGGTGAAGCTGCTAGCCATCCATCCCGAGCAACAGGTGGACCAGGACGACGGGGAATTACATAATAACGACGCCCCCCATGTTCTCCCATGATTCCCATTATCTCTCAGCCATGAAGAGTCCGTTTTGGCTCAATTTCTTGTTTCCATCTTTGTTCATCTGCTCGTTCGTACTAGGTGAAGTTATACAAATCTGCTGAGGTTAATTTGATTTGTTTGCTGAAGCAGGGTTTTCCCCCCTAAATTAATCCTAATTAAGAGTCTACTGTCCTAACTTTAGAGTGGAAAGGTTAACAATGTGAATTTGGGAAGCTGTTTTTGTGCTAACTTATGGAGTATAATTGCACATATTAAGACTTCAGCCATCTTTCATCTTTTATCACTCGGTTACAAATACACAGAGTGAAAACCTCCTGCCGTTTCCTCAAATACTGAAAATACTGTCAACTGTTAACCCTAACCCTGCAATCATTGTTAATTTCAGAGACTCATCTTTCTTTTCAAATAAACAGTTAATTAGTGCCATCATATATGTACATCTTCGCTCAGTTACATTATTAAAATCATAGCAGAGCAGTGGCAGAAAGAACAAGCTGGTGAAGTTAAGTGAAAGAGTTTTACTGCCACCCAAAGGACGCACCTGAGCAGCACCAAAACGGAGCTTTCTATCAACTCAATTACTTCATCCTAAATTTATATTTGCACACGTCATTTAGTACGTTTTCTCTTTATACCTGCACTGGGCACTTTTAAACTACTTCACTTTTTTTTTTAAAAAAAAGGGACTGTGTTTTTGTTTTTATAATAGTTTTATTACTTGGGTGTTTCTAGTGTTTGTTTTTTCATAAATGTATTTCTGTATTTTGCACCTGCTGAGAAACGTATGGCGTAATGACAATAATGCAGAGTTAACTTTAACTGAATTGAAAACTTTCAAATGAAACTGAAAGAGCATTTTCCCAAATGAGGGGAGAGAGATGATAAACAACATGGATTCCTTTACAGACGATGAATGATGTTGAGTTCAGCTGTAATTAGTGAGAGAGCAGCTCTTTAACCCTTTGAAACCTGGAGTGACATCACTTTTCTAGTGCTGTTTTCAGACGCCCTTCACAAGTATTTAACTCTTTGAAACCAGAGCAAATTTACTTGATTTATTTAAAAACATGGGAAATATACAAGCAATGAGCAACTAAACAAAAAATGGTAATTTTTTAAAAAATAGGTCAATTATCAGATCAACAGATCAAGGAAATGATCTGGAAGTGCTTAAAATAGTATTATAATTCTTTAACATTTTCCCCTATTTCTTCAAACAAGCTGCACCAAGTTGCCCGGGGTTAACAGGTTTAAAAACCTGTGAAAGGAGAAAGAAGCACAGGAAAAGCAATGGGGAAAAAACTAGGGAAAAACTGTATTTATAATGACCATAATTACATATTATGTTACAGAATCATTTTAAATAAATTTTCAGGTAATTTTCTTGTTTTTTTTTATTTTATTCATAAGTTAAAAAAAAATTAAGGAAGAGTGAAGTTTTTTCTGATGTTACTTTTTGACGTTGAACACAGCGAGTTGTAAAAAGCATTCAGTTTCAGCCTACAGCACTGTGTTGTTTTGTTGTGAACTTTTACTTTTTTCCTTTTTGGGCAAATTATTTCATGTAATTACTTCAAAACAAAAAAAAAAAATCACATTTCAGATGGGAAAAGCTGCATTCTGCAGCATATATACAGACATAATTAAGATGAAAAGATGAATGCTTACAAAAAATAAAAATAGAATAAAACAAATACTACAACTTTATGTTACAGCACTGAAAAAAAGCTAAACTGACTTTGCTTGTGATTAATGGGTTTGTTTTTTTCTGGTTGTTTGTTCTTTACAGAGGAAAACCAGGTTTTTAATTGGGCTCAGGACCAAAACTGCTGACGTGGTTCCACACTGATAAACAGCACTACAGGTAAGAGGAAAAATATTTATTTTTGATTTTTGTTGAACGGTCCCTTTAAAGGAAGTGAATTAGTGTTGCACTTAATAGTTGAATAGCTGACACATTTAAAAAAAAAAAAAGAAAAAAATGGCCGTAATGGATGCAGCAGAGGGCAATATATCCTGATATTTAGTCACTAGTTTGAACCAACCTCCAAAAGGAGACCCTTTCTGTTCAGTCTCTCAAACTGCACTCCCAAAATCTGCTCTCTGCAGGTTTTTTCCTGTCAGATTTACATTTAGAAAAGAAGGAAAGCAACAGAGCAGACAAATCTGCAGATTAAGCTGTGCCTGGTTTCAACCTGGAGCCAGCAGGGGGAACATGTGTCACCTCAGAGCCGGAGCACTCGATGATGCCTGCGCCCCACCGAACATTACTTTGTGACAATAACGAAAACAGTCAGTGCCATGTTTCTGCCGCGCTTCACTAACATTCAGCCCGAGTCCAGCTCAGCTCCGACAACCGAAAACAACACGGCCGTAAAACATGGCAGCAGAGGGAAGATTATGGTCCCCTCTGCAGGTACTTCATGAATATGGATAGACTGAGCCTGATGATACTGTGCTCTATTTATGCCCATAACATATATATCAGCGTGCGCATATCTCTTCCCAAAGAGGTTTAAACCATAAAATGTGTCAGCTGCTTTGAGTTATACAGCTGTTACACAATGTGCACAGCAATTGAACACATAAGCTCACTCCTGTGTTGTGCGGTGAATCAAAAAATAATTATTTGTTTGGGAAAAAAAAATTGGGTTTGCATGTCTCCAGACATTTACTGTCACGCATAATAACTCAGCAGAAGCACAACAGAGGTTTAAAACGACAGAGGACATTTGGCCGCTCTGATTTAGTGAGAGGGTGGCAGGTCATTTTACAGGAAGTCAGTCCCAGTCAACTGAGACCCATATGGCTGTCAATAACACACACACACACACACACACACACACACACACACACACACATGACTCAGTGTTGGTCATAAACAAGCTGCCCGCTGCTCCGACCCTGACCTCTTTCTATTAATGCTAAGTACGCTGTGGGGTCCAGTCCATAACCTCCTCTGACAGAATCATCACTCCTGCTGATAAGACGGTTTTCCGTCTCCTTCATCGCCCACCACGTGTTTCCACAGTCTCGCAGGGCGTTCCCGCACGTCGGGCCTCATGCAAGAAACAATACACGAACAAATCTCGTCTTGTTTTTGCTCGTTTTCCATGATTTGTTCTTATTTTTGTTAGTACCCATTACATTTTTTGGGTTTAACCAATGTTTTCTTATTTTTGATTGTCTCTAAGGTAAGAGGAAATTTTACGAGTGGTCCGGAGCACTTTTACCAAGATGAGAGAAAAACATTTTGTTTTCACAGGCTACAAATGTTGCCCCAGCGTAAGGAAAATAACTTTTACATTTGACTTTTACATCTGAATGTTAGGGCTTGGCAAGATAAAGATATCATATTGTGTCGAGACTATATATCGTCTTTGATATTGGATATTGTTATATCCTGATTTTTTTTCACTTTTATTTAAACAGGGAAGGCCGTTGTTATACTTTTTATTATACTTTTAGTACTTCAGTACGTTTCCCTGAAATCACATTTACTTTTTCTGAGTGTATTTAACAGTACGTTATTTGCACTACTGCAGAAGTTCATTTTACAGCCTTTTTTGGTGTCATGTCTCCAGTCTTGAGCATGCGCGTCTTTGCACACGGCACAAAACCTGCAGTTATAAAATGTTGCTGCATGAGGCCCACACACCTACGGTCGCTGCACGAGCATCAGGGAAGCCTGATTGTGCTCACAACAACAGCAGAAGGCTGAGTTTGTTCAGGGCAGCTTCCAGGTGTGACAGTGTGGAGGAGTGTGGGTGCGAAGGTGCATTTGTGCGTGAAAGTCACATTATTATTCATAAAAAAAAAAGATTTTAAAGGTAAAAAGTCCTCATTGAAAAAGAACATTTAAAACTCAGATAGTTTTTTTTCATCACTGTTTTACTGTTTCATGCTCAGTGTTTGCAGAATCACATCGAGTCTTACGCAGATTTCTTTCCGACAGACTCAAGATTTAACCCTTTGAAACCTGAGCAGATTGGCTTGATTTCTTTCAAAAACATGGGAGGGAGACAATGAGCTACTCAAGGAGAAATGAATAAAAAAAATAGCAAGAAATTAGTAAAAAAGTACAAGTAAAATTACCTGAAAATTAGTTTTTAAAAAAAGTTTAAAAAAAAACCCAAAGTACACCTGAAAAAAGTGCTGCAAAAAATAGAAAAATTCTGTAACATCAATTTAAATACAGTGATATAGTTTCCCCTTGCTTTTTCTTTCTCTCCTAGACATTTGTATCATTTTAATTAATTAAAAAAATAATTTGTTAAATGTACAAATTTCTTGCAATTTGTGAAACATTTCTTAACAAGTTGCTCACTGCCTTTTTTCCCCCCACGGTTTTGAAAGACGTTAAACCGATTTGTTCAAGGCTCAAAGGTTTAAATACTTGTGAAATACATCTAAAAGCAGCACAAGCGCAGTGATTTCAATCTGGGTTTCAAAGAGTTAAATCTGTGCCTGCAGTTTTTGCATTTCTGATACTGTTTCCACAGGAGGTAAATAAATAAACCAACACAGTACAATGTTGTGTGCTCATTGGAAACACACTGTGTTATTGTGTTGGCTGGACACTGAATCAGTAAGTTCACCTTCAAGAGACAGTCGAGAAAAGAGATGCGGCTGTGGGAAGCTTCATTTCAATGTTCTGAACAGGGAATTTATTTTTGAAAAGAAAAGAAATGTCTGTGTGCAGCCTTCAGCCACAGCCGGACTGAGGCGCCATAATGCATAAATGTGACGCTTTGACCCACAGACTGTATACGTATCCTCTCTTTATGTAACTTAATGTACAGGCTGTGCTTTGACCTGTGAGAGGGAAGCCAGATTGCTGCTGCTGTGACTTGATTAAAATATCTGAGGTGGATCTCAAGTGACAGTAGTTCTGTAAGACAAAAAGATCAGTATTTTAAGTCATTTATACATTTCTCAAGTCAAAAGCAATTTTCCTCGAAACCTGGACGGACATCAGTTTTCTTGTGCTGCTTTAAACGCCTTTCACAAGTATTTCAACCTTCAAACCCTGAACAAAGTGGTTTGATGTCTTTCAGAAATGTGGAATTAAAGGCAGTGAGTAAACTCGGTAAGAAATGTTCCTCAAATTGCAAGATTTAGTAGATTTAGAAAATTATTGTAAAAAAAAAAGTTGGGCAAAAAATGTCCAGAAAACCATATTTATAAAGATCATAACTAACATATTTAAAATGATGTTACTAAACCTTTTTTTCTTCTCTCTTTTTTTCACTACTTGCATTTTTTAATCTAATTTTCAGGGGGGGGGGGGTTTTTGCAAGTTTTTACTAATTTCTTGCTAATTTTTGGGTCATTTCTTCTTAAGTTGCTCATTGCCTTCCTTCCATGTTTTTGAAATAAATCAGGCCAATTTGCTCAGGTTTCAAAGACTTAAGAAGATGAATAAGATGCTCTTAAAAAGCTCAGATATAAATGTGGAAATTGAATCATTTGGCATGTTTTACTTATTAAACAGAGATGATGGAGGTGGCCCTGTGCTATTATGCAGGCGAACTGCCTTTAAATACAGCAAAGTTTCATTCAGTTAAGTTAAAGGGCTCTAATGGCATTCGGAAACTTACAAGTACGTTCCCAAAGCAAGTGTGAAAAAAATATATGTAGAATAAGTAAAGATCTCCTGGACATTTATTTTCTATACACTTTGCCGCTGACTGTTTTCACGCCCATAAAATGGGAGAAAACATACGTCAAAGTTTCAATGAAACCATCCAGACACCATGGCAAAATGTTGCACAAGTGGTTTTTCTTTTTAAATTGAATTTGTTACCAGCCTTATAGTAAAATAAACTGTGCACTGAGTGTGTTGTAGAGTTATTGTGCATCTACAGGCCTCCATGGACAAACTGATGTTAGTTACATTAGTGATAACATTAATTGTCTGTTTAATTTGAGCCATGCTGGAAGCAATAGTCAGATCAGGGAGTTTTTAAAGCCCCCCTTTGATTCGTTCAGCTGTTTGTTTGTCGAGCGGCGGACCACTCCTTCATGTCTGTGAGTTTTCTTTATTCTTGTATTAATGATGGTTGCTTGATGTGTATGGATGTTAAAAAATAGTTAAAAGCAGCAAGTTATTAAACTGTTGTGCTGATTTTGGTTCTCAAAACCCTCCCAGAACTGCAGCCTTGACATAAACATCTCAACAAAGTCTTGTTCTGAAATCTTGTGAGAGTGACTTGATGCAGGAATAAAACAGTGGAAATTTAAATGAGAGTTGTTGTGTTGGAGTACAGAAAGTGTATCTTACTTTTATCTGAAAGATTTTCAAAGATGTTTCACTGCCGAAAAGAGTCAGAGATTACAGTCAGACAAAACAGATCAAAACAAATGAGAAGTACGGAAAAATATCAATTTCTCTGTAGGGTCCTTCAGTAATGTTGTTAGGCACTTACATTAATAATCTGAGCCTGTCAGTGCAAATAAAAGTCTTTTAATGGAGAACCTGCCCAAGTAGCTACATCACAGTCTGCCAGCTGCAGCGCTCCCGCTCAGTACTGAGCCAGTTTCAAAAATTGCTGAGATACTTAGACAAACATAAGAAAATTGGGCTCAGGTTGAGAAATACTGTAGTTCCCCTTTAATTGATCTTGTAGTGAGACTGTCTGTTGATGCTTTCTTTTTACTACAGGCCATCATGTTGTAAAATAAATGTGAGTAAGTCCCAGTTTTTTTTAAAAAACCTGGATGTTCTCCAGCTTTCTCCCAGAAACGCTCAAGTGGTCCATAAAGTAAAATTTGAACGACTGCCAAAAGACGAATCAGCTGGAATGTATTTTTCTGTGGTTGCTGTATTGCTGTATTGGGATGGTGAAGCACAGTAAAGTTGTGTTGTTTGCCAGAGGGGAAAAACAAGGTCACATTAAAGCACTTACATTAATTCTCATAACTGTACTGTTGATGATGATGTGACGACAAAGCTAATGCAAATCTCACTAAATATGAAATGCCATAAACCTACAAGATTAAAGGAATACTACACCAAAAAAAATATATATATATACATATATATACATACACATATAATGTAGATGCATACACACCTATACATACAGTACATGCACATACATATACATGCACATACATATACACATGACTTCATAAACCAATAGACTGCAAGCCTCGACCAACTATCTTTCAGTACATCTGATATACAGTAAACTATTCATATACATGTCAAGGTGACAAGTACTCGCAAACAAGATGCACTCTGGGAACCATGACAACAAGGTGAGGGACAGGTGGGAACAGCTGAAGTGTGACTATTCCTACAAAGATGTAAATAGATACTCCAATATGACAAATTGTTGTGGAATATAGCTAATTATTGGTTCAAGCACGATTTAAAACTCAAGATATCTGTAGCCTGCTTGAGTATTTACATTGTATGCAACATTATACTTTTAGGCCACTAAATACCAGAAGGAAACATTGCACTTTTTATTGCATTACTTTTGTCTGACAAAAACATCTTACTTCTTAAACTTAATAAAGTTTTTAAAAACCATCTTGGATTAGCTGGAAAATGTATCATCACAAAGCTGATACCATGAGAAGTTGACGTTTTAGAGATATGTGGTTAATCGTATAGAATATGATGTATCACTGTAGATTAAACCACCCAACATATAAAAGGAGGTAAAATAAGTGAAGCCTCAAACACCTACAGCAGAGCAATGCATCATTCTTATTAATGCAGCAGTAATATTAATCCAAAAGCACAAGATGAAATGGTTTAAAACACTGACAGGAAACATTTTACTATCAATCAACACTTGATTGATATGTTAACCCTTTGAAACCTCAGCAAACTGGTTTGATTTCTTTCAAAAACATAAAAAAGAAGGCAATGAGTAACATGGAAGCAGCCAAATTAGCAAGTTTAAAAATTAGTTTTTATTTTATATGTTTAAAATTTATTAGTTTAAAAAAAAAATACCTGTAATAAGCAAAAAAAGTTTTAAAAAAAAATAAATAAAAACAGGAATAAAATAAGATAATAAGATATTTTTTCTCTTGAAAAAAATATATTCATAGTAAAATATAATATATATATATAATATATATATATAAATATTATTTATTTATAAAATTATTTTTTCTTGATATTTTACCCTAGTTATTTAATAGTTTTCAAATGATTCTCTCTTTCTTCTTTTTTAAGCTTGTAAGCTTTAAATGTTTTTTGCAGTTTGTGAGAAGGTTCATGCCAAGTTGCTGATTGCCTCTTTTACACAGTTTTGAAAGAAATTAAACTAATGAATTTGCTCATGTTTCAAGGTTTAAATGCTTTTGAAAGGCGTCTTAACGCAACAGAGCCGATGTACATTTTGCTGATAATACTTTTACGTATGTATTGTTTTGAATGCAGAACTTGTGGTGGAGAAATAATGCGTGATTTATTAATAATTCTTAAAACAACCCATTTTCCATGCTCTGACATGCTTCACACTCATCATACTCACTGTAAGCTGTTACTAAAACTTTAATTTCACACCGTCCTGGTTTTGAAACAGGATTTGTCTGAATTGTACAAAAACTGCAAGCCAATAAAAACTTCTCAGAAATGTGAAGCAGCAACTGTTTAGACAATCTGGCGCAAGAAAAAAACATACACATACACACACACACACTTGGCCTTGTTTCTCCTGCGCAAGCTGAAACAAAACTTCCCTCCCTCGACAGATTTTGAAACAAGCAACTGCAGCAGAAAGTTCAGTTCTGTTGCTCCAAAAACCCAGAATTTGATTTGGGAACGTGTCCAATAATTGATGGGTGACCTCATATTTGTTTGTCTGTTTGAGGATGGAGATGTTTGTACCTCGATGGATTGTCAGTGAAGTTTAGATGAGAACAAGTCTGCTTTTGAGCTCTCGGGGCAACATTGAAGGTGAATAAGATAAAACTTTTAACTAATTGATATCAACTCGAAACTTCCTGGAGTGATTACTTGTTTGCAGTGTTTAGGATTCATAAGATTTATTGGCATATGGTGGTGAGGACTACAGATTGCCAGTGTAAACTTCCCCAGTGAGTCAGGTGTGAACTCCTGTTTAGATCCCTTCAGCGTTCATGGTTGAGGAGGATTTTATCAGGAGCTGAATTTGGGCGCTTCACAGTCGTCGCTGGCCCAGCACCTGCTGATGTGTGCTCACCTTCTTTTCTCTGACAACCTAATATCCAGAGTTTCAAGAGGTTTTTACCAGGAGCCAGAGTATCTGCAGAGGTCTCTTCCTCTCCAAAACTATTATGAATAAAAATAAAAATAGATCACGTGATTTAAACTGGTAAAACACTGAATAAAGCGATGCTGCTCGTTGCAGAGGAGTTGCTAACTACGGTGGCCAACGCGTAAACAGGAATGGCTACATCAAGCATCAGTGTTTGGTTTGTCCATTCTGGGCCACCATGCTTTTTCAGCCTTGGTTTTCACTGTGCAGGTAGCAGTTTGATGCCGACTTCCTGTTCACAAACTCGTCTTTATGGCGAAACAAAGCATTGTTTGATAGGAGACAGAGAGAGGGCAGGTGTGTCTCTTGTTTAGCTGTATACTGTTTGTGTCTGTGAATTTTATGTTTTAATATTCAAATGTGGCATTACTCAATTACATTTGCACTAAATGCATAAAATTCCAGAGCAGAAATCTGATTTTTTTTTTTTTTTTATTACCTCCTTTTCGATGGTTTCTTTCCACTAGTCTTAAAGAAGACTTGTTATGGAAGCAGAATAGCCCAAAATCATAAAATTGACCACTGTGTGAGAAAAACTATACATGGTGTCTCCTCTTTAGATGCACTTCTGCTGTCGGGGCAAATGTTTGTTTTATGATTTACCTGTTTGAACTTCGTCCAAAACGTCCTTTAAGTGCTGAGTGACACCATAAAGGGAAATCAGACCACTCAGCTCTGCTTTGTGTTGCAGCTTGACTCAGCTCTTATTAGTGACCACAGGACACACACCATCCAGCACAAGTGTGTGTGTGTGTGTGTGTGTGTGTGTGTGTGTGTGTGTGTTTATGACTCAAGTCAAAGACGTCCTCTCCCTCTCTGCTGAAAGGCCGTCTGACTCAGTTGTGTCTTCCTGAGCGCCTGCTTCACTGTGTCCTAGTCTAACCTTGGACCTGCGTCTTTGCCTCCGCTGCTGCCGGCTTCCCATCAGCTATTCTTAGCTTTACTTGAGCCCCGGCTTCACTGCAGATCCGTCAGTGTAAAATGCCACACTTCGCCGGGATGGCGTAAATAAAACGGGGCCCTGCTGGTTGGGAGCATCTCTGGAGGAAATGACAAATCACTTTAGATCATAAACAACAGAGCAGCAATGTTACTAGAAAAAACATCTCATGAGAATAGTGTGGTGGTTTCCTCGGACTGTGATGGAGCAGAATATTTGCAGGCGCTCATCTCAATACGTCTCTCTGCGTGGTTAGTTTTTATTTCACTGCAGCGCTGCACTTAAAGTCGTAGTTAGACAGATGAATTCCCACTTTTCTCTGTTTACTGCCTGGGGGATGCGGTTGCAGGGGGAGATTAGATAACACACACTCACGTCCCAGGAGAACACATCACCACCAAAACATCGCGCTGTCAGACGCTGAGGGGCTCCGCTTAAATAAGAGTTTGCTGCTTGGCTCAGAGGCACTGATGACAGCTTGTCCCTATCCCCCTCTCAGTTTGCTTTAAATCAGATAACTACAGTACATAGATATGTTCAGAACCGATGCATAATTATGCAAAGTACAATCTGATGTGTACTTTTAAACCTTTTTACAATTCTGGTTCCACATCAGGCTAATGAACCATCATCTCGTCCTCAACCTCCAGCAGCAGTTTGGCATGTGGACCATGTTACGTGCCATGTTTAGCATTGGACTGATGACAGCGGCCCCCTGAGGCCCCTCTGTGTGTGTGTGTGTGTGTGTGTAGAGGTTATGAAAGTATGCGTGACTCTCTCTGTCATGGCACAGTCACAGTTGTGTACTAAAGGCTGCTATAGGCAGGATGGCAGTAACTGTGGTGGCATTAATGTTGCAGTATGGTGTTCATCATGTCATGAGTCAGTGAGTTCATGCACAAAACATTTCAAACATTTTGCCATTATTCCAAAAAAAGACAATATTACTACTAAGCTGTTCACATGGCTGATGAAAATGAAGTTTCCACCTATATTCCTATTTACATGCAGCTGTGCATCCTCTGATTTACTGTCCAAGACAAGACAAGACAAGACAAGACAAGACAAGACAAGACAAGACAAGACAAGACAAGACAAGACAAGACAAGACAATCCTTCATTAGTCCCACAACAGGGAAATTTGCATTATTACAGCAGCAAAAAGATATCAAAACAAGGTATGTACAAGATAAATAAAGCAGAAAGAACAATATAAACAGTATAAACAAGATGCAAAACTCAACCGTTTAAAAAATATTTTTACCAATTGCACCTGTATAATAACGTAGTTTGTCACGGTAAAATACGAAGAAGTAATTTTGCTTCCTTGCATCAAATATGATTTATTTATTTTTTAAGTTTAAGTTGAACTGTGCAAACACAGCCTCCCTCTTTAATTCCTTCAGCTGCCTTCTTGAAAAGGTTGGTGTTGTGATATTTGTATAAATCCAATAACCTGTTTATGACCAAGTCTCTTATAAAGTTTAAAAGTAGGTGTGTTTCTGTGGGATTTTCTTTCGAGCGTGCATCTCCACCACAGTCTTTCAAACTATTGACGAGCTGGTTTGTGTACGACGCGCCGACTGAAGGACAAAAAAAGCTGACTGTAAAACACACAACAGCCCGTGTGTTGCGAACTGCAGCAAAAATCTCAATTCAGGCGCTTATTCTGAATGTCCTGTCTAAATAATGCATTTAAAACCCAAATAATATCAGCATATCCCGCGTTGTAATTGGAAAATTCAAAAAATTCCTACAAAGGCTTGATTCAGAATATCCAAATTAAATATTTTGAATAATAGTGAGATATTAGTTTGCACTGAAATGTAGTCGGCTGAAAATGACAACAGAAGTAAACAAGTTTGCAGATTTAGAATATCTCTGCAATTCAAATAAACAGCCAGTTGTCTGCCACAATTTGTTAGCACAACGTCGTGCTGATTTGTTCTATAAACCTTGCTTTCAGTTTGCAAGTCTGTCTGCCACCGGGTACATTTTCCCAGAAAAATGAAGGCTCAGTTTACGGCACAAAGGAAGAGCATCAACTATTGTTCAACCGACTATTGTTTTGTTTTTGTTTCACTTTGTGTTTAATGTCCTCAGTAGGTTATCAGTGTTATACCACATTGTTCTGTTTGCAGATTACTCTGCTGAAAAAACATTGATTATGACTGCTTCAGGTCTGCACTAAACACACAACTATAAGACAGTTAATTTTTCCAGACACAGTGTCTTAAAGTGTTGCACCTACTGAACGAAACACAACGCTGTAGGACAAATGCACTGTAAACAATAAACAGACTGTGGGCTGTTTACAGTACAGCACAAACACAGAGAGACTTTAACTGTATCAGTCAAATACTGCCTAGAGTGGCGAATCAAACCGTGGTTATCGCCCACATCAGCATGACCGCGTCTCCCGTGCTGCCTACAGCGAAGACATGGAGCTGAAGGTCGTACACCTTCGATCAACGGGCTGAGAAGTACGTCTCTGTGGGAATCAGAGTGTGGAAAATTTGTCAGAAAGAAACAAACAGTCAATTCTTTAAATTCATACTACTGGCCAAAAGTATGTGGATGCCTGAAGATTGCACCCATGTGATTGTTGAACATCTTATTCCAAACTAGGAGCATTAAAATGCTGCTTTAACAGTTTCAACTTAGCATCTGAACACTTGTTAAAAAATAAGATTCGATGCAGTTTAATTGTGATTACACAGAGCACAGATACCAAGACAACGAAATGCAGCTTAGCATCTAATCAAAAGTGGAAAAAAGCAGTAAATTGCAGAGAATGTGTTTAACGGTAATCTACAACCCAGTCAGCAGTGTATCAGATGTTTCTGCAAACCCCTAATAGGTTATATTTGTACATTTCATATGGATCATATCAACATTTTTAAAGTGACAGTATTTGAGCTGACTTTGTTATCGGTTGAGGAGATGGTGGATGGAGTGACACCTTGGGGATATGGCTGCCAACTGTTTAAAACCGACAAACAACAAAAAACGGTTGTCCATTAGCGTTTCCAGCTGTGTTTGAGCCACTGAACGTAGGTGTTTTTTTAGTGATTTTCCGGTATTTCCAGTGGCTTTTTCCTGTTCATTTTTAGGTGAAGTTTGTAGTGCCATTTCCAGCTGCATTTGATCCACCCTACACAGTTGTTTTTAGGCAACCTGCATGTTGTTTCAGGCACCATTTCTGGATGCATTTGAGCTAGAACTTGGTTGTTCTTTAGCAAGACAAGCATTTCCAGCACCATTTCAAGCAGCACTTCCAGAGGTATTTGAACCCCAGAATCCAGATGTTTTCTAGCATCACATTGCACAGTTTCCAATGTTGTTTCCAGCTGCATTTCTGCTACAGAATCTGGGTATATTTTAGTTATACATTTCTGCATTTCAAGCACCATTTCCAGCAGCATTTGAGACTCCAAATTCAGATGTGTTTTCGAGACACATTGCACCATTTCCAGCGATGTTTCCATCTGCATTTGAGCCACCGAACCATGAGGTGCTTTTTAGCAACCTGGAGGTGTTTCCAGTGGCATTTCCAGTGGAGTTTTCAGCTGTGTTTCTAGCATTGTTTCAGCCAATGAACCTTGTTGTTATTTAGCGAAACACTGCAGTGTTTCAAGCAACATTTCCAGCTCTGTTTCTAGTGACATTTCCAACTTTTAGATTGGTTATAGATGAATTTAGATCATCACCAATAGAGAGATGCCATATTCTGCATATGATATTTAGTTTTCAGGCGTCACTCATGCTAGTCCTCTGCAGAAGTTTCACTATACTCGCGGTTTGGACCCTCTGCAGACTGTACATTTGTGTTGTACTGCTGTAAAATCTGTTGCTTTAAACACGCCTCCCTTCCACTTTCTCCATTAGAAATGTTAAAGCCGCCCTGAAGCG
The DNA here is from genome assembly GCF_008729295.1 of Plectropomus leopardus. NCBI lineage: Eukaryota > Metazoa > Chordata > Actinopteri > Perciformes > Serranidae > Plectropomus > Plectropomus leopardus. The sequence goes on along the minus strand of NC_056480.1, from coordinate 2,750,433 downwards.
TGTCGCCTTCACATTCTTCTCCCTCTGAAAAGGTCCTGACCGCTAAATGTACAGCGATGCAGAGCGTTCAGTATGTGTTTAGTTCTCACAAATAGAGGGGGGCTTAGAAATGACCATGAATGATGGAGCGTTGAAGCGCTTTGTAATCATAACCTTTGGCTACCTATAGCCTACATATGCTCCAGTGGTCTGCAGAGACAAGTGTGAGCTGGGGGATTTCCATAAGGGGCTCAGGAGTTGGAATATCCCTACCCATGAATATTGTGGCTGTCATTTAAAAACCTTGAGATGCCTTTTTTTTCTCATTTTAGTCTCTTAAATTAAAAAAAAATTAAATAAATTCTTGACATATATGTTTCCCCTCTGTCAGTACATGATGATAGTGCCAGTGGCACTGATGTGTTTGTTAGTTCTTGAAAAGCTGCCAGTTTGGAGATATGAGCTTTGCACTCAGCTCTGACTGTACAGGATTTGACATGGTTTTGATTGAATATCAAAGTGGAGTTTTCTTCTGGCTGCACGGTTCTCCTCTGAAAATGGGCCAGTCAGGAAAATGAGTTACTCATTTCAAAGGAAGAGAATCCCTTTTTCTGGACTTAGATCAGTTTCTTTGTTGCAATAATATTGTTCGAATGCATATTATACCGGTAATGATGCTGAATATGTTCCCAGGAGGAGGTCTGCTCCGGTGATTAATGAGACTGATTCTAAAGGAAACTTCAAGGAGGACAAAGATGATGATGAGATCACGTCATCTGTATTTATCTTTTTTATTTTATTAATTTAGTTAAATTTAGTTTATTTATTTATTTATGTTTATGGAAATTCTGGGCATTAACAAATGGGTTGCTGAGTGATTCTTGGATTTACTTGCTTGCTGTTATTGTTCATTTCTTCCATTTTTTTAAATTTCATTCCTCCTGGAACATGTTCAGTTGTGTTTAGAAGTTTTTATTGGTGATTTTTCACAATAGAAAGTGTTGCTATTCTCCAGAAGACCCCGAAACACTGATAAAACGGCACAGATTTGTCTTTTTCAGAGGGCTCTTGAAGAGATGGCATTAAAACTGAGTGTTTCAGACAGAGGGTGCATACACGTGTTCCAACACAGACAATATGAGGAAATTGTGATTTTTGAAAATTAAAGCATCAATACATGTTCTAGTAAAAATTGTGAAATAAAACTTTGAACCTGAAAATGAGCATAGTGGGTCCCCTTTAACACAAGTAGCTGCGGATTTCATGATTTATTGCCTGTTCAACTTATTTGTATTGAATTGCAGTCTTGCTGTGATAAAATCAGGACCATTAAATGATTCCCTGGTGAGATATATTTTTTTGCAACCAGGCAACGAAAAATATGTTCTTATTATGGCTTCAGCTGATGTATACAGCATTTATTAGATGTGACTTAAGTCATTAGTAATCCCTTTATAAAGAGTGTCTTGTGAGGAGGTGGTAAAGTCATGTGAAATATCTCCACATACACTCATTTGCCCACATTGCAGAGCCTGCCGCCTGCAGATTTATCTGATTAGTGAGCATGTGCCGGGGAACACTGAAGTTGGCTCGGTAATAAGCATTATAGGCGGTCTGTCGGAGCTCAGTCCGTGGGAGGGGTCTGCCAAACCTTTCCCTCTAATTGACCAGGGAGCAGAAGCAGCCGGGGATGCGAGCAGCCACAGACGGGGAGAGAGGTACTCAGCAAACCGCATTTTGTTGCTTAATAACCGATTATTGAAACACATTAGGTGGAATTAGATTCATTAGCGTATTGCAAGTGTTTCTGGAGCTGCGATTTGCGGAAGCCAGAAAAGGCAAAAAGATAAAGTGTCACTGAAGAGAGGAAATGGCATCATGGCATTGGGAATTAATTTAATACTTGCTTAGCTGTACTTTAAGATGCTTGCGGTGCAGCCAGGAGAAAGATGCGTGTAGACTTTGCTTGTGCAAATACTTGGGACGCAGATATAAAGTGGCTTGCAGCAACAGAGCATGCAAAAAAATAGTCGTCTGAGGTAGTTTCAAGATCTTATTTGCTGTCTTTTTTGCACTGACAGAGACGGACGCATGGGCTTAACAAAAAGGGAAACCCAGCCCCATGCTCAAATGGCTGATCTTGAACTGTTTTACTTTGATCACCCCGATCTGAGAGACACCTCCCTGGTTTTTAATAAGGAGAGTTTAAGCGAGATCAGCGGGGGGAAGTCACTTCACCCCGGCGGAGGAGAAGATTCAGCACCATGGACAGAGACCCGGAGCGCCGCGCGGCCGGAGGAGGAAACTGAAACATCTTTCACTTGCAAGCATCAAGCTTATGAAGATGATGATGATGATGTCCAGCTGATAGGGACAAGTCCACACACCTGCAGACTGAGTCAGAGCTCCTCAAGTGAACTGTACGAGGAGGAGGTGGTGGAGGAAGAAGAGGAAGAGGAGGACATCCCGGAACTTTACTTACTGTCCGACGACGACCTCTCCTCTGACGGCTCGGGGAAGTCTGTGGATTACGGCTTCATCATCGCCGTCACATGCCTTGTGACTGGCATCTCTCTGGTCGCCATATCCTACACTGTCCCCAGGGACGTCCGCGTGGACCCGGACAGCGTGTCCGCGCGGGAGATGGAGCGCCTGGAGAGGGAGAAAGCCAGGGTGGGGGCCCATCTGGACCGGTGTGTCATAGCGGGGCTGTGCCTGCTCACCCTCGGGGGCGTGCTGCTCTCCACCCTGCTCATGATCTCCATGTGGAAAGGGGAGATGATGAGGAGGAAAGCCTTTGCTTATTCCAAACACGCAGCAAAGTTGTACGGCTCGATCAATTTGAGAGCAGGCTCCAGCCCGACTCGGGAATCCTGCTCACATTTGTCAGCGGCTGATGAGGATTTAGAAGTACTCAGCTGAATTTATGGACAGGGCAAGCAGAAAAGACTCAGAAAAGTGCTTCGGAAATCCTGCTAGTGCTGTCCTATAATCGGGGATGCGGTGGGGGTTTAATGCCTTTTTTGTAAAAATTTCCATTAGCCCAGGCACGTTTTTGGTTGATGTAGACATTTTTTAAACGATAGTTTCACTTTTTTTTTCAAAATGTGTCTTAATACAATACTCACATGGCCCTCTGTGCACCGACAGAGTTTTTCTTTGCTGTAATTTCCCGTCTTGCCATACTGGCCCTGAACAGATCCAGTCCTAATCCAATTTGAATGCAAGTGATTGTGACCAAAAATCCACAGTCCTCTTTTTGAGTCAAAGTGCATTTTAAAGTGCAGCTGCAGCTAATATGAGGGTTTAGTAGCTGGATTTGGAGTTCGGACCGAAAACAGACCTGATATAAAACAACATAAGGAGCTGCATTAGTAAGAGTGTGTTGCTTCATGTACCAGTGAAAAATCCAATAATAGTCCAGACCGGATAACCAACACATTCTCACTCCCAGCTTGTGAATATCAATGCTCTAGTTAACTAGTTAGCATCAGTTTTGGATGCTCAGGGACGTTGCATCAATAGAGAACCCGTGTAATGAGTCCTATAACCCAGAAATAAATGAATTAGCATTTGAGCCCCTTTGGTTCCCTCTTGTCAAAATCAGTGGGTTTTTTCATTGGGTTTTCTGTTAAAGGCCTTAAATAAGGTCTGGTTAAGCTTAAGAGACGTAAACATTTTGTTCTACAACATAAAGTACATCAGAAAATACCCCACTCATGAATTCTGAATCTTTTATGTGTCTTAATATGACAGATGTTAGCCAGTGGCTAAATGAGACTACAGCGCGTCATCATGCCAAACAGTCTCATAGTGGTGGTAACATGATGGTAGTGTAGTTCATTATAGCTTAGCATTAGCTTTTTACTTCTGGTGATTGTGTTTAGGCTTCAAAAATCCTAAAAGTGGTCTTATTTGTGAAGATTATCTTGCTTAACTAAATGTGTAAGTATGATAAACGTGTCTTTACCAAGAAGCTGATTTTCTACAATAATCCAGAATACAATGGAAAAATCCCATGAGCTTTTTAAGAGGGAACTAGGGTGATGTTATCCAGTGTTGTTGTTTGATGTTTTTTTCTACACCTTACCACATGCCTCCTTCCCCTAATCCAAGCCATCCATGCCAGTGCGTTTGTTGACATCCCAGCGCTGGTTGCCATGTGCTTGTGTTGCCTAAATATGACTATGTTCAGCGTCATTCTACCATGTGTTTGTGCTGTGGCTCCCAAAAATACAAATAGTAGTGCAGAAGGATACCTGGTGTGTTAAATGTAGTTGTGGAAGATCTCTGCAAAGCTGCAATATGTGACGACTTGGGATAAGAACTTATTGAATGTAACGTGATGTGACATATATGAAATACTTAGCATACGTGACATGACACACATTACTGGCACAGTATGCTACAAATATTAGCACACTATGTTGTTATTAAAATAACTCAGATTACTTTTGTTTTTACATGGGAAACAAGTAGCTGAACTTTCTTGCTCTTTATACTGCGGCAATTGCTCGGAGCGTCAAATAATGTCATCATCCGATGCGTCTCATCCCGCTGCTATAGGGTGCCTTGGTGCGTTGGTATTTGACTGGTTGGGAATGAGATCAAGTTTGAGGATCACATCCATGAGTTTGAAGGTTTATCAGATGCAGATCCCTGCAGAAAGGTTTATAATACTCAAAGACAGGATTTTACAACTCTGGAAAGTTATCATGTAATTATGTAATTATTTTCGTGCTGATCGTGAGGTAGCAGTAGAAATACCGAGTTTGTGTTTTTTTTTTTTTATGCAGAGTTCAAGTTGGTCTGAAGGCAGTCTTAGTCATAGCTCATGTTTGCCTGATATCAGACAGAACTGTCAACTTGTTGCGCTTCATTTCCATCCTCAGATTCAGTCAACTCAATCTAAGTGGAGTGGGCGGATTCAAATGTCTGTTCCCAGCAATATCTCATGTATATCTTCTAAAAGTTAGTCTTTTTAGTGCAAACTCTGGTACAAACACCACCTTGAAAACATAAGGAGTGAATTTTGAACTAAAAAGACTTTAATGTTAGAAGACACCAACTTAATTCATCTAACTCAAACAACTACCCTTTTTACAAATACAGAAAAACTGCAAAAAAGGTGATAAACTCCTTTTTTTATTGCTAGTAGACCAGAGCACTGTACAAGACTCTACAGTAAAGTATGTCCCTCTTTTTTTTTCTTTTTTTATGGTGTGTCTCATTCAACATCACATACAGGCTGAAAAGCAGCTTAATTAACAGTAGAAAGCAGTATGGAGGTCAGTGAAAATGTTAGAGTAGGTACTTCATCTTTTTTGGCTGCAACCAGCAATTCTATAGCTCACTCTGTTGGTTCGTTGGTTGGTGGATCCACAAAAATGTCCCCAGCCTTTGCATTGCATGCATTATTTAGACCAAAAGAGGACTGTGGATTTTGTCCTGTATTACTTACATTTATCTCTTCACAGCCAATATGATCAAGAGAAACTGTTATCGCGACCAGTTACTCTTCTTTGTACAGATGGACATGTTAGTATTGTATTAACATTTTAATCTATAGAGTTTAACCCCTTGAAACCTGCAGAACAAGATCAGTTTTCCTGTGCTGCGTTTAGATGTCTTTCATGAGCAAACTGATCTGACTTGGCAAGAGATTTTTAATTGTTTTTTTTTTTTAATTTTCTGGCCGAGAAAGTGACTGGAAAATTAGTTTTTGAAAAGATAGAGGGAGAAATTCTCAGAAGCTAATAATAAGAAAAATAGGGGGAAATGTCTGGAAAACAATTATTGATATTATTATCATTATACCTATATGTTTATCATTTTTATTTATTTATGTATTATTTTTCTTTTGTGATTTTCTTGCCAATTTTCTGGAAATTGGCTTGTAACTTACATCATATTTCCATGTTTTTGAAAGAAATCAAGCCAATTTGCTTCAAGGTTTAAAGTGAACCACACATGAAGATGAGCTGTGCAAAACTTCTTTTTCAAAGGTTAAAACATACAATATGTTTTCCAGAGTCTATATTTCATTTACATTGTTAGTTGGTGGTTTGCCTTCTGATAATCTCTGACCCACCTCTTTGTTTACCGCTGCATCACTGCTTCTAATGATGCTGCTCCTTCAGGAGATCAGTATGTGCAGACTCGTATGTTTGTACTCTCGCTGCGAGGGAAATCAAACCTTAAGCGGGAGCGATGTCATTGTTAATGCCTTCATTTTCCACCTTGTCAGAAAGAGCACTGAATCGCAACCAACAAAGCTGTGCAGATGTGGTTTACAAAAAAAAGAAAAAATAACAGCAGTTGCATGAATTTGTACTGAATTCCAAAGAAAATTCTGTTGAATATTATTGTGACGTGCTGAAGAGATGCTTGTGTTTGCTTGCTGAAACGTAAATAGAAATACCACAGGGGGTGTAATTAGATTTTGTGGTTGAGTACCGATGTCGGGGAAGTTCAGTTTACACCAAATGCACTCGGGGGTTTTGACTGCAGATGTTCAAAAGCAGAAAGACAGAGAGAGAATCAACAAACCCCTTGGGGGGGGGCTCTCATGGTAATTGGTGTTATACTTAATTGCTCGTGGGAGGCCTGTGAATCAGTAAAAAAAAAAAAATCCCAAAGCTTTTTAACAACTGCCTCAATCAAGCTCACTTAACTAACTTATCAAAAACTGCTCCAGCTGCAATAGTGGAGTGAAATGTTGCGTTGCATTGAAGGGGTAGGAAGTAATGGATTGCCTGCTCTGACAGAAGATGCTGTGAATGAACAATTGTATCCCACTGCTTGCGGTGTGCAGAAAGCAGTGCTGTGCAGCCTCTGTAATAGGAAGTGCTTACGGCCAGAAGGATCACATTATCCTCCACACGACCTTCGCCCACTCCTGCCTCATTAATGTAATTAAATAGCTAGGAATCGGCTGACCTCTTGATGAAATATTAAGATGATTTCTAATGCTAATCCATCCTCGTTTAATGTCAACACTTTATGTTGCTGGTGTTTTTCCTCTGCTCGGCGTGTGAGAAGAAAAAGTTGTTCTGTGAAGTGTTGAGAATCACCCACTTCTCTTCAGCCTGACTCATTCGCTTCAGTCGCTGATTTCCTACATTTTCCCAGATTGACTTTTTCAACAGCTGTCAGAGAGAACGGCTGCGAGCTTGTTGCATTAAGTATGTGAGGTTGGAGAGAGTGGTGTAGCATAGTAAGAGCAGGAGAACGTGAAAGCCAAAACACAACCTGTGATGCACTCTGGCCTGTTGAGGTTACTGTCTGCAGGGAAATCGTCTCCACAGCTCGTGCGGTGATTTCTCTCAGTTAAAGTTAATTCAGAATTCTTTGCTCTAGAGAGAAAATGTTATTCTTCAGATCTATGGGATTGACACTGATACTTGGCATTTACCGCTGAGGAGCTGGATAATTGGAGATTTGTCTGTATCCATGTTGAAAATATCTAATTTTGACTTCACATTTATGGGAATTTGAGGCAACACAGCGGCCCTGGGAATAAAATAATGGCTTTTTAACAACATGAAATAGTTTCGCAGTCTATTTTCTCCATTAAAGCATCTGAAAACTTGATGAAAACAATCTTAAAATCATTTAATCGTAGGAGTCCATTTGATCATACCTTTTTGTTAGGATATTGTCTTTTATATATGCAGTTTCCAAGGTAATCATTCATCATAACCTGTGTTTTAAAATCAAAATGATTTATTTAACAATGTCATGCTCGAAATTTCTAATTCTGACTTAACATGTATGGGAATTTGAGGCAACTCAATGGCCCTGAAAATAAAATAATGACTTTTTAACAAAATTAGATAGTTTTGAGGTCTGTTTTAAGTTATTGTAGACAAAAAATGTAAATTAACCCTTTGAAACCTGGATTGACATCTTGTGCTTCATTCAGATGCCTTTCACAAGCTATCTGACCCTTTGAAACCTGAAAAATTGATTGAATAGAAACATCCACCCCAGTAAAAAAAAAGTCTTAACATGCCACTGAGCAGTTGTATGACAGTACAATACAAATACAAGAGCAACAATTTGCAAGCAAAAAAGTTCACAATTTTACAAATGGTTGTCAGTGATCACAGGAGTGGTTTATCTTGAGCCATGTTTAAATTTTGAATTCAAGAGGAGCTAGTGCAACTGGTAGGTCTGGGTGTGATTAACAATGGTGTTTCCATGGTAACATGGGCAAACAATCCAACAACTGTTTTCAGTTTTTTGTCCTTTCTTAAATTGTTAAAATCAAAGCTCAAATACAGACCCTCCTTGTGTGAAATTACACAGTCTGGTCTCACAGATGACAGTGTGTTTATGTAAGGCCTCATTGTTTGTAGCTGATGGAGGAAAAAAAAAAAAAGCTGAGGTGTGCGTGAGAGGGGTTAGAGCGCCTCGTTCTTCTTCTGCAGGCACATTATTAGTGATGTAAAGGGGGCTGGGACACTGCAGCAGCTTTAATTGGTGTCTGTGTTTGTTTTGCCAGGGGACTCTCCCAGACACAAAATCAAAACCTGTAATAAAACACCACACACACGCAGACACACACAGAAACACACACACACACACACACACACACACACACACACACATTGCCAAAGCACCTAACAGAATCCAACAACCACACCGTAATCGGGCTTGTGCACAAAGTGCGCATGTCTTGCACATCCACAGATGGACAGACACACACTCACACACTTATTCAGCTGACACACACACACACACACACACACACAAACACACACACACTTGCACACTCATTGCCCCCGCCTCTCCCGCTCTCCTCCATGAATGGAGTTAGTCAGAGTAATCATTCAGGGCAGCTGGCAGCAGGAAATGGAATTGGATTGCTGCAGGGGTCACTCGGGGTCAAGAGCTTGGGTGTGGTTGTGGACACCGGGGACCTGGAAGAAGAAAAGCCTTTGCGACGGTGCTTTACATCAGCGTCTGGCAGCCACTTATTATCAGCTGTCATAACCACTCATCACTCTGAGTGACAGAGCTCCAACACGCAAAGTCTCCGTCACACACCATCTCGCATATTTTCTGTTGGCTTGATGAATTAGGAGTAAGATCATGCCTCCAGGTCTGAAATGCCTCTCTTGAACTATTGCCTTAAGTTAATGACTTATTCAATAATGATTCTCGTTACTCCGATTGTTGCATAGCAACGGCGGGCAGTCGCAGCTCGGAGAAAGAAGGGACTGAGCAGAGCTTCGGCTGAGAAGAAAAGAAAAAGAGGAGGGGAAGTGGAGGAACAAGTTTGAAATGAAATCACCATCCACATCATTTATCAGCTTTATTCATTCAGCTCAGAGGTTTTAAAGCCAAAATCCTGCACAGACTGACATCCCTCCTTTCAAGCTGTCTTTCTGAGGTTTTCAGAGCTGAAAGCCGTTGATGCGGATATACCTGTAGGCTGCATCTTAACTTGGCACTCTGGGCCAGACAGAAAAGTCAAGTACCTGGCGGTGTTCAATGATCAGTTTAAAGGCTGAATCATCTTTGTTGAACTTGCTACAACCCCTTAAAGAGACACTTTGCCGATATTCAACCAGATTTGTGTCAAAACAATGTGGGTAAATGAACTGTGGTAAACCTCCCTCTGTCTAACCAGTGCCTGCTGGGAAACTGCCAGATGACGCAAATTGATGCAAAACACGTCCTCTGATTGACTTTCTCTGGCTCTCTGGGCTGTTCATGAATGTAGTGAGAGACCTGGATGCTGCACTTTTCCCTGAAAGAGGCTCAGTGGTCCATGAAGACAACAACGGTCTGTTTCACGGTATGAAAGATCCCCGATCTTCTGCATTATGGTCCCGTACAGCATGAACGCTACAGACTTATGGTGGTCGAGCCGACACATTCTCATCCAAACTCGTCACACGGTGCCGCTCTGTCAGTGACCTTCTGCTACTAATGACATTTTAGGTATCCTTCTGCGTCATCTGTTTACGCTCCAGGATGCCGTTACCGTGATGTCAACAAATGCACATGGCGGGATGAAGCAGGACCGTCCTCATGTTTACACAACAGGGCGGGCCGTCACTAAGATGAGGCAACAAAGTCATTGATGGTTACGTTTAGGCAAAAGAGGCACGTGGTAATGTGTAGAAAAAGATCCACACATCTACAAGGTAAAGGGAACTACGGACTCCCGCACGGACGTCAGCTGTTTGTGGGACCCACCCGCCCGATAAGTGCACGCGCGCTCTTTATATCACGCTGTTACCGGCAGCCTTATTACATGATGACACACCCGACACTGTCAAGCCGTCTGCCGGTGTAGGATAACAACGCCACCAGTTATGTTCGAGCGTGTTTTCATCTGATGCCGTTCAGTCACGTTCCAGTTGAACACGGAAGGTGGCTTTCCGAAAGCACTGACAGAGCGCCACTATTTGACGAGTTCAGAGTGAGACTGAGTGGGCTGGCCGAGCGGCTAACCTATGCAGGCTGGACGGACGGACGGCATGATTTAATGTCGCCACGACGACGAGGCTGTAAAGCCATGTTCGATGCGGCTTGACTTTTTCTTTTTTGGCTTTTGCCTTTGGTAGCCTATGGGACAGCCTAAGTGTGAAAGGGCGGAAGACATGCGGCAAAAGGCTGAAGCCGGACTCGCACCTGCGGCCGTTGCAGCAAGACTCACGCATTAAAGTTCAAAGTTCATGAGAGGGGTATTTACTGATTTTATGTCGGAAAAAAAGACTGTGAAAGTCTCTTGAGCTTGTGTTAACTCGAGGACTTAATAAACAACATTGAGGTGCTGAAAAGGTAACTCATTTCCAGGTTATAGGACTCATTCCTGGGGCAATATTTCATTTCTATTGTTCCAAAAGGACGCTGACACATTATGTCGCCCACCAATGGGAGCGTTTTGTGGTCTGATGTGGCGCAGTGCATTCGTTTATTTGTAGCTTTTCTCCCTCTTGAGTGAAAATGTCTTTTTTCTCCATTTTCTCTGTTCACGTAGCAACAATTTCAAAAGTATTTGCTTCTTCCTCCCACATAGACATCTTTATTTAATTAAAAGGCCGTCTTTCCAGCGGTGAACAACTCTTTAACTAACCATTCACCACTTAGAGGAGATGTGAATAGTGTCGGTGCAGGAATCTGACTCCAAACTCACATTTATTAACTGCCAGTATCTTCCTCTCCTTTGTTTGTGGTGATTAAGTGAACCTCCTGCTGTAGGTTGAGCTGCGCCCACATACTCATGTGCCTTTTTTTATTTATTTTTTTTCCTTTTGCCATCGTTGTCCTGGAAGAAATGTAGAAGGGACACCATAACCATAGAAACGGGGTCAGCCTGTTGCTACGGAGAACTGCCTGTGCGCCACGGTGGCTCAGTGTAAGGGAGTTAAAGATGCTCCTCTCTTGATTTGCGGCTCTGATGGCAGCTGTGGCAGTGTGTGGAAACTGACACATTCCTCCCTCTTATACTATGCGGCACACGGAGGTTTTTGAACTGCACACCTCGTTTGAGAAGCGTGTCAGGTGCTGTCACCGTTTGTCTCCTGTCAAACATCCTGCGCCTCAGAAAAAGCAGAAAAAATATACTTCCTCTGCAAACCTGCACTCTGTTTAGATCAAACATGAAGCTGGAGTTGCTGAATAGACGACTGTGTTTCACTGTAGCACAGCATTTTCGGCTATAGATTTTTTTTTTATGCATACAGATGTAGTAGACCTGGTTCAGGACTCTGGAGAGAAGAAATCTGCACCGAGAGCTGCCCACCTTCCTCATTTTTATCGTACGCTGACGTACTTTTTCTATTTATTTATTTATTTATTTGCTCGGTTGTGTTTTTCCTCCCGGGTGTGTGAGACTTGAGTTGTTGGGAAGAGTAAGAGCAGGATCTTGTGTTAACCCTCTGATACTTGGTCAAACAGGCTTTACTTCTTTAAAAAAAACATGGCGAGCAGGCAATAACCGGCTTACCAAGAAATGACACCACCCCCTTAAAAAAAAGGAATTAACTGGAGAAACTGCCTAAAAATATTAGTTGTTCTTTAAAATAATTTGAAATGTATAATTATAAATACGTGTGTGTGTGTGTGTGTGTGTGTGTGTGTGTGTGTGTGTGTGTCTGTGTTTGTATATATAGTATGTCTTATATTTTTTCTTATGTCTTTTTTTTCACTCTGGTTCATTTTTAGTATTGTTCTTGGTACATATTTACTTTATGCACTTTTTTTGTAATGCCTTTGGTAATTGTATGTACATATTTTTATTTTTATTTGTTTTATCTTTGTACTTTTTCTTTGCTCCGTGGGTAAAAATACAATAAAACAGTAAACCATACATACTTTTGGTTTACTGTATGTCTAACACAAATGTCAGAATTGACAATAGACTTTGACTTTGAAATTTGACCTCTTTATTGCTCATTGCCTTTTCCCCAGTTTTTTGAAAGAAATCGCACCTATCTGCAAGGGTTCAGAGGTTTTAATAATAATAAACTTTTTTTTTTTTTTTTAAATATGAAGACACCAACAAATCTCTGAATCATTTTGGACTAAATTGTAGCTATGAGTTTGACTTTACGCTTCAAGAAAGGCTTTTGTCATGTTTGTCTGTGAAATGGTGGGGTCAATCAGTCAGTCAAGGTTTGTGTATTTAATGGAACAAAGCATTTTTTTTCTCATTTGTGATCAAGATTTTGTAGCTTAACCCTTTGAAACCTGGATCGACATTCCATTTTTTGCGTTGTGTTCTGACGCCTTTCACAAGTATTTCAACTTTTGAACCCGGAGCGAATTTATTTGATTTTTCTCAAGGAGAAACTTGGCAAGACATGTTCTGCAAACTGCAAAAAGAAAATTACATCTAAAAAGCATTTCTGGGGGTTATCTCCTTTTTTTCCTCTTAATTTCATTTTTTTGTTATTTTTCAGGTAATTTTCTTGTACTATATAATAATTTATTGCTGATTTTTGGTTCATTTCTTCGTAAGTTGCTCATTGCCTTTTTCTAGGGTTTTTGAAAAAAGTAAGCTCTTTTTGCCCAGGTTTCAAAGGGTTAAAGGCCCAGTGTGCAGGATTTAGGGGCAAAATGGATGTGTTTTAGTTTTTATATTGCACCCATTAGTAATGAACAAACAATTAATACAAAACTTACATACAGAATCTTCAGGTGACACAGTCATTCCTGCAATGTACAGAATGCAAAAAATGCAAAAGCTGTGACTAATTTGCTATAGACGATGGCTTTACTGAGATTAAAATTGTATGAGAGTTAGGTTATTGAGTGAAGAATCATAAAAAAGCTCAGAAGCATAAAATGTCCACGGGGTACAGCTGACATAGATGGACTATGTGGAGAAAATGTGCAATAAAAAAAGGATAAAATGTCTCAAATACTGTTGGATATAACTAATTAAACTATGAATCAAAATGATAGAAGTTTGAGGTTAATGCTTAAACCAGGGCCAGTGTTATTCACAAGTTTCACAGTTTAAATGGACCGACTGATGTTAGAAAAAACACGAGTCCATCAAATACAGATGCATCACGATGACGTGTGAGCTTTTAGAAGCTTCTCCCAGAGTAAAAAAAATGATGTAGCCTCTCTGTGATTCCACTGAATAGATATTTCAGCACTTTGGGGGGTGAAGTGAAGGGAGGAGGGTAAATTAATCTCGCAGCAGGACAGCTTTGCTCACCTTGTGTCTGATTTATGCTGCAATTTATCCTGCGTGCCAGGTTTTCATATCTGTACAAATCGCACTTGAGCGGGAACGTTAAAGGTTTCTATGGAATACTAATTTAACTTGTTCTTTAGCAATGAATCAAAATCTTCGGGTTTGACGTCACTCCCCTGAATGTTGACTCAGAGGAGGTTTTTCTCAGAAGCGGGCAGTCGGACAAAAGCCTTGGATGGCTTTATTTGGAGTGAATCAATTGAGTGCAATCTTTCGATATCAAACGCTACAAGAGTGCTTTTTTCTGTACCATTGATTCCTTTTGTGCTGCTCTATCAGAATCAATATTTTTATATTTCTGACTGAGGAGACTGCAATGTCTGAGCTGTGGCTTTTCTCGTCATCTGATGCAACTCTGTACAATTACCTGGAAGTTTGAAAAGTCTACTTTCTCTCTACTGCTTTGATGTCTGCTTTTAAAAGTGCAGTGATGGGAAGCAACATATGTATCTAAAACTAAAATAAATCAGTAATTTGTAAATGCTGGCTTCATGGTTAAGTTCCATACCTGCAGGAGGTAATTTGTTACAAATATCTGCTAAGCTCTTAGCGTGTCCCCCAGTGTAGTCAAAGTCAGACATTTGAGTAATAAACTGAAGGAAATCTCACTTTTGAGTGGAGGGGGACTTGAAGATTTCGGTGCAGGGCTTTTACGATTATTTTTTTTACAGTGTGGTTTTACTTCAGTAAATGATCTGAATATTTCTTTCTCCACAGTGGGATATACATCTCTTATGTTTCTGTCTCCACCACAATACAAACACTTGTCATGAGACTCTTCAGTCCCTGTGCAAATTGTTTTTGTGGATAAGCGTGCTGCTGAATTTTAAACATGTAAATTTCCTTTCACCTCCAATGTATTGGATGTGGAGGCAGATACGTCAAATAAAACCAAATATCTTTTTCTTTTTTTTAAGTTGTGGTGAACCAATCTCTAGCAGTGCTGAAAATACTATTTTTTATTTGCATGATTTGTCTTCACAGACTGGCAGATGTTTGCTGAGCAGTGCAGCTCTGCAGAGTTCAGGATGTGTCAACTGACTCACGAGCTTGTCAGTGACTCGCCGTGACAACATATCCATCACTGTGCTGGAGACAAAATAACACACGCAATATGGCATCACTTTCATTTGACAGAAATCTTTTTTGTAATCTCAACAATGCTGTATTGATTTTTGGATTAAAAAACACAAATTTATGACGTAAACATTTAAAATACTTCTCATGTTTGACTTTTTATTTTTGCTGGCTACATGCAGGCAGGATGGCAGCCTCTTTTAAAGAAGTCTTGTGCTTTTGAGTCCTGATGAAACGTTTTAGGTTGCAAATCCACAAACAACGATTCCTTTTTTTTCCTCGTTCAGCTTGCACACGCGACCCCGTCTGATCTGCAGGAGGAATTATGCCTCCTGCCATTCAAACCACATCAAACTGAGGTGATTCACATCTGTATCGCGAGCAAACACAAGGCAAGCGATGCAAATATACACTTGCTTACAAACACCACACTTTGTTTCTCCTCGTTTACACAGAAAAAATAATGAGCCTGCACACTGAGCGGGGAACTTCACAGCTCTCACTCAGTTGAAGGTCCCTGCCTTGTAATGCAGATGACAACATCTTGCTCCTCTTTGCTCTGATGTGCATCCTGCAGCTGCATAATTGCAATATATGTATTTTTACAACCCAGTCAGGATGAGTTTCTCCTCTGAATATATTAAGATTGCTGTCAAGTTTATCAGGATAAGCACCTAATTAGAGTTACTATTTTATTTCGGATACATCAGCAAGCTGTGTTTTGGTTTTTGTTGCCTCTTTCAGGTCGTTTTCTGGCGGAAATTAAAACTCTTACCCTTACCGAAAGGTTAATTTTAGGTTGTTATTTTGTCCTAGTCATTCACACTCTGCCCTGCAAACACTGACACATGTCGTGTGAGTCAGAAAAACATCCTGCCACAAAATCCCTCAAGTTGAAGGCTAAGGACACAAAAATCCAACACTCATTAATAGTGAGTCCAAAGCTTGTTTGTGTGGTTTAGATTTTTTAAAGGTTGGACGAGAACCCCAAACATCTCAGAGGAGTTGTGTGTCTTTAGAAAAGGGCAAAGGGGTTGTATCACAAAAAGAGAACGGGGGCTTAAAGTGGGATGAGTAAGCCATTACTCTGTAAGAAGCTGCCGCCCAAGTTCATTAATAGCACCATTGAAACCTTCATTAGGCACTTGTGCTTTCACTCGGAACAAAACACGTATCCACACTTTAGCCTTGATGCAACAACTTTACACAAAGAAAGAAGCTGAGGGCAGACTTTTTAAACTGATTTGAGCTATTTTCTAAATCTACGAATTTCATGCAATTTGTGAAACATTTCTTGCTAAGCTGCTCATTGCCCTTCTCTCATGTTTTTGAAAGAATTTGCACCAATTTTGCTCCGGGTGGAAAAGTGATGTTGCTCCAGGTTTCAAATTGTTGATTTGAACTGAGATGTTCCTAAAACGGTGCCTATGGAAAAACCTCTGTTTTCAAAAACACTGAATGGATTGCTAAATGTTTAATCTGTTTGCTCACAGGCGTTGACTTTACAAGCCACAGTATTGTTTTTACTGCATGTACTGCAGTGAAAGAAAGATTAATGCATCTTTAAAGTCATTAAAGCAAAATAATAATTTGACTGAGTAGCTGTGGTCTTTTTAAACAGTTTACAGTCTGATTATTCTGCATGCTGGGCGGAGTTTCTGTTTGCAGTCCAAAACCAAATGTAGAAACAATTTAAATTCTCATGTTCAGTACCAAACGCTCTGCCCCTCAGGCTACTGCTGCACATTACTGTGTTCACGTCTTGCAGAATATTGTAGTGGGATTGACAGAACAATAGAGAGTGGAATAAATGAGTAATGTTTTTTTTTCTCAACCGATTTATAAGTGTGTAACTACTATCATGCAAATCACATTTGTAGACACAGACATTTTTTAGAGCAGTATATTGTGAAGCTGTCACTCTGAGTGACTGCAGTAAACTCACAGTCAAGGACATAAGTCAGTATGCATTTTTCCTACTGCAGGGTTCACTGAACTACTTTTTTTTTCCAATATACATATAGACACCCCCTCAGGTTAACACAACCCTGTCCTCTACATTTTTTTTGGGAATAAGAAACACACATTAAATTGAGTCTGAAGTGTGTGTGTTTGGTGGCAGCAAAGTCACCAGGTTGATGAAGTGTATGGGATCAAAGCACTGAGCACTTGTTTTCCCTCTGCAGAAACACTCAACCTTACAGATAAATTACTGCGAAGATGACAAAGTGCCTGAACTCCAGTCTCGCTGTGCGTGCGAGCGAGCCAGACAACCTGGCGAGCTCAGTTCATTTAATTCAGCCTAGAATATGTGAGGGCAAAATGTCTCAGCTCAGGGCAAATAAAAAAACACCTCAGCTGCGTCTCGTCTTTCTCTAGTTTAATAACATTTTCTGCTTTTTTTTCTACACAAGCTTCTGTGTGCTGAATGTGATCGCTCAGCCTTCTTTTTAGGAATAATGGCAACTTCAGACACCATTGTTGGTTTCAAGTCTAAACATAACTGTGTCATTCAGCCAAAACCAGTGATGTGACCTCTATTCCCCTGAGGCCATTACAGAAATGTTTTCACCGTTTTATTCTGTTCAGTACAGAGCTCGCGAGATGACAAGGAGAGAAAAATAGATAAATGAAGGCCACTTTTTGCTAAATCGAGTGCACGAGACGGTATTGTGTGGCCTCGAGATACATTTCGTTCCCTCATTTTGATTAATTCGTTACCTTGTTTTGGTTCATTTGTGCACTCGTGCCATTCACAAAGCCTGAAGTGCAGTGCACCTGCTTTAAGTAAACGACGCAGAAGTTATCTTCCAATTCGTAGAATCCAATGCGGCAGTTGGGTTGACGTACGTTTTTTGGTTGTTGTTTTTTTTTTTTTTTTTTACAAGAATATAAACCTTTAAACCATGAGAAACTTGGTTTGATTTCTTTCAGAGCCATGGGAAAAAACATAATGAGCAACTTGGTAAGAAATGTCCTGCAAAGTGTAAACAAAAATTATAAAAGGTGAAGGAAATGATCTAAAAATTAGCTGGGGAGATTAGATGTTGTCCAAAAAATGAGGGCAAAATGTCCAGAAAACTGCATTATGTTTGATTAATTATTTATTATTATTATTTGTGTATTTGTGAATTTTTTTTCTTTTTTTCTTTTGCTTTGATCAGATAATTTTCTGGTAACTTTTTTAATTTTGGAGGCTTTTCTTGTTTCCTGTCTGAAACTGCTTTCCACCTGCTTTTACACGTTTATGAAAGAAATCACACCAACTTGCTCAGGTTTTAAAGGGTTAAGGGAAATGTTATTTGCAATGCTTAATGACCATTTCTCGGCTTTTTGCACCTCCTACTGTGGTGAAAGCGTGTTAAACATTTCAAGTAAAGCCTCAGTGTTGTCTGAAACCCACTTTCAGTTTTGTGAAACGTATTTTTGAAAATGCAATAAAGGGAAATTTCACAATACTTAAATAAGTCAAATCTGGACTAGATTATCACAGCGAGACTAAAGATGATTTAAAACGCAGTTTCAGTCTCCCGGGCTCTGTAGTTCAGCTTCTCCCGCTTCTTCATCCACACACGCTCACAAAGAAATGCACATTTTTGTTGAGCTGTGTGCTTCTGTCGAGTTTAGTGTTACAAATGAACTTGGAGATTCCTTGTTTTGCCGTAAATCTCTGGCTGTGACACACTGAGACGCAGCGGACAGATTCATAGAGTGAGATTTTCGTTTTTTTAATCTATTTTTCCTCTTTTGTTTGTCTTTCTCAGACTCTGCCCTGGCTGTGTCTCCGGTTCTTTTAAAGAACATAAGGAGAAGAAAATGAGCAATTTTGGAAGAAATGGCCCCAAAAAAATAGCCAGCAGTTTACAAGAAAATGCTCTGTAAATTAGCAAATAAGAGAAGTGAAAAACAACCCCCCCCCAAAAAAATTCCCAGGATATTCCTAATAAAAGGTGCTAAAATAGTGTGTAAAACATATTTTTGTAACATAATTTTAAATATATATTTATAATTAATATATGTAGTTTTCTTTACATTTTCCTAGTTTCTTTTCTTTAAACAATTTTCTAATATTATTACTTTTTAATATATAATTAATCGATTTTTTTAATATTAATTTGCACTTCTTCTCACTCTTTTTTGAATATGTCTGTATGTTTGTGTACGTTTATATGTTCATTATTCATTTCATTTCTTTTTTGCAACATATTCCAATTAAATTTCAATTTCTTTTCGCTCTGTTTTTCAGGACATCTTTCTTGTAAGTTTTACTAATTTCTTGCTTATTTTTGGGGCAATTTTTTGCCAAGATGCACATTGCTGTTTTTCCCATGTATTTTTTTTTAAAGAAATCTAATCAATTTGCACCAGTTTTAAATGTTTAAATGCTTATGAAACGCAATCTGAATGCTGCACAAAAAAAAAAACGGATATAGATCCGGGTTTCAAAGGTTTAATGTCCGTCATTCCATGTGTGCACACAAACATACAATATTCATACATGCAGTATGGACATGAGGACCTACAGTGAATGTCTACATGCAGCACATGAGCATTACTGTATTGATTTTGCATATCAGTGTAATTAACAAACAGTCCATCATTGAGATGACTGGCAGCCTTTAATGGCCTCTGCACTGCACGCTAGTTTGTCGGCATCTGGTTCAGACTTTACAGGAAAAATTTCCTCCAGCATAAATGGAGTCAAAGCTTTCAGAGTTCACAAGGTTTTCACAGGAAGATTCAGCCACCAACGTGTTTTCTTCTCCAGTAAAGAAAAAGAAAAAACAACACTCAAGCTGAAGCTTTTTGTTCGGGCTGACAAGAAACAATGAGCAATATTGTCTTTGTGACAGGAGAAAATTAAATTTTGTGAATTGTTTGCACTTGGCTGCTACCAGCTGTCTCAGCCGCGGCCTTATCTGTAACACAATTAATATGACAATGCTCAGATATATAGGCCACTGTATCATGGACTGCACCAGGCTCAGGGCCCAAAGTGTCAGGGCTGTACTTATTGTTTAATTATTTTTGTCTAAATCTC
Organism: Plectropomus leopardus; assembly: GCF_008729295.1. Taxonomy (NCBI): domain Eukaryota; kingdom Metazoa; phylum Chordata; class Actinopteri; order Perciformes; family Serranidae; genus Plectropomus; species Plectropomus leopardus. The sequence goes on along the minus strand of NC_056480.1, from coordinate 2,730,610 downwards.
ACCATGTTCTTTTGTTGACTAGAGATAAAGAAGTAAACCTGAAAACAAAGTGTTGTGCATCAGAGGTTTACTTTGAAAATAGAGTGTATGCATTTAACTCGCAGAAAATGTACATTTTCTGTAAAATGGTAAGAAGTGTATTTTGAAAAGGGACAATGCATGCAGCAAGTGTAAATTGGCATGCAGTTGCTGAACGTCAAAAAATTACAGTGGCAGAGAATGAGGGCAGAGCGGACATTCGGAGACACCGGCGGAGACACCGGCGGAGACACCGGCGGAGATTGAGAGCGGACACAGGCAGAGACACAACTTTTCATGTTATTTCCTTGTTTGTTTGTCGGTTGTTGTTTTTTCAATTCCAATTTTCAGGCTATTTCCTTGTACCTCTTTCCAATCCAAATTTATTTATAAAGCACATTTTATAAAGCACAATAGATTTACATTAATAACGAAAACAGGGCATAGAGGAAGCGTTTGCAAAATGGCAAAAAAAAAAAACCCTGCAAGCTAAACCACAAATTGGTAACTCTCACGCAGGGTCTGAGAACGCCAAGGAGAACAAACAGGTTTTAAACGAGATTTAAACACTTTTTATGAATTTCTTGCTAATTTTGGCTCTTGTCTTGTTAGTTGCTCTTTGGGAAATTTCTTGTCAAGTGGAAGAAGAAACCAATCCAACTCGCTCAGGTTTCAAAGGGTCTAAACACGGCCCCCCATCACTTTATTTCATCAAGAATTTTCTCTGTTTTGGGATTCTTTGTTCACCATGGAGGCGAGCCAGAAAAACAAACTTTTCTTTGTGTATTTAACGTAACACAGGATGAGCAATTGATAGTTCATTGTTTCTGTAAAACAAGGGACTATCCTCGTCTTCAGTAATTTCACTCAAACACCATTTTATCGTAAGTGTCACTTGTATTCACGGGGCTGGGCAGTGTGAGAGTGTCTCACCACCGTTGCCTGGTGACTGCAGCACTGTCAGCGCACCTAACAAGCCACGAACCACCGCTGGTCTTGTTTTCTATCCATGCACAAGTAAACATCACCCAGCAGACTGTGAGCAGGGAAACTGAGTGGAAACTGCATTGGAAGTTGATGTTCGGGGAGGGGATGGAGTCCCAGGGACGGGCTTTTGTTCGTGCTGTTTTATTTCCTTTTGCTTTGTGGAAATTCATTCGTTTTGACACTTCTGATCCGCGGTGGCTCCAGAGAGCAGCGGTACAGTATACCACCTGGTGCGAATCATGGCAGTCTCACAAGAAGGCACTGAATTTGAATTATCATCCAAGGGAGGATGTTACATGCAGTACTACATTTTTTATAGAACGCTTCTCTTTGTAATTAATCAGTTTAATTTGTGTCTCTTGCTCTTATGTCTTTATTAAATCCTTGGCTTCTTCTCTAAAGCGCTTCACATCCAGCTGGCTCTTGTTCTCAGAAAAAAAAAAAAAAAAAAAAAAAAAAGAAGTGGAAGTGGAAGGCAGCCAGCCGCTGAGATCCAGTCCAGGATATGTCCTGGCCTCGAGGATGGACAAGCAGAGAAAGGGAAAGGGGGGAGGGACGGGGATGTGTGCCAGCAAGAACAACATTACATTTACTGGAGTCGAGGTTTTCTTTGTGTGATAGTGCGGCACGAGTGAGCTCTTCCACAGAGACTTCATGTGAGAATTCATTGCCTCAGTGTGTGCGCTCCACTGCGGCCTTTGAGAGAAAACAGACAGAACTGCAAAGTGATGAGAGAGCAGTTTTTTAAAGTTACACTATGCGGTCTTTGTATGAGTTAGTGCCTCGTTTTTACTCTGAAATGCATCTGCACAGACACACTTAGAAACAGTGTGTGGCTCAATGACAGTCATGCACTGCTGGCGCCTCCATGATGCTTCCAGCGTGAGGGGAAAATTAATCTCATTGTTTGTTGGATTTTATGAACCAGCATCTCACATTAAAAAAAAAAAAGCAGATGTTGGATGTTGAAGGAGCCCCAAAACTTTATTCACTAGTTTCATTGAGCTGAAGTTGATCAGAGAAATTTTTGCGTGAAGGATTTTTTTTACAGAGGACCCTCAACATTAGCGTTATGCCTCCACACTGGCGATAACCAAGGCCAGAGGCAGGTCACGGTCAAGGTCAAGAAATATTTATTGTCCCTCAAGTACATTAAGTGCAAACAATAAATAGATTATAAAAACAATAACATTTAAAATCACATTTGACAAACAATATGTCAAAAATGCCGTGATGGAATCTCTTCAGATTTGGCACAAACATCCACCTGGACTCAACAATGATCTGATAAGACTTTGGTGGACATAGGTCAAAGGTCAAGGTAACTGTAGCTTCGTCTTTGTCATTCTTATGAATGCAATCTCTCAAAAACTACTTGAAGGAAATTCTTCAGATTTAGCACAAATATCCACTTGCACTAAATGATGAACTGATTAAATTTTGGTGATCATAGGTCAAAGTTCAGTTTCACTGTGACCTTGTCTTTGTCGTTCTTGTGATTGTGATATCTCAAAAACACAATTTTTTTTTTCAAATTTGGCGCAAGCATTCACTTGGTCATGACCCTTTCCTTATATCTATCTCATTTTTGTGAACACAATATTTCAAGAAAACCTCGAGGGAATTTCTTTAAATTTGGCACAAACATCCACTCTGAGTCACAGCTGAACTGATAAGAATTTGGTGGTCAAAGGTCAAGGTCACTGTGACCCCGTCTGTCACATTTTCATGAACGCGATATCTTAAAATACCTTGAGGGAATTTCTTCAAATTTGGCACAAATGTTCATTTGGACTCAACAACGAACTCATTTCGATTTTGGTGGTTAAAGGTCACTGTTGCCTTGCATCTGTCTCATTTCCATGAACAAAATATCTCAAGAATGAGGTCACTGTGACCTCACAAAACATGTTTTTGGCCATAACTGAAGAACTCATGTGCTACATATGACAAAATTTCACACAGGTGTCTAATAGGATACAATGATGAAGTGATAACATTTTACATCCAAACGGTCAAAGGTCAATTTCACCGTGACGTCACAAAAACACTTTCCTGGCCAACGTCAGACCTCAGGAACAGAAGAGGAGGCATTTGGTCAGATGCTGAAGTGGACATTTATCTTGGGTGTCCACATTGAAACTGTGCTGATTGTAGAGATCTTCTGTGCTGCCGGGGGAGATTTGTGTAAAGCATTCGTGTTTTCACAGACATGGATGTAAACTGTAAGTGCGACTTGAGTTGTCCGCTAGTTTTCTTGATAAAACAGAATGGATCTGTCACCGTGACTATTGGCTTTGTGATCAGAGCTGGCTCGAGTTGGTAACGTCCCCTGCAGGCTGAGGAGTGCTTCTTCCTCCTGAATGACTGACTGATGAAAGTCCCTCGTCTCTGATCACAGCTCCTGCTGTGGAGACAGCTGCTGACTGTCTGACTGGTCCCTCTTCTGACCTCAAGGACGTCAATAAAACAGTCTCATTTAGGTTGAGTCCAAAGTCTCCCTCTGTCCATATGTTTACCCTAAAATATATTTGATACAATAATGCTGTCTTGTGGTAATTTAAAGAGGCCTGTCTTGAATGTGTGATGCCTCACTAACAATTCAGCCATGAATATGTTTATGATTCCTCATATTTATGTATTTCTTTTTATTCGCCTGGTATATTTGTATGCCTTTGTGCTAAGGCTGAAATATTTTGTGTACTCTCCTGGCTGTCAGGAGCTCTTGTAATAGCTAAAGGGGATAATTATCTAAATCCGCACTAATTAGGACCAAACCATAGCTTGAGCTCAAAAACCAATTGTTTCATTCATGGGGCCAAAGCACTTTTAGGACCATGGCAACATTTTCAGAGCTTTTCAGAGTTTGATGGTTTCTTTGATGTTACTGAAAAACATTATCCAGCTTGAACATTAAAGAAAAAAAAGATCCGCTCACTAGACAGGGTCAGCGAGGACTTTTATTCAGTGTAACATCCCATAGAGATTCATTTATCTGGATACTTTCTCGATGTGAACACATAAACTATTATAATAGTTTATGCCAAACATGGGAACCATTTTATCTGTACCTGTTTATCTGGGTAAATATAACATTCATTTTTATGGAAAAAAAGAAGAGCAGACACAATAATTTAACTTTTGATGTTTTATTTAGTTATGTCAGTTACACATATTGACTTTTTATCTTGTCTAATTGTGCATGCCTGTTAGTCTGTGAGTTTTTAATTTCCTTTTTTTCACACAATTTCACATCTTTTGTTGCTGTTGTTGCTCTGTGGAACCAAAGTGTTATTATTTACTAAAGTGTAATTCCTTATAATGTCTTTTGAACTCTCGCTGTCGTATTTATCGCATTTTTTGAATGTTTGTTTTATAGCATTATCGTATTATTTTCATTCATTTGTTTATTATTTATTTATTTAGTTAGTTAGTTAGTCATTCGCGTATTTAATTTTTGCCGAGAAAAGATGATGACGTAGTTTTGCCGGGTTCCGTTTGCGTTGTGTTTGTCAATAAAGTATTTTTTGAAGCCAGCCAACATGGCGGACTACGACTTGACCACTAAGATAGCTCATTTCCTGGATCGGCATTTGGTTTTTCCTCTGCTGGAATTCCTGTCTGTGAAAGAGGTACAACGGCTTTTACACCCAAAAACGCCAGCATATAATGCGGCTGTTTATTTTCGGGTATTTATACATGAAAACACGACTGTAGCGGGTACCGCTTCATCCCGAGCCGGCTAGCTGGCTAACAGTCACGTTAGCTTTACAGCCTGTCACCTAACAGCTAACGGCAGCTAAACAACACATTTACTGACGCACTTTAAAGTTAGAGTAATGCTCAGATGTTAGTTAAAGTACCGATATTGCTGCGAATCTAGAAAATTAGTGTTGTTGTGGCTGTCAAGCTTTTTATCATCATATAAGTGTTAGCCTTTAGCTGCTAGAGCGGGTTGACGTTGGCTGCAGCTGAATGGGATGAGCAGCATTCATGAAAGTGTTAATCATGTTTACCTTTAACTCTTTTAATGTATGGTTTGGTTTTGTGAAGCACTTTGTAACTTTGGTTAAGAAAAGCGCTATATAAATAAAGTTTATTATTATTGATAATCCTGTTTCATTTTTCTGTTTTGTGTGTAAATGTGAGTCGAAAGGAAACTAAATTTTTTTTGTTTGTTTTTTGACAGATCTACAATGAAAAGGAACTTCTTCAGGGGAAGCTGGATCTCCTCAGCGATACAAACATGGTGGATTTCGCCATGGATGTTTACAAAAACTTGTACCCGGACAAGGAAATCCCACACTGTAAGAAACACAGCATTTTAACGCTTTATTTTGATCCCAAAGCTGCTCATCCTGTCAAAAATCTAGCTATTAAACAGTACAGTGAAAGTTACATTTTGGGCACTGACTATATACATGAGCTTTCAGGTGGTAATAACTATTCATGGTTTGTTTCATACACTGTGTTAATCAATTAACTGGACGCAGATGATCATCATTTATAAAACCACATAGTCAGAGAGAAGAGAAGTAGACATCATGTTATGCAGACTCTGTGTTGGTGATGTTCAGATTATTGGCCTGGCTTATTATTGGGGCAGATATTTGGCATTTTGCTGAATATCTGTATCAGAGTTTTTATTTTAGTGACCACCAATAAAAGCATGTAATTTAAATTGCAAAGAAAGTGTCAGCATGGGAGGAACTTTTACTTTGTAAAACCTCACAGAGCTGTTTTTATTTAAGCATTTTAATTTAGATATTCAGCTGACTTAACTAAAAAAAAACGTGTCTAGGAACTTTGTGCATACGATGTCTAAAGTTTTAGTTTTGATTAAACATTTGCTAAAGGCATCTAAACAAAGTTTGTTGTGTTTCAAATTCTATATATTGACAGAAAGATTTTCGTTTTATTGTAAATGCATATTGGCTTCAAACATCGGCCTTTTGTCTCATTAACTACGAACAATCAGTATCGGCCCTAATAAACACTATCAGTCGACACCTATTGTAATGTCCCAGCCTCCTTAGCAGTGTATTAGCCATGAGATCCATCAGAATCGTATGCTTCTGAGCTAATAACTTTCTTTTACTGATACTGGGGGAAAGTTACTCTTTGTAAAATACTGATGTAAAATTACAGCTTCTGTGGTTGGTGTTGGAAACGTGCAACAAGGAGTCATGGCTGAGAGGGAGAAACAGTTGAAAGAGTGGCTTTATTTTATAAAGAAAGATTACAGAGAACAGTGGTGATTGTAATGTTTGTAAAATGATAAATTTAAGTGTGGTTGGGAACACCAGCAATATGCTGAAATATCTTTCTTAAATTCTAAAGAAATTCTGGAAATGTCATGATTTTGACCCTCAAGGCTTGAGTGTAACTGCTTCCCAACAGAACGGCAGTTTCTGTGAGTAAACATACTAGTATGTTATACTAAAATCAGTAAGATGCAGGCAGGCTTGCTTAGCAGGTTTTTTTTTTCTTTGACAAAGTAAACTGAAAAAGGGGTTTGAAGATTTTTTTGCGGGAGTTTTTCCTTATCATCTGTGAGGGCCCTAGGACAGAGAGAGGTCATATGCTATAAAGCCATCTGAAGCAAACTGTGATTTGTGAAAATGGGCTTTATAGATAAAATTGACTTGACTAAATTAAAATGAATGTTGTACAGATATCTCTGAGTCCAGACTCAGAGATAGAAAACAGTTGTGTTGACTCTGAAAGTCTGTGTACAGTAGGCCTCACGATCAGCAGACTGATAGGAACAATCGACAGTCGTACTAGTATTAATAACATTTTGTTAATTCACATGCTCATTTATTCATCATAGAGATCATAAGAGTATTATAACGGTATTGTGACCTGGATAGTCCGGTTGCAGGTCAGGAAATGCTCAGTAAAAAACATCTTGTCCGCAGTGTTTCCTATAAAATGTTTAAGTTTTATTTTCTTTGCACCTATCGTTCTGTTGCTCCACCTGTGCCTAGACTACGCTCTGCACTCCAATAGTGTGGTGAAATTGAATAACCTAACGCTACATATATTCCAAAAATGGTCCAGCTCCAAAAATATCAAATCAGTTTGTGGTGACAGATGTTTAAATTGTGTCGGGCCGCCACAAATGATTGGATGTGTGGGGAAACCCTGCTGTATTTTGCTCTCTTGTGCTGTTGATTTTCCAACCAGAAATTTTGGGGAGCTACTTTTGTTTTTTCTCTGAAGGAGAAGCACCACTGTTGTACATCATTGTGTTGTGTTGTTTCCTTTTCAGCTCTGAGGGAGAAGAGGAGTACTGTGGTGGCTCAACTGAAGCAGCTGCAGTCAGAGACGGAGCCAATTGTCAAGATGTTTGAAGACCCAGAGACGACTCGACAGATGCAGTCCACGAGGTCAGACAGCATGTCAAAGAAATGCATTTCTGTTAAAAGGGATACTTTGCCAATTTTTATCCAGCGTTTTATTATAACAGTGTTGGTAGTATGTGAAGGTGAACTGTGGTAAACTTCCCTCTATCTAACCAGTGCCCAGATATCTCTGCGCCCAGCAAAACTCTGCTGGATGACACGTCAGACTGTTGCCCAAACTACCAGCTGTACTTGCCCATTTTCGTATTGCCCACCACCAGTCTGTGGACTGCAGAAGGCTCATCTGACATCTAAACTATTTGTTTTTTTTCTTCTTCAGAGATGGGAGAATGCTATTCGACTACCTTTCAGAGAAACATAATGTAAGTTCTGTTTAAATGGTTTATTCACACGTTTTTTTCTTGTATAAAGAGCGCAGTGCATTCTAATCATTTAAGGTGGGTTGTACAATGTGTTTTTGTTTCCATAACAACCAGCTGCCACTGTGAGCCAACAAAAGTGTTATCCAAATCTCTGAATCTTCAAACATCCAACACCACCCACCAATGTGCTCATTATTTACACAATGATCAAAGTACCTACTTGCAACTTTTCTTCCAGGGGTTTTTTCATTTTACCTTTTTTTGAATATATAATCTGCAGATAAATTACACCCACAAAAACATATTTCCCATGTCATGTGCACTACTTTAAAAGGAGGACTTGTTGTCAGTTTGAAGAATAAGAGGCTTTGTTTTGCCTAAAAAGATGAAAGAGTCCTCCACATTCCCTAATCAGCCTTGCAGACTCTTACTATTAGCTTTCTTTGAGAGGTAAAAAAGCAAAGGCGCTAGATGTTTGAAAAACAGTGGATTAGTGCGACTGCACTCCATGGCTGTTTAAAGCCACATTCATTATCGCTTTAATAGTTTTTCGCAGCGTTTTTAATGAGTGTTTACCAGTTAAATTACAGGTCGTAATGGCAAACCTTTCAGCCAAGTCCAAACTGCCATTTCCATTTAATTGGTTTCTTGTGAGTTTTCAACCTTATTCAATGGACTTTAGGTTTATGTAATCCTTGTTTTTTTGTTGCTTTTTTTGTCTCTTAGTTTCGACAAGAATACCTGGACACACTGTACAGGTATGCCAAATTCCAGTACGAGTGTGGTAACTACTCCGGGGCTGCAGAGTACCTCTACTTCTTCCGTGTACTGGTAAGAATAAACACATAAGAATAGAAACAGTTAATTACAAGCCACAATTGATTAAATTGTTTTCTAGGCTTGGGCGGGAAAAGAGAATAGAAAGAGGCGCACCTGTATCTATGATGATACTGTAAAACATACCTTTCTAAATACCCTGTTATACCATAATGCTATGATACCGCTCAAGCCTATTGTTTTCATCTGTATTTAAAAAAAAAAAAAAGTTTCGTAAATAAATCTCAGTCTGCTTGTATTATGGTGCACTGAGTTTGTTGCTCTGCTCAGGTTCCTTCAACAGACAGGAACGCATTGAGCTCCCTGTGGGGGAAACTGGCCTCTGAGATCCTGATGCAGAACTGGGAAGCAGCCATGGAGGATCTCACTCGACTAAGGGAGACGATTGATAACAATGTAAGTGAATTAAGAAAAGCAAATTCATATTGCATGTTCTGTAGAGATGGACGAATGATACTGAAGCTCTTGAATCCCTTGAAGTACACTGTTTCAGTACATTGTGTTAAATCAGGCCCCACCGGGCGTTAAACACAATTTTCGTAGTAGCCAAATGGTGAAATTACATCTGCCGAGCCCGTCACGTGATGCTTTTGGGCCCAAAAAATACTTTTTCCCACTGACTTACACTGTGAAAGAGGCATCTGTAAATCAGTGTATCATTTTTTTGAGTGTTAAAACACCCACATAATGACTCATTTCACTATCAGAATGTCATCTATTCGGTTCGATAACATTTGGAAAGTCTAGAGGAGCTGCATGATTAAATCATTTTATCCCTATTCAAGTTAGTGGGGCGTTAAATTGGAAGTGGCCGGCTCGGGCGGTGGAAGTGCGCCTGCTTTATAGGCACAATGATACTGAAGAAGTGCCGATCATTCTGGTAATTTATATGCGGCAGTTTAACTTTTTTGCTTCATGCACCACTGAGTAACTTCCATCTCCTTATACATCCCTGTGACTGATGACGTCAAAGGAGTCTAACGTTGTGTTTGACAGCTTTAAAAGTTTAACAGCTGAATTTTGTTACTATGCTAAAGAGAATAACAGAAATATATTGATAGACACTACAAAGGCATAATTATAAATGTAAGAACATTTTCACTTGATACAAAGTAATAGCGTAATAAAATCAGTTTGCTAACTTTATGAATATACTTACACTAGTCACATTACATTGTGATTCTAATGAAATGTCACATAAATATCTATTATGTATATCTATAAAACATGTGAGCCCACATGGCACTGAGCCCAAACTAAGGTATATAAAGGTTTTGTGTCAACAGTGTTTAAGTCTAGTTTTTTTTACATGATTCATGTATTATTTTACTGTAACATGTTCAATACCAGTTAATGCAGAACTCATAAAAGAAGGTGCAACACATTTAATCCAAACTCGCAAGCTTGTTGAATTTTCATTACAGACACGGGACTAAAACTATTAAAATTAGAGAGGTGTTGAGGTGCTTCAGCCCATCTTGAAGGGCTGTTGTAGGTTTTGTAAACAACCAGACGTCCCTGTGTTTTATGCTTTCAATAACATGAGACTTTATCAATCTCACACTGGGGCAATTAACACATTACAATATCAATATCAGGAGTCGGAAGCAAAAGAAAAAAGAAGGTAATAGAGCGCCAAATAAGGATGAAATATGACAAAAGTACAAATGAGTAGTGATGGTAATCACCATATGCGCTATATTATGATACTTTGGCAACGATCCAATATTATTTTGATTTAAAAGGTTCTGCAATATGCTGAATATTGCAATAATACACTGTATATTGCAGTATGTTCCGATTATTATTTTTTTAACTATCAATGCCGTCTCCTAAGGAAATATTTGTCAATATCTGTTTTATCTAAAAAGATAAAGATGATAAGATGAGGTTTTAAAGATAAAGTTTCTCATTTTAATGATTTTTATTGCTGCAGAATGTATGTATTGGACTGAAAAGGCAATTAATTTTATAACTGTACTAGCCTTACAAAAGTGTAATTTGTATTTGGATTAATAATCATAATCAATAATGCCCTGCAAAATAGCATGATATGATGCCTTTTTTTCCCCTCACCCCAATAAATCAGATAAATACAATGAAATAATAAAAATCTATATACACTTTTCACTTATACGGACACCGTACTCTACAGATAGTGTTCTACTGTACTGAAATGTTTTCCACTGAAAAAGATTTTAAGCCCCAAAGCCTCAAATATTTTTCTGCACAAATAGAAAGAAAGCCCCAAAGCTTCTTAAGACTTCATTCACCCATTTCTACTGTTATCATACAGGTGTCGTCAAGATTAAGTGATTAATCAGGAATAAAGAAATACATTGAGGTGGGTTAAGCGGCACATGCCAACATGTAATGACATTTGCAGTTTATAAAGGAGAAAACTGCAGGACTGTGGGAGTAACGCTCATTTTATGAATTGTTAATACCAACTAAAATCAAATAAAAGAGTACCGGCTGAATGTCTAATGAATGACCTCCTGCTATTTATGGGCCGTCTACTTCAATAGTTACTATGTGAACCGTTTCTCTGCAGTTAGTCAGGAACGTCCCTGAAAATTGGACTAAATTGTGTTTGTAGGGACTCTTGTTGCCTGATCCAACAGTTCGTAACATCTTTCATTTGTGTCCTTTTCAGTCTGTGAGCTCTCCGCTGCAGTCACTCCAGCAGAGGACCTGGCTCATCCACTGGTCCCTCTTTGTGTTCTTCAACCACCCGAAAGGCCGGGACAACATCATCGAGCTCTTCCTCTATCAGCCTCAGTGAGTTTTTTTGAAGGCACATGTTTTCAAAACACAAAGCTCTAATTTTCACAAAAGAAATCAGTTTTGTGAAGAAACGACGAAAATAAGGTATAAACAGTCACATCAGCCACATACATATGACACAGAAAAGGAGATTTGGTGTAAAATAACACACAGAGGTAAATAACGGCTGTAAAAACATGATTAAAGTAATAATTAGAATGTCATGAAAATAAATGAATGAAAATAGAATAGCATTTTTAAAAATTGAGATAGAAAGGGAGAAAACAACAGCAGTAGTAATGACAATGACGGTTTCCCAAAAAGTGAAGTACATTCCCCTCTGACTGAAAGACATAGAAGAAGATAGAAATTAAATTTATTAGTCATTTAAAGTTTAAAAAACGATAAAGATGGCAAAAGATAATCGAAGAAGTATTAGGAAATGGGTATATGGATATCTCATGTGGCACTAGGATGTCTCTGTGTTTTCAGTCCAGCAAAGAACGAGGGATGCACAGAGAAATCAGCTGAACATCAGGATCAGCCGATTTTGGCTTTGTTGACTGTCATCGGGCTTGCAGCAAATAAGATGACATTCGCTGATGTCGGTGGCTAATGTTTTTCTCTTGTGTCACATCAATTTTGTGCAGGCTTAAAAGAAGGGATGGGTACTGAAACCCAGTATTTAACGGGCTCCGGGTGGATTTTTAAGGACCGTAGTACTGATAAGCTCCAACATTAAGGAATCTACTGTTAGTAAAGGATACATCAAAAAAATATAATAATTGCGTATTTAGGTTCCATTCAGTTTATCTTGCACAGTTTTTATCTCACCGACTCTGTTTCTAATCTGCTATAGGAGAAAGACATTTGTCTATGATGCATTTTTGCTTTTCAATCCAGAGGAGAGCTCTGGGTGTCAGAGCCTGTAATTAAATTAAACTGCTTTAACTTAGGTGACATGTAAAACATACAATATTTATTAATATCTAACAAACAAAATTGCAAAATCCATCTCTTTTTAACAGATTTAGATGATGTTCTACTGGAGATAGTTCTGATAATAACCAAAACCAGGGCAAATTTGACCTATTTTAACAAATCAAAGATGCATGATTAGAGTGCGTCTTATCTCCCGTCATATCGGCACAAGGGCCGATGCTGATATTTCATTTTAAACCGAAGATCTTCAGTGTAAAAGCCTTTCCAGTTTGAAGGCCACCTTATTGTTTTGTTGACAGTTTATTTTTCTAACCTATATGTATTTCACAGCATGATTTTTTTTTGTCTGCACAGCTTCTGTCCTAAAAAAAATAAGGAAAGTGAGCGATGGCACAGAAATTTGTTGTGATGGCAACTAGTGGCACAATAACGTGTGCTCCCTTTGTGTTTTTCAGGTACCTAAATGCCATCCAGACAATGTGCCCACACATTCTGCGATACCTTACAACTGCAGTCATCACCAACAAGGACGTGCGAAAGCGCAGACAAGTGCTCAAGGACTTGGTGAAAGTCATTCAACAGGTGAAGAATAAATGTTTGCAAAAGTATTTCTTTATCTAATGTGGCTTAAGGATTCAGTCAACTACATGAATGGTGTTTTCTGTCACTCCCGCAGGAGTCGTACACATACAAGGACCCAATCACGGAGTTTGTCGAGTGTCTCTACGTAAACTTTGACTTCGACAGCGCACAGAAGAAGCTGAGGGAGTGCGAGTCGGTAAGAATGGCTACCCCAAAGTTTCCCCTTCTCTCCTCCTGCTTGACAGTGTGTGTTTGTCACGGTGCACGGGCCTAAATCGGCCCATAAAAGTTAGCTGTCTCCTGGGACTGAGGGGTAATGTGAAGCTTCCCTTAGCCATGGTGCTCTGATCTCCTGAGTCCCAGACATTTAACTTTGCAGCTATTCAGCCTCAGCAAATCCATGTCTGGCCTGATTTGCTGGCTCTTACTTTTATTCAGTTTGATTTTCAAAGCGGAACAGCTGTCAGATTTGGGGCTCGGGTGCCTTCTCTTTAGAAACCCTTGACTGCGGTTTTGTAGTTGTGTTGAGGGACCACTTTGCTCATTCTCTAAAGCACTCTTGTCAGTTGGCTTTTTACCCCTGTTGTATAAATTCTGCATTGATTGCGAAGGCCTCGACCATCCTGTCAGATACGGAGTGCGAGCATTATGACGGGAGAATGAAGATAGTTCATTAAGTCATTCTGTTGTCATGGATTCTGCTGAGTTTTAATGGTCAGGAGCATTTCAATTTAATTGTTCTTGTTTATTTTCACTCCAGAGATCAACACTCCTCTTAATTAGTGTATAAACATCACATTTTTTGTTTTGCTGTTTCCAGTTTTTCAGAATTAAGTCTTCTGTTGTGCAAAGAGAACTTTTTGATTGATGCCCAATATCAGTGGACCCGTTTTGTCTCGATCACAAGATAATAATGAGTGAATTTGTAAACTAATTTAATATTTATGGTGCACTATGGCACTTGAGTTTGTGTTTACTAAAGCAAGGCATTGAATAATTGGATTTGTCACACAATAACAGCTCCCTGTGAAATAATGGTGCCACGTCTCCTTTCACAATCCCAGACACTAATGTATTCATAAATTTAAGCTCTTCTGGAGATGTGAGGTGGCCAAACATCCCATTTGATGTTTCTGTGATCGCTGCTTTAAAAGCACAGATAGAGACGTCACGACATAATCTCCTAGAAAACACTCAGTAGGGCTCACGTCTGGTGATCGCTTTATGATTCATGTCGGGCTGGTTCCATGTTTTCTTTAAAATGAGCGTAGCGACAATGATGGAGACAAATGTTAACATCTTGTTATGTAAAAGTACACACATTACCTCTCTAAACATACCCTGCATATACATTATGCGTTTATCAACGAGAGCATTAGCATTTTACTTTCTTTTTCATGTAAACGGAACATGTTTAAACCTGGTATTTACTTGTGTCTTGGGTGATCCGATCACACGTGGACAGCTCTAAGTCTGTCTGTCCACACCTGTCTCTAGAATGTGTCTCGAGTGACCGCTTGTGATCACTCCCCTGCTCTATATGCAAATAAACAACGTACATAATTTCAGTTTGTTAAGACCAAATGTGTTGTTTTAAAACCACCTGGAGGCAGCAATGTCCTTCTCATGCCTAGTGTGCCAGAAATGCATGTGTCCTCCATCTCTTAGTATACGTTTTGCCTGTTTTTGTGGGCTCTTCCTTGATGTCCTCTTTTCTTTCTCTTCAGCTTATATTTTAGCTTCTTCTACTTTCAGCCTCTTCTTCAGCCTACTCTTCTTCAGATTCATATTTTTTTCAGCTTCTTCATCTTCCTCTCCTTCAGCCTTTATTTAAGCTTTTTCTTCTTTTTCTATGTTTTTTTTATGTGATCTTCTTCTTCTGATTGTGTCGCACTTTGTATCACCATTGGTGCGTGCATGAATAGGTACTTCCACCTACGCAGGGACGTGACGTGTGGAGCTCAACATTGGTATATTGGTGCTTTAAAGATTAATAAAAACCCCCAAATCACCTTCTTTCAGTTGGAAAAACAATATGGGTATATGTATGGGTATCTAGTGGTGTTGTTGATCGATTCATGTCCAACTCTTTGACATTTGAGTTAAAAGTATTAAAATTGCTCATATTGTGTATACATAGTATATACTATAAAACTGTCTTATATATACTCAGCATTTTGAGGCTGGGGGGTTTTGACCAGGACATTTTAATGTATGGGTGGAAAAACCAATGGCTGGAAATTCTGGCAAAACTGCCCGACCACAGGAAATAGTTTCCAGCACATTGTATGTGGTCGCTGTGTGGTGCTATTATGTACTCTAGTGTACTTAAAGTATACTTACCATCCCAGCAAAACGGTTGCATGGGTTAAGATTATAACTGTACACACTGATGCAGAAATGTAGACTGTTATTTCATCACATATGTTTTGAATTTGACACCGCACATATATTGGAAAATGTGCTGGCAGACACACTAAAATCACCAAGAACATTTGGTCTTTTCCATTTTGTTTTCTTCCTTTCTATATATGAATGCTGTTTGTGTATAAAGTGGTCAGTGTTTACAGTAGTGGTTTTGTTTCCTTCAGGTTCTTGTAAATGACTTCTTCCTTGTGGCTTGCCTTGAGGATTTCATTGAAAATGCCCGTCTCTTCATCTTTGAGACCTTTTGCAGGATCCACCAGTGTATCAGCATCAGGTATGTCGTCTTTGTAAGACGTACTTGTCAGAAACTGTGTGCAGCCTTTTTATCTGCAGAGAAAGAAACAGATGAAAAGATCCTTTCAGCGCCTGTCGCTATATGATTGATGTTCTGCAGTCATTTTTCTTCTCAATGCTCCCAAATTGTACATATTATTCATGTTCTGCTAGTTTTTTGGCTACTGTATTCAACAACAAACTGTTAAAAGGAAAATTTGAGGACTTCTGATTCCCCCAAGGGATATTTACTTAACTGAAACGCCCCCTCCTCCCTCGCTCTCTCCGCTCAGCATGCTGGCAGACAAGCTCAACATGACGCCGGAGGAGGCGGAGAGGTGGATCGTCAACCTCATCCGTAACGCCAGACTCGATGCCAAGATCGACTCCAAACTGGTGAGGCTCTGCGTTCACTGATCCACCTTCAGTCAGATGAGCTTCAGATCACTGAGCCCAGCATAAACAGACCTGTCGAGACTCATAATTTGGGTAGTAATATAGTCATGGCAATTTATTTATTTTTACTCTTGACTGAAAGCAGCGTTGAAGGATTTAACTAGTGAAGCACTTACCACTTTTGAACTACTTTAAAAGTTTAATATGTAACATTTCCACGGTACAATGTCTAAACGGAACTAGAATAATATTATACGCTTTGTCATTGAAGTACTTTAAACTTTGGATTAGCTAAATGTCATATATTAAAAAAAAAACATCAACACTTCAATACAAACAATGCAACCATCTTAATAAATTAATACAGATACATAAAAAAAGATAAATTGGCGCTTAAACACAATATAACAAAGCATATTATCATGCGATATATTCTAGATACAGTCTCCCAAATATCCTCATCTCTGAGTGGTGTTAATTCAATAAAATAAAAGTCTTCTTACAGAATAAAGCCATTTATTTCCATCTTTAATATTAATAATATTGAATGATTCTAGCTGCAGAGATGAAGTCTGAAAGTGCAAAAACATGATTTTCATTGGCAGTGGTGGTTAAAAAATGCAGGCCGCTCCTGTGATCATCGGTCTGCCTTTAGTTATTGTTTTGATTGAGAGACCCCTAGTGACAGAAATGTAAAAGTCAGTCCGTCAGAAGTGTTGATTTTTGTGAATGTGTTCCTCAGGGCCACGTGGTGATGGGCAACAACGCAGTGTCGCCGTACCAGCAGGTGATCGAGAAGACCAAGAGCCTGTCCTTCAGGAGCCAGATGTTGGCGATGAACATCGAGAAGAAAGTCGCCCACAGTAACAGGAACGAGGTAGACTGAGCTCTAAACGTTATGTGGAGATATAAACTTTTCACCTTTAGTATAATTTAATATTTGGGGAATATTTTTTAACCTTTTTTACAATAAACCGACTGAGTTAAGAAAGACTTAACTTTCTCTACAAACATCAACAGAGATTCATAAGCTCACACTTGCTGTCACAACAACCTGTTCAAGGCTTGATTTATTTAAAAATTGTAGCCGTGTTTTCACTTTAAACTCTTGAATCCAAATGGTTAATTTTTCTTGGGAACATTCAAAGATGCAAATGTAGAAACGTTTGGTGCATCGCTCACATTTTAAATGCTCGCCCTTCGTGTCAGTTTGTGCAGACCACTTACATCTGTCCTGCTGTCAAGGAAAACCTGGGAAAGTCTTGAAATTTTACTGTTACATTTTCCAGGCCTGGAGAAGTCTTGGAATCAGTGAAAATCATGGAAAAGCCACAAAACTTTTTTTGTGTATGCTGAAACTGTGTAAGCCTCCACATAAGGAAATGTATCAGCAAATTTATTTTCTGTGGCTGCTGATGAAAGTTGATGCTGTTGATGAAGTTGGTGTGTGACGGTTTGTGAAACATCATGTTTCCTTATTTTCTCCCCATGCACGTGCTCTCTCTTCACGTGTACCAGCTAGCTGAAAATTTTGAATCGAGTTTTAATTTTATGTTTAAAAAAACAAGTAGGGACAGAATAAAATAGCTTTTTATTACGAGTTCTTGAAAAGCCATGGAAAAGTTTTGAAACGAAGCTCCTCTTGCAACAAAACATTTGGGAAAAAGAAAATCCTGATTTTAATTGAAGTCATATTTGGTGCTAGAAAATAAAGCAGCCTTTTGCAATTTTGTCAGGACAGTTAGTGTTTGTGTCAGTCACTTTGAGAGAGAAGCTGACAGATGTTGGAGGATCTAACTTTGGAACAGATCTTTTTCTAATGTTTTTTTTTTTTCCTGTTTGTTTTTGTGCTATTTTACAGACGCCGAACTGGGCTGCTCAAGACTCCGGCTTCTATTAAAATGGAAATCACCTTCAAGAGGATGCAGATGGCTCTTTGGAATATTATTTGGGCTTTTTTATTGAATTCATTAATTTATCAGTTTAGCTGCTATTGTGATTAAACTGGCCGCTTAAGTTCTCCAGTTAAAAAAAAATCAAAGAGGAGGCAGCAAGGCTCGATGGAGACATTGTCATTCGGGGTATTATTTATTAAACGGACACTCTCTTCATCAGAATTTATTTATTATCTTTCATTAAAGCTGGGGTAGGTGGAAAATTTGAAAACAAGTACTCCTGCAGCTCGACTCTCTTCCCTCTTTGTCTCAGGCTCCTCCTACCAAATGACCACGGCCACACGGGCTCACACAGTGACCCAATTAGAGGAAAAAAATAATTTAAAAAATAAGGCAAAGTACTGCAGCACTTGAGAACTTATATATAGAACAGAAAATGTACAATCAAAATTTGACTGATACTTTTCAAAAAGTACTAGGGATGCACGATATTGTATTTTTTTGCAGATCTAAGAACAACTCATTTCGCTGACACCGATATTAATATATCCACTTTTCCCCCATCTAATTTTAGCAATAATCAAGTCTCTTCTGTAGTAAAATTAACATCATATTATGCATGCTTTTATTGTGATGACCCAAGAGCAGATGGAGACATTAAATACAATGATTTTTCAGAGTTTGTAACATTCATTCATTGTGCAAAATAAGAAAAATACTTCAGCTTAGGGTTGATATTTGGTACATGTTTGCTTTGTAATTTAAAAAAAATGATTTGTAATATCAGCAGAAATCTGCATGTTTGCTGATTCCGAGTACCGATGTTGCGCGGGTATTATCGTGCATCCCTAAAAAGTACCATGACGTAACAAATATGAACAATAATATTGTAGGTTTTTTGCCAAATGAAAATTAAACTGCCTGCCTCAGCTTTAAGTGTTAATTTCTCGATTAATCACCCAGACTTTTTGAGAAACATTTCAACAAGAAATGACACAATTAACATTAAACATTTTTTTGGCTCTTCAGAGATTTTGTTCTCCTGCCTCTATTTATATTTGGCCACTAGATGGCGCAGTTGGTTCATTTTTGTTTCCCCTTTTGCACTCAGTGGCAACATTGTGCAATCCCTTGCAGACTAGTTCCTACTGTATCTGAATTTAATGCTTGCGTGATTTTGATGCAAAAATAAGACAAGACAGATGCAACATTTACTCAAGTTACACTTAAAAAACACTCCTGCAGCCAGCCTTGTCAGTCAGTCACTTTATTTATAGTGCTCCTCTGTTTATTTTCAGTTACAGTTTCTGCTCATGCAGTTAATGTTTAACCACACCTTATTTCTGAATTTTGAATGAAGCTGCAAAGCCGACTCTATTTCAGCGTATCTTTGTCAAATATTTGACTTGTGTTAATGCACTGTAAAAAACAGCCTCAGTACACATCATTACAGTCACTCGCAGCTTTGAGGAAGAGGGATTATTTCAAACCTGTTAGGTGGATAGTTTTGTTCAATTAAAGCGTGCACTCTTTGTTAACCCTTTCTGTGAAATGAAACCTGGGCCTGAATGTGCATCTGGTGTTTCCGTCATGTTGATACACTAACCTGGTTAAGTCTTTAAAAACCTGGAGCGATATAACTTTTCCTGTGCAGCTTTCAGATGGTGGAAGTGTTTAAAGTTTGTAACCCTTAACAAATTTGTTTGATTTCTTTGGAAAAACATGAGAAAAAAAGGCAGTGAGCAACTAAGTACAAAATGTCCCACAAATTGCAAGAAATGAGTAGAGTTAGAAAATTCCCTTTTTTAATGTTAGGTACTAACATTAAAATATCTAGAGGGGAAAAAACAAAAAAA
The DNA here is from genome assembly GCF_008729295.1 of Plectropomus leopardus. NCBI lineage: Eukaryota > Metazoa > Chordata > Actinopteri > Perciformes > Serranidae > Plectropomus > Plectropomus leopardus. The sequence goes on along the minus strand of NC_056480.1, from coordinate 2,710,901 downwards.
ACTTTGGAAAAACTATTTATAATGATCATAATTGCATATTTAAAACTATGTTGCAGAATTATTACATTTTTAAGCACTTTTTTACCCTAAACCTTGTTTTATTTGTTTACTTTACCTTTTCTCTTTCCCCCCCTAATTTTTAAGTTCCCTTTCTTGTGCTTTTTACTTTCTCGCTATTTTTTGTGCCATTTCTTCTGTCATTGCTCATTGCCTTAAGCACCTTCTCCAGGTCATTTCCTTTTTTAATTTTACATTATCTATTATTTATTTATTGTACTAATGATCTGATAGTTTTGCTTGAACTTTTTTTCTTTAATTTATTGCCTATTTTGGGGTCGTTTCTTCTTCCACTGCTCATTTACACCTTCTTTTTTGAAAGAAATCAAGCCAGTTTGCTCGGGATAGATTTGGTAAATTAAAGTGTGCACTCTTTAACGTTTTCTGTGAAATGTAATCTGAAGCTGAATGTGCAGTTGCTGTTTCTGTCATGTCAGTGCACTAACCTGGTTAATGACCGTAAAGAAAATGCAGCTCCAGCATGATATTACCTTAAAAAATGCAGCTGTCGGAGACAATCGCAGCTCTGCTCTGTCATTATGTAAAATATGCTGGCAGGTGTTCAGGTACCCCAGGTGCTTTTCTGAGTCGCCCCTCAGCTTTACAGCCTCTCGGTCCATGTGTTCAGCCTGGGAGTGGCTGACAGTTACGCCTGCCGCTCTAACTCCTAGCCACTCCTCCAAACTGTTTTCCTTGTGCACACACACACACACACTTTTCCAGGACTCTGTAAAACATAACAGACACATACACGAGCTAACACACCCCATGCGTACACACACACACACACTCTCTGAGCTGACGTGGGCTGAGTTCTGTGCACGGCTCCTTCTGGAACAGCTGGTATCCATCTGTGGTTGCTGTGGCTTCTTCCTGCTGCTGTAGGCACCGTGGCTGCCCGAGAGGACACAAACCGGCCCGCTGCAACCCATTCATGAGCTCTGCTGCAGTCACACTCTGGGAATCAGACTGACGAGACACTGAGTGTGCTCCCCAGACTCCAGCATGGATATCCTGACGGCCTGGGCTGTCACGAACCCGGCTGCGGCCCGGCTCCTTTGGGTCCTGGTCCTGGTTCTGGCCACCCTCCTGGTCTGGCTCTTCTTCTTCTGCTGCTACAGTTGGAACCAGAGATCCTCGCCCTCCCTGGAGAGATACCTGGCAGGTAGGTGGGCCCTTAACTCTTCTCTGTGAGTGAGTGGAGGCCTGTGCTTGATGTTGTAAAGTTTTAGCTCAAGTGAATTTAAGAGGAGGAACACTCAGTGCATTTCTTTTTTTTCCAAGTCTGGTAATTGTAAATTGTTAGTGTTTCCTCTCCAAGACTGCAGTATCCACATTTTCCATAATTTGTCAGCTCGTGTTGGCTCTGCCTCCAGTTTGTGGTTGTTTCTAATGTGCTCGTACCCACGTGAGAGAGGACACAATGAGTCTTTTATACTTTTTGGTACGATAAACACGTTTATTTTTAGGGCGTTGCTATGAGGCATCACATGCAGACTTTTTGATCAAATAAAGAGCTTGAGACTGCGCTTTAGTCATGCACCACACTCCAGGATGTGGGCTTAATAGCATGTTATAAATGTGACATGATGTAATGCAACATGCAGCTCAATCCCACAGTGATCTGCAGAGTCATGATAACCTGCACATCACTGCAAGCAACATGTGGATACTCACAGTAAACAATGACTCAGGTCTTTACTGTCCATCTTTTCTGCAATTTCACTTTTACCACATCATGAAAGCAGTTGATGTAATGATTGACCCAAATTTATTTGTTTTTGTATTTTTGTTTTTTTACCTTTTCTATTTGATATTTCTTTTTCAGCAATATTTTATTGAACTTTTTTTCATATAAACAATGTCACCTATGGCCAGCAAATACATACACATACACGCAAAAAAAGAAAATTAGAGTATATTAAAATACAATTTGAGGTACAGACCTCAAAATTATACTCAGTGATTTTGTTAAATAAAAGTTATTGCTGTCTTGATGAATTTTAGTAACCTCAAAGACTTTTCTGTGCGGAAGCCATGAGTGGCCATACATTCATACTTTGTTTTTTCTCCCTTCAATTTCCTCAAGATAACGAGATCATTTTCGAGAGATTGCAAGATACAGAAATTGTGTTTTCCTGTGATAATGACATAATTAATTTGTGATCTCAAGATAACAAATTAAATATGACAGGGCTGAGATTTCTGTGACATGACTGATGACTGCCCTGGACACTAATGTAGATTGTTTTGTGCTTTTATGCCTATTATTCTAAAATATTATTTAAACGAATGAGTGAATGTTACACCATGAATGCTAATGTTACATTAACTGTCTGTCAAGCTAACTTGATGACTCAGGACCTTACAAATCAAATCTATCTATTGTCCTACATAGATAGAGAGTGCAATCTACTCTTAGCTTTCAGACATCCAAAAAGTGTGTGAGTTTAATTCACACGGTGTGTGATTTTAAGAGCTGTCCGTGTCAGAGTGTACTCCATGTACTCTCTCCACTTTTCCACATATTTCTCAGTCCTCTCCTCAGAACTGAAAGAGATTTGTTTATATGATGCAACTTCTGTCGACTCTGTGAACCCATCCAAAGTAATATTTGTTTGTTTGTTTTTTCCGTACAGTGTTGGCGAAGCATTCCAAATCTAAAGCTCCAACTCAGGTGAGAAAAATCTGCCCCAAAACAGTGACTTTGTTCTGTCTTTTTTAATGAATAACTTCCTCATATGCTCCAAAAATGTCAGCACCTCATGCCTTACATTCCTGCATAACCACGAAGCCGTCCTCAAAGTGGCGCCTGCTTTCATTATCAGAGCAGCGTGTCGACTTGCAATTCTCCCCTCAGACTTCAGAGGTCCCCGTTTACCTGCAGTTTGCTCAGTTTTATACAGTCAGCCTGCAGACGAGACCAGCAAGACTGACAGGTTCATTATTACTTATTCAGTGTGCTGAAACATTTCTATTTATTGATATATAATGATTATATTTCTCTGCCAATATGTAAACATGTCACATTAATGCCCCAATATTCTGCAGTGTGTAAGACACTTTAATGTAATTTTTTAAGTCATTGAAGAGATCATATTGGAGGATTTTATTAAGGTTTCTTGGGGCTCTTAATATGGTCAGAATCAAAAAATTCAATTTGAGCATCTAAACTTAAAATTAACATCTTTTGAGAGGCCGTTTCATGAAAGCTTGAGATTAAACCAATGAAGTGTTGGTGCATTTGGCCTTGTTTGGTGCCTCCTTGGAAACGACTGCCACATTCTTCACTTTTCAATAAACCTGCCTCGCAGCTTTTAAAAAGTCCACCAGGAATGCCGCCTTTTAAACTCTATTTGATGCTTTGAAATGAAAACACGGTTTAGATTGACTTCTTAAAGCAGGTCAGCAGCATTTCGGTTGGTAAACTGCCTGCACATCATGTCAGGCACTGAGAATGTGTGGAACTATTTCTTTAAAACCACTTAAAAACTGAAATAATAACTCATAACCTTTTTCATTTTCAAGACTCTGTAGTCGGGAGAGTATTTTTGTTCTCAGGATTCTCTGTTCGACTATTCAGTATTCTGTTAACACACATCAACCTTCATATTGTGATTCACTCTTTGCCCCCAAAATAGGTTTGGTTTATTCTGCATTGCGATCAAAAGACACATTTGATGAACACCCACAAATAGATAAAATGTAAGATCAAAACTGACAAGTAATTTAAGCCACTTTGCCTTTTCCTTTTTTCCTTATCTTTTTTTTCCAAGTTTTATTGTTATTTACAAGGACAGGTCAGACAGCACTACAATAGCTCGCACCTTTTTCCTAATCTTAATGTGTTGTAAAAACCTGACCAGTTAACCAGTTGTGTTAAACCTGTCCTGAGACCTCTTTTTTAAAAACCCTCATCTAGACTGTTTTCATTCCTTTCTTGGTTGGTTGGTGGTATTTTTTCCAGTTAATTCCTTCTTGTAATATGTTTTCCTCCTTAGTTTTTTTAGTAAATGTTACCATGCTAACATTTCCTAATTTGCAAAATACAGCTGAGGCTGTTGGGAATGTCAGTTTTTGGAGGTGAAGCAATAAAAACTCTGACCTGATGTTGGCACTAAATGAAAATTTAAGTAATAACTTAATAACTGAATTTATTGAAAGTCATCCCGAGATGAACACAAATATTTGGACCAAATGTTATGTCAGTTCAGCAGTTGTTGAGGCCTTTTGCCCCTTATCGCAGATCTAAACCTCATGGTGGCGCTACATTAATATCAGGGGATCATCACAGTCATAAGTCCTCATCATGTGGAAACCATGAATGCTTGTAACAAAGATTGTGTCAATATGCCCAGAGGACGTTTTTGAGATATTTCAGTTTTGAACAAAGTGGTGGACTCACTGAGAGTCACAGTGCTTGCTAGCATGGCAAAAAACGTTTAACTTATGCAGCTCTGCAGTGATTCAGCGTGCAGTGTATCCTGTTTTTACATTTGATGTTCTCCTTCAGTAATAAGGGGAAGTGATGCATTAATGTTTCCAGCATGAGCAACAGTGTTCCTTTATGAATATAAGAGGAACTGACATTTTCTAAACCACAAAACAAAGTGCATTGTTCTTACTCGATGCCATCTGAACAATACACAACATTTGTGCTTCAGCAGTGATACTTCACTGACAGCAACCAGGCCGAATCTGGGCAGGTGGCCATCCGACCATTTTCTAATTCACAGTAGAAATAAAGTGACTCCCATAAGGAATTTTATACTTTTATTATACAAAATAAAAAAGAAATCATCAAATTAGAACTTGTTAATCAAAAAAGTGCCAGTGGAGGATCCTTAGCTAAGTCTTAGCTGAGCCCTTAATGTCCTCAAATCCTAGAAAAGTCTTCAAATCCTAATGTCCAAAGTTTCTAAAAATGTCCTACAGTCCCAGAAACGTCCTAAAATCCAAGCAATGTCCTAAAATCTTAAAAAAGTCCTGATATCCTAGAAACATTCTTACATCCGAAAAAAGTCCTAAAATTCTAGAAATGTCCTAAAATCCTGGAAATGTCCTGAAATCCTAGAAAGGTCCTAAAATCCTAGATATGTCCTTAAATCTGAAAAAAGTCCTTAAATACAAGAAATGTCCAAACTTTCGAGAAACATCCGAAAACATTCTGAAATCATAGAAACATCCTAAAATCTTAGAAATGTCCTAAAATCCTAGAAATTACCTAAAATCCTAGACATGCCCTAACATCCGGGAAACATCCTAAAATCAAAGAAACATTCTGAAATCCCAGAAATGTCCTTAAATCCTAGAAATGTTATAAAATCCTAGAAACATGTAAAACATGGCCTTCTGTCATTTTGCAAAAGTGGCCCCTGAGCACAGCAAGTTGAGTGTCCTTGTACTGCAGTTTGTGTAGAAATAAAATATGCCTGCAGTGCACCTATTTAACAGATCCTCTTCAGCTTTGGCCCCCTCGTGTCCCGTCTCTCTGTTTATATTATTGCTATATAATCCATGTACTATAATAAAAGCTCTCAGCAGATGCAGCTTTATCGAGCAGCAATCCCATTAAGTATCCTTACAAATGGGCTCCTGTCGCACTCAGAGATCTGTGACTGGACTGGCCCCGCTCAGTGTGTTTTGGCACCGTCATTATGAGTGTTGTTACAGAGTGGAGAAGCACTGTGCGCTCATTGTGTGCGATAAGTTTGAGAGGCTCTCTGAAATGCCTCCATGAGTGAAGCCCTTTGTCTGTTTGGCACTCACACGCCAACAGAGGTCCGTTTCCTCCTGCAGCAGCCGGTTTGGGACAAAGAGACATGTGAGGTCTCTGTCTGAGGAAAAGAGCTACGCACAGCAACCAACGTAATACAGTGATCAGAGGTTACAAGGCTGGTATAGTCTCTGTTTTTAATCTGATCACATAAAAGAAAAAGCCTGCATACCAACAAAAAAGGCATCAAAAAAATATTATGCACTGCATGTCTTCAAAGACTGCCAGAGATGTTTAGAGTGAGAAGCTGTGGGAGGAGCGTCCTTAAATATTCCACCATGATGTGTTTCTGCTGGTTCAGAGGTTACAGCTGAGCCACATCACTGTGTGCAATATATGAATGATTTCATTATGTTTGCATATGATTTTCAACAACTGACTGAAAGAAAGGCTTGTTCATTTCGGGACAATGGAAATGTCACTCATGCATGCTGTCAATTTAAATTTCCAGTAAAGAAAGATATGGTGGCCCTGAGAGCTCAAAGCACTGCAACTGAGGAAAATACATGCAAATAAACAAAACATGAAGAAAACACTTTCATCAGTCTGGAAGCAGATGTGCAGTATTTAGGGAAAAAAACAAACTTTGCTAAGTGAAAAACACAGCCAAATGTGGAAATGCTGCAAAGAGCACAAAAGAATAAGAAAAATTAAAAGGAAAAAAACCAAAAACATGTTTAGTTCACTTTATATACCCATGTTTAAACCAAGGGGTGGCCGTGGCTCAGAGGGTTCACTGATCAGAGGGCTGGCAGTTCAGTCCCGGGCTGCTTCAGCCCGTATTTCAAAGTATCGTTGGGCAAGATATTAAACCTCAAATTGCTCCCACAGGTGTTAGGTTGGGTGTGCATGGATAAAAAGTGAGTCAGCAGTGTGTGAATGTCTCGAGTAGTGTGAAAGTACTTTGAGTGGTCCAATAACTAGTAAAGCGCTATACAAGTGCAAGCCCATTTACCAATGTTGTGCATTTGTTTTAGTTCAAACACTTTGATTGCATGATTCAAATTTGAATCGGCAAGCTAGTAATCGGCAAAAGGTTAAAGTCGATTACAGCCATGTATTCCCAGGCCGTCGAATACCAACGCTTTTTCGCGCATCTTGGCGTATGATACTGACACCAAACTCATCCTGTAGTGTCTATGTAAGACGCACCGGCCTTCATGTACTCCAGTGTAAACTTATCTGTGGCAATATTTGACGCTCAGAGCAACAAACACAGACGTGTTCATGTTAAACTAAAAGTCAGTGCTGTCTTAATATAATGTTACATAACTTACTTTTGTCTTCTACTTACTGACATCAATCTGGTGATAAATTTCCGTCTGTGATGTTCTTATTTTAACCCAAAACGTGAGGTTTTTTCTAAACCTAACCAAGTACTCTTGTTACCTAAATCTACCTGTGACTGTTTTACTTCAGTCACATGTTACAGTGAGTTTCAGAGCTGTGCGTCACATGCAGACGCTAAAGAGTGCATCTCAGAGAATACATTGAACATTAACAACAAAATATCAGAAATCCAAAAAAAAATATTTGTTTGTGTTCTGTGCCACTTGCAGCATTTCTGTATTTGATTGTTTTCTCACTTTCACTCTCAAAATGCAAATATTTTCCATGTGCTGTCAAATTGGTGAGGATGTTTCCTCCATTTGCCTGTATTTTGTTTATTTGCATTACTCTTTTATGTTGCAGTGAGTTGAGCTCTCAGGACCACAGTACAAAAAGAGCCAAAGAAACTACTTTTTTAAGACTCTGGAAATCAGCTAAGGAAGACCCTCTCACTTTCAATGATGCCAAGCAGGAATAAAGACATTAAAATCAGTCAACAGGCAAACAAATAAAAGTTCAAACAGATAACATCCTACAAAATATAAACAATAATAGCAGTGAAAATAGCTAAAAACCCAAATACAGGATAACAAACCACTGTACCACCACAACGTAACGTTCTTAACTCTTTAAAGTTCCACAGTTTCCATGAAATTGCACTATATGGTTTCTCACTGGGGTGAAAACTCTCACTCGATGTAGTCCTTTTCCTCTTCAGTTTCAGCAGCAGGAAAAACAAAACCCCATTTGTTTACCTGACAGCTTTAATCATAATCAATGGCCTCTGAATAAGAAGTCTTTTGTCCGGCTCAGTCGTGCGTGCCAGATATCAAGAGCTGCCGCTTTCCAGTGCTGAGATCTATAATTGTAGAGTGGACTCTCCTCAAGGCAAACAGTAAAAACGAGCCTTAATTTGGAAATAAAAACTGAACTTGGTTCCATGTCAGATGTTGTGTTAGTGTTTTTTTGTGTTTTTTGTTCCTGTATTTTGATAGAACGGGTGAAGCGTCTGAAACATGTTGTAGCTAAAACTCCAAAACGAATCCTTCACAAATAATGATCTGTACGTCAGTGAGACTTAAAGGTGATACTGCCAACTATGCTGACAATAATGTTAAAAAAATAATTGAATCTTATGTTTTCAGAGGAAGAAAAAGCCCAAAGAGAAGCCAGTTGCTTCGGTCCAGTCAGAGGAAGTTGTGGTGAAGCAGTCCATGGCCCTTGGACAGGAGCCACCGGGTCCGGCGGTCAGGAAAAGGAAGAGACGACCTCTCAAAGCAGGCGTGGAAACTGTGACTGCAGTGAGATCACAGAAGGTGAGGATGTTTCTCCGCTCTGTGTCATCAAAGGCCTCGTTTCCTGGCATTTTAGGATCACTTTCTCCACTGTGCTCGCTTTGAAAGTCACTTCTTTTGACCTTTTAAAGAAATGTATTTGGATTTGAAGTGTTTTTTCACTGGGCTTTGATGGCTCCGAGTCAGCTGTTTAAAGTGCAGAAACTAATGCATGTTGATTTTAAGAATTTTAGTTCAATTAACATTGATTTTTTTTCGCTCTGCACCAGTAGTCTGTGAGTGAATGTCTGAAGAAACATAAATGGCAGTTTATATGCCAAATATTATAGTTTAATGAAGCTATAAAGACATTGGATTCATAACATTGGTGAGAGGAAATATTGCCTACTAAAGGTGTGCTTTTGTCTATGTCTATTGTTTGTTTAGTTTACTTGCACATGAATAGAAAAGATAAAAAAGAAAATAAGTTTTAACATCATCATATGTGCATCAGGCATCATAAAAATGACCTGGAGCGTCGATCACCTTCCTCAGAGCTCCGCTGCTCTGTGGCTTCATTGTTGATGAGGTTGTCCCTTCAGCACGATGTGGGTACAGAGCTGCCACGGAGACGCTGGCATTCACATCTGATGGCACGCATCGTTCATGAATACAAGAACAGGCTCAGAGTGCCAGCGCTCCACCTCCTTTAGCCCCCGACTCCTCCATGCCCATTGATTCATTCTGCAATAACTAACAGTGTAGTACGGCCACACAAACAAGCGATCTGTCATTCATGGTGTTGTAGTTATGTAATTGCTCAGCATGACAGTTTTTAATTCGACTGAGTACAACTTGGCCCCGTTATCAGTGAAAAGAAGCTTGAAAAACATGACGCAGAATAAACAACTCACATGGCAACAGAGGACTAAATGGAACAGATTTCCTGATTAAAAGCATTTGCATCATGAGTCATTTGCATTTTTATGACACTGAAGTGCAGCCAGGGGTCAGCTGGAAAACACAAACAGTATACACAAGATGTGATGAGCTGGATTTAGGAAATTAAGCTGCAGTTTTTCATATTTACTGTGGTTTGAGTCCATAATTATACATCTAAGAGTCAGAGGAATCATTGAATGGTTAATAGCTGTAATCATCACAGTGCCAACAGGAATCATTTAGGCAGAATTTGGTGAACTTTTTGGTTACTTTCTGCTTGTTTGTTTTTATGCATCATAATGGCATAAATGTTGACTATTTAAAAAAAGAATACACAACACACAGTCCAATTACAGTTTATTTGCCAAGTTTCGACCTCCGGGGCTGAAAAATGAAACCAACACAAGGTGCCAAAAACTGCAGTTCTTGTATTGGCAGAAATCACATATAATATTCACAGCCATGTTTACATTGGTTACATCAACTAAATAAAATTAAGTTAATTAAGTTTTAAGTTATCTTAAGAATTAGACATTAGGTAAAACATAAATTAAGATAAAGTTCTATTTAATTTTTCTAGGCAGTTGGTTTTATCCTGAGGAACTGTGCCATTTTACATCAAAATTTCCACTGGGGATCTAAACAACATACTTGGCTACAAACGACAAATGCATTAAAACACATAATCAACCAATAGTGCCCGAAGCTGCACTTCTTGCCATGAAATCTAGATACGGTTGCCATATTTTTTAATTTTTTTTTATGAAAGTCCCGATTTTTATTCAGATTATTTCAGATTTGGCAGCACAGACGCTGAGCTCAGCAGTAGTTGCCTCTTTGTCCTGAAGGTGTGAAGTTTAAAGTGAGAGAAGAATCCCCATCGAGAGGCATGATGCATTTGTGGTCGTTTATGAAAGAAAAATAGCAGAATAAGAGCTCTGCAATGAGCTCGTGTGTCTGTCAGATCAGACATATGTCCCACGAGCTTTACGTGAAATGATGCACGGTGTGAAGAAGTGTCTGCTTCCGCGCGCTGCAATCAACCTGATCTGAGCTCGCTTCTCACATGCGCACCGACGGAGCATGCACGCACATCTCTCCTCTCATCCTAATGTTTGTCTGCTGTGGAGCGACAACTTGGCCCGTGCCGTTGTGTCAGCGGGGAGGCGCGCAGGCTGCAGACTGAGGGAGCTTCCTCTCTGCTCACCCCGCAGCTCGGATAAGTCCAGGTCTGTCCGCCTCATCATCCCGCAGCCAGGACAGCCCGGATACCGCAGGACGCAGGCGCGACTCCCGCTGCGGCTGAGGAGGATGCTGCTCTAACTTTGAGCGGATCTAACCGGGACCAATCCGACGACGGTGCCGCTGCGATAAACAGATTGTTGCAATTGTGCATCCGGGACCAAAATCAGCAGTCACCCTGGATATTTTTGGCGTGAGTAAACCAAGAATACAGATGATCCATATTTCATCTTTTGCCGCATCGCCGACGCTGTTAATCACATGATTTAGTGTCATTGGAGAAACTGCGCGTTTGAAATAATCCGATTCAGCACCACTACGAGGATAAACGAAGGTGTTTTTTTTCTTTTTGCATAACCTGTTAAAGAGCAGGTGCTCCCCCATCACTGCAGCTGATTTCAGGTGGGGCATGCAGCGTCTAAGCTTTTTTGGAGAGCATCCAGCTTTACCTGTCAACTGATAATCAACAGATCCAGTCCTAATAAAGCTCAGCTGTTCCCAGTTTCTAGAGAAGACAGAAAGAGAGGGGAGCCTCAGTCAGCTGTCAGTGTGATTCAGCCACTGTCAGACTCTATTCATACCAGCACACACCACTTAACTTTCTTCTACTTCCAAGTGCGAGAGTTTCAGGAGCATACTCTCTACAGCTCCTCGGGGTTGCCTGGAAACAGCTCAGCCTGATGCTTTCAGCTTGTTGGGTGAAGGCCGTACAAGAAAGCAAAGTCACTCTGAATAGAAATGTGTAACAGGAGGATAGAAGTGATGTTGGCATGCAGATCATTGGTGGATTATGAGACAATTGGGCCCTGGGCACAGATATTTCAGAGGGCCCCACCACCTCGGTGCAAGACACTTAGACTTTGAATTGGTTTTGTGTCTTTTTGTAGTTGTTTGGTTTCTGTGTGGTTGTTTTATGTCTGTTCGTAGTTGTCTGTGTCTCCTTGAGGCACATTTGTGTGTAATGGTGGTAGGCCTAATTTTGACTATTGGTTGTTTCAGGTCATTTTGTAGCCATTTCGAGCCTCTTTGTGGTGTTTTTTGTAGTCGTTTGGGTTTATTTGAGGTGATTTTGTCTTTTTTGTTCATTTTGTCTTTGTAATTGCAGTTGTTTGGCCTCTCTGAGGTGATTTTGTGTCACTGTGAGGTGTTTATGTCTTTGTTTGTGTTCCTTGGCAGTCATTTTGATTTGATGTGGTGTTGGTTTGTGTCTTGTAGTTGTATAGGTCTCTCAGGGGTCATTTTGTGTGTTACTGAGGTAGTTTTGTGTCTGCGAGATAATTTTGCAATTATTTATTTTTTTTGTGTTTGTGTGTAGTCATTTTGGGTTTGCTTTGAGTTGTTTTTTTCCTATTTTTAGTGGTTTTGTGTCTCTTTGTGGTTGTTTTGTGTATTTTTGTAGTTGTTGGGGTCTTTAAGTTTGTTTTATTGACTTAATTTGTCCTTTTTGGATGTTTTGGGGTTGCTTTGTAGTCTTTGTGTCTCTTTATGATCACTTTTTGCCTCTTTGCTTTTATTTTGTGTCTCTTTGTGGATGTTTTGCGTGTTTTTGTAGACATTTGGGTGTCTTTGAGGTAATTATGTCTTTTTTGGTCATTTTATGTCACTTTGACATCATCTTGTGTCCCCTTTTGGTTGTTCCGTGGCTTTAAATAGTCATTTAGTATCCCTTTTTGCTTCTTTTTCTGTTATTTTTGTCTCGATGTAATATTTTTTTTATCTCTTTCTGGCTGTTTTGTATCTCTTTGTGGTTGTTTTGCCTATTTTACAATTATTTTGTCTGTTTGCAGTTTCTTTGCATCTTTTTGCGGTCCTTGCATGTCACTTTGTGGTGTCGTCGAGCCTGTTTCTGGTCGGTATGTGTCACCTTGAGTGACATCTTGCAAGTGAAGGTCAGGGGGCCCTCTGACACTGTGGGCCCCTGGGCCTGTGTCTGATAGGCCCGTTCAGTAATTCAGCCATCTGTGTTATGTGTATTACTTGTCTCAGAGTTAAAGCTGTGGATGATTGCATATGACTATATGACTATTGGATAGATCAATGCTCTGCAGTACAGTGATGATTTGCAGATTGCCTTAAACATGAGAAAGGCTCACACTTTGCTGCCTGACTGCCTAAAGGATTCTGTATACTGATGCGATACATATACATATATGTTAACTTTGAGTCTTGCCTCAAGGCAGTCTTGAGATTGCGCCTTCTCCGCTGTGTGTGGGCTATTTCAGGAGCTATGAATTTTTAACATGACTCCCTTACAGTGTGTAGCTCTAGTTTTTCGTGAAACCCAGTCTGCATTTTCCTGAAGTTTTCATACAATATCTTTCATTGTATATGAACGACTGAATCTTAGAAGCCAGGCTGTACCCGTAAAACATCAGTATTAGCTGACTGGTCAAATAGTGGCTAAATGCCCACGTATCCATTAAGATCAGTCAATGAAGTGCCACCGGAAAGTATAATGCTTCACTGCTCTACTTTCAGAGGCAAACATTGTTGTTTGTTGATGACATATTGAAGGATGCTGAAATTAGCCAACAACTTTTCCTGAAAAGAAAACTTCCACACATGTCGAGTAATAATGTGTCATGTGCACATGTTCAAGGTCAACCTTCTTAACTCTTGGATCGACATCACTTTTCTTGTGCTGCAATCAGATGCCTTTCACTAGCATTTAAACCTCTGAAACCTGAGAAAATATGTTTGATTTCTTGCAGAAACACAGGAAAAACATAATGAGCAATTGGGCTAAAAAAAGAAAAAAGCAAATAAAGGATACGTGACAAGGAAACGATCAGAAAATTAACTTATCAGGATTACAAGATATGATCAAAAACGGGGGAAAATGTCCAGAAAATGATTTTTATAATTCTCTTAATTATTTAAAATTACATTACAGAGCAAAGTTTTTAGTACTTTCTTGGTATGACTGTCTTGTATTTTTTGTTTTTTTACTTTACTTTTTTTGTGTGCTTATTTCAAGGATATTTACTTGCAATTTTCTTCTAATTTCTCGATAATTTTGGGCCATTTTTTGTTAAATTGCTCGTCTCCCTATTCCAATGTTTTTGAAAGAAATCAAGCCAATTAGTTCAGGTTTCAAAGGGATAAAAACAATTTAAGAAAAAAATAGTGTTGCAGTACTGCAATAACAAACAGCAAGTAGCCAAAAATAGCACGCAGCTAAATAATAACCTGAATGTGAACTGTATCTGGTGCACTGTAGACATTTCCCCTGCGACTTTGGTCCTGTCTTCTGCTGTCCAATCAGAGGAGAGGAGGTTGTGTCGGTGCAGCCAGCGCCCCTGTGGGGAGCATCCTGAGTGCTGGATGGTGACTCAGCTGAAAAGGAAGCTGGCAGCGTGGTGACGTTGTACAGTGCATCAGCAGCACCAGCCGTGCTCCTCACAGCAGTCCTCTGAGTGGGTCAGGTCTCAAGGATTTTGGTGAAAAATACTCCGACATCACACAGCAGTCTGAGCACCGGCAGAAACACTGAGCTCTTGTCCTGGTTACTGCAAGTTAGGTCTAAATATAGATGCTGAGCTGGGCATTTATGAGTTTATAAAAATAATGTATATGATTGTTAAATCTCAGTTATTTTTAGATAACTGTAAATAAAAACTTAATGTAGTTGTTGGAGGTTTAGTTTTATGTATATTATGTGAAGAGGTTTACTTCCTTTATTTGCATAACAGTGAATCTCAGTAACCTGCCTTTAGCAGTGGCACCCCTTTATATTCAGATGGGCCCACTGAAAATCTTGGTTGGCACCCCAAAACCAAAGCGCCTTGGCAACGCCACTTGCTTTAGGCATCAACTTTATTACTTTGTAGCTGGGATATTCAACTTAAGGCTCCTGGGCCAAATCTGGCCCTCAGTAGGGTGCCACGTCCCCCCCAACCATTTTCTAATTCACAATTAAATGAAATGATTCACACTGGGAATTGTTTTTGTACTTTTAGATTACATAAGGTGCCAGAGTGCATAAAACAGCATCCAAATAGAGCTTGTCAACAAAAAAGGGCCAGTGGAGGATCCCCCGCAACCCCAAACAGGTCCGAGCTAAGCCCCTAACAGTAGCCGCCTGAATAATTCTGGCATTTTTCATACGTTGTGCATTTATCACTTTGCACGGTCCCTTTTTAAACAAATTAAACCTAAAGCTAAGCTTTGCTGCTCGGGCTCGTGTCATAAAGGTCAATTGATTTTATTTAATATAAATCACAACTCCTCTGGTCTCCTTGAGAATGTACTAAACAGGGGAAAAAACTGCTTTTGTGATTTCTAGAAACATAAATCTGAATGTTTAAAGGCCTTCATGCACTTATGTGTAACATGTTGAGTTTGTGTTGCTATTTCACAATAACAACACAGTCGGGAACGGCAATTTTATTTATGAAGCACATTTTCAGACAGACAGATTTATCAACACAGTACACACAACATTCAAGTGAAAGTTCCAAATATGAGATCTGATCAAAAATGCTAAAAAACAGGAACAAGTGTCCAACGGTGCTTTTTCCAGTGCCCTTAAAATAACGTATGTCGCCCAACCCTACCATACATAATAGATGGCAGAGACTCGCTGTGTTTTTGTTTTGGGAGGTTTTGTAACTCCATTTTGATCCTTTTTTCCTCACTGTTTCCATCCAGACTATGGAGGAGGTAAAGGAGAAGCCCAAGAGGAGGCCTCTGGTCCGGGCTGCGTCAGAGGAGAGCACCAGTGACCTGAGTTCAATAAGTTACACTCCGTCCCTCGGAGACACGCTGCCCTGGAACCTGCCCAAACACCACCGCATCAAGCGCTCCAAGTCCGCCTCCGGAGACGTGCTGGACCCAGCGGAGAGGGCCGTGATCCGCATCGCAGGTACGATGTTCACACTGAGACAAGGAGGAGGTAGAAGTGTGTGTTGGGGTGTATTGTTGCTCCGTGCTGGAAACCCGATCCGTTCATGACCTTAATGACCTTAACCATTCAAGATCGATGCCTAACCCCAGCCATCTGTGCACATGCATACAACAAATCGTATTTCCGCTGACATGTGTGTCAAAAGGTGTTTGTTTTTTTAAGCTCTGCTCCATCTTTTTCCTTAATTTCCTGCTCATTTGCAAACTCTGCTGCTAACAGTTGTTGAGTTTCTCATGAAAGCTCTTTTATGTAAACAGTGGATCATATCGCTTTTGGGCACCTTTGAGCTAATTGACAGTTGTGATAATAATGTTTGATCTGTGGCCCTCGCTGTGGCTGCTGGCGAGTTGTGACCTCATATCATCATCATATCAGCTGTTGTCTAAAATGTACACTTCAAGTTTTCTGTCAGTGCTTCTGGCTATTTGACTCACTGCTTTGCTTCTCAGAGCCGAGCATTTGTTGCATATGCTGACATTTGGATTGTGAGTAGAGCTGCACAAATCCGATGTGCAAAAACAATCATATTGCGATTATTTTGATGGATGTTACGATACGAGTCGCGGTTTCGAGAGAGTGGTAGCTGTTGGCATGTTCTGGCTTATATGTTTGACACTGCAGCTGCTTATCAGGGCTGGTTGGTTTGTATATCTATTTGAATTCAAGACTCTATATCACCTAAATATCAAGATCTGCTGTTCCAAATTTGCATACATACTCTACACCCCAGAGACTCTTGTAGGCAAGAGATATATTGCATAACAGCATAATTACCATCTCTCTTAATGCTCATTTACTCCCCTTGAGGGATTTATCTGCTGCTCCTCCACCTCCTGTTAACTGTCTGAACTCTCAGATGATGTAAATCGCTGCCTCAGCACTTCCTGCGGTGGGAGTCCATACTGTCTCCTCAGAACATAAACCGACCTCTTTCTCTCCCCTCCCTGGTCGTCTCTGATATCGATCAGGTGGGGTGGGGTACTGCAGCAGTGTTGTGTGTCTGGGTGTGATTGTCTCTGCACACAACAATAGCATCAGCAGGATTGGATGACTCCAAACTTCTGCAGAGCTGGTGCACAAGCTGGAGTTTTTGGAGATTGTAGGATATGTGGTTGATTTGTTTCTGGAGTCTAACATCCTTCTCATGACTTACTGTAGTGCC
Source organism: Plectropomus leopardus (assembly GCF_008729295.1). NCBI lineage: Eukaryota > Metazoa > Chordata > Actinopteri > Perciformes > Serranidae > Plectropomus > Plectropomus leopardus. Next base: position 2,694,213 of record NC_056480.1, on the reverse strand, counting down.
TCCAGACGTGAGCGGGATGCCGGGGGCTGATGCAATATATTAGATAAAGGCGACTGTATCAATGTTGTCTCATTGGATGGCTGCCATAATGACGCTGGAGCGATTCATTAGCCTTGTGAAACACATACAAGGCCGGAGCTGTAGCTTTATTTCACAGTAAATGGAGACAGGACCATTTGTTCTCAGGCTGCAGTCAGTTTGAGAGGCAGACTGTGTTGGCTGATACTAAATAAGATGTCAGTGGGACTGTATCAAGGTCCTAACAAGTTAGTTTATCGACCAGATAATTGTGACTCTTGACAGTTGCTCAGCTGACGTCCATGCAGTGATAGTGATAAATAAACACAGTTAATGCTGGTAAAAGATTTAAAAAGAATCCTCAGGTCAGGAGAGTTGTAGAGGGAAGGGGAGTGAATGATCCTGGTTTGGTTTCTTGAGTCATGTTTGTCATAACCATAGCTCATAATATCCACCAGGGATACCAGAGATATTAACTTTACTTTATTTCAGAGTCAGCTTAATTATCAGTTTATGCCATGTATGTCAGGCATACAAGAACTGAAAATAGGTTTCTCCTCATGCTGCACATGGTGCAACAAAGTACTAAGAACGAAAACAAAGATTATAAAAAACTAAAATAAAATAATTATATCTATCTATTTATCTATCTGTCTGTCCATCTATCTTACCAAATCTCTGCTCTCATTCTCCACCGGTGTCTCCGCTGAATGTCCGCTCCGCTCTCAATGTTCGACAGGTGATTCCAATCCAATCTCAGTCTCTTCTAGGACACCAAAATGTCTCGGTCCAGCCCTGATACGGTCATTTATTACCGTGCTCGCTGCTTACAGTAACCGCTGAACACCGGTGTTACCGGCCGCTGTCTCCCCCCTCCCTCCTTCTGCTCTGTGTGTGTGTGACGGGGACATGATGAGAGGACATGATGAGAGGACATGATGAGAGGACATGATGAGAGGACACGGTGGACGCGCGTTTGAGTTCAGGTGTAGTGAGTTTCCAGCTCAGTTATGCTGAAAGAATAAACTGATTTCTGATGTTTGATTCCTTCTAACAACAAGCAGAACAACATGTAAATCTGCAGAGATCACAGCAGAGCCGTTACTTAGGGACTGTTCTGTAGCTGCTGCTTCCTGACATTTTCGGGAATGTTCCTCTCTATCGTTCCACTATAACTCAAACAGAATATTATTTTCGGCATTATTTCTGTAAAAAGTAAGTTGACATAAGAAGATAAGGAAAAAAAATAATATATATATATATATATATATATATATATATGATATATATATATATATATATAAATGAAATTGATTTTGCTCTTGAAAATGACTTTCTTTTACAAAAATGCGATTTTCCAGCTTTTTGTCTGAAATGTCGTTTTTTTTATGGAGATGCACAAATTACATTCATCTGTACTCACCACATCTCAAACTTTCACACCCTCAGGTAATAAAAAAAATAACAAAAAGAAATTATTGGTTATCGTATTGCCCACGAGAAGCTGTCAATTATTGGTTTACGGGTATCGGTTGAAATAATCATTACCTGTGTTGCTGAACCTAAGAATATCGGTGTATCATTTTAAAGCTCTGGTATGGTGTAATCTGGGTAATGGTAATTGCCTTTCTGAGGTTAAGGTTTTTAGCCATGCTAAGATCCTGGCTTTAAGGAAGACAATGTTGGTCTCTCAGTTGTTTAAAGGTGCAGGTTATCATCTGCTTTACAGTGTAGAAGCAGCATGGTGATAGTATGAATACAGTCGTGTCCATACACATTGGCTGGTTTTTGGTCCATGGTCGGCCCCTGAATACACAAAATAAAATCATTTTTATATATGTCTTTCTTTTTAAGGCTATGAATATAACATCTGTAATCCTGCTTCTCAGTAAGAGATACACAGTGACTCACTCTGTGTCGTGGCCCACAGTGTGGGAGACCAGTACAGTACAGGGTTATTGCAGTACCATCGTTTCATATTTCATCCAGGAACATCGCTGCAGGATGTTTAACACTGAACGAGCACAACGCTGTAAGACAGACCGAGAAGAAAACAGACAATTAGCTGTTCTCTATTGTTTGCTGTGAAACGACTCCTGTTATGTTATTGTTGTAACTATAAGATTGCTCCTCCTTTTGAATGAGATACCCTCACTTACTGACTCTTTTTGAGATTATGTTCAAATTGTAGAGAAAAGTGTTACGCAGATGTCACGCTGCCTCTTACTGTCTTCTGTTTTCAGGTATGCTCATAACAGATTCAGATAAATTATTCAGAGCTGCTTTCAGTGTTGGATTTTGTGCAGTTTTTGTCAGTATTGAATTCTGGATCCATTATTGATTTTACATTTTACCGTCTTCACCATGGCTGCTTGCATCAGCAGTGTGTGTGGATGTGTTTGGGACTCTTGTGCAGCTGACAAGTGCAAAGTTTTGCTTCCTGTGTCGTTCATACAGACGTGTTTTTTTTTTTTTTCACCAACCAAGTGTGTTTCCCGAGGCTTCTCCTGTCAGTTGTTTCCAAGTAATGAGAAATGCTTTTGCACCTTTAGAGTAAACAGAGACAGAAAGTGTTTTACCGTTGTATGCTTTGAAGTACTGTTATCAGACTCAGGCTCGTGGTTTGTGTAGTATACATGCTGGACACTAGAGGACAGTATGCAAAGATAAAGTGCAATGGAGCGTGTCTGCATGTCTGCAGTCCCCTCACTGACAGTGTTGCTTTTATGAACCATAATTTAATTTCACATTGATTCAAGTTTTTAAGACATTTTCTATGTGCAGAGATTTATGGAACTGCATATGTGCACAGTAATAACATGAGGAGCAGAGTTTGTGGACAGAGCCGATTTTTCAACAGAAAAACAAAATATTATGTGCCATATTAGGTTCACTGGCCAAAAAAGGTTGTACTTTGCCTTGATTTACTTTTACTACACCAAGGAAATCAATGCTTTACTTATTACAGTACTCGACAATAATTTCGCACATTACAGAACTCAGTTTAGTAGTATTATTTTTCTCGATTAGTTGTTTCGTGTATTAAATGTCAGAAAACAGTGGAAAGTGTCAGTTACTGTTTCTGAAAGCCCTCAATGATGTCCTCAAATGTCTTGTTTTGTCCACAACCCAAAGATATTCAATTTACTAATAAAAAAGGAAATGTTCGGATTTAAGAAGCTGAAATTTAGAAAACTTTACTTTATTTTTCTCACAAAAACACAAACTTAAACAGATTAGCAAATTACTTTGCTTGTAGCGTCATAGTTGACAAGTAAGTGATTAATTAATTAATGATGCAGCTCCTCCAATTACATTTTTAATGAAGATGTACAGTCTGCCTGAGCTTTATAACGTTGTTTTTAAACTTAATCAAGCAGCTTTACTAGTAATTTAAATGTTCCCTACATGACATACTTTTTTTAAGTATAAACCTTAATTTGAATAAAATGTTGTGCTTTTGATTAATTTTTGCCCTGTATTTTCATTTAAGTATCAAATTTGGAGCTATTTATTATTGCACTGGAGATTTAATGATTTAGCTTTTTTCGTCTATTATCTTATTTTACTTTATAGTTTTATTTGAAATGATTTCTTTAAAAAAGGCAAAAATAAGTTTAAAAATGGTTACACAAAACAATTGCAGCATGATCCAAATTATTATTTTTGTTCGTCTATTTATTTATTTATTTATTTATTTATTTCCCTCACTGATGAGGTTAAAGGTGACCCCACTGTCACCACAGTAACTTTAATTACTGGCATTGGAACGGTAATGCTAATGTGATTACAGTCATATATAACTTCGGACCACATTATCGCTGCACTGACCGTAGTTAAACCTGTGATTAGTATTCAGGCTGCCGACTTAAAAACAAGTAACCAGGCAAGGTCTCCCAAACACAAATCAGTGATTACATAAAAAAACAGTCCATGAATAGTGAGCTGGCGGTTGTATCCTGCCTTAGATGTGTTGTTGTCCTCTTTTCTTTTAGCGGAGAACATAAATTAGTGGCACAGCCGGGCCAGAGAGTCTTTAGTTTGGTGATGTGTGGGAGGGACGCTTGGCACTGCAGTCAGACGCTCGAGCCAAAGTCAGACAGGCGGACAAAAGTGAGACTTTCTCTCTGAGAGACACCATCCGCTGGCCGGTGATGAGAAAACAGTGGGATGATTTTTTTTTTACACCCATACCGTGGCAAACAGAGATTTGTCCATTTCCCCCATCAAATAGTGATATCAGAGCCAACTGTTTGCTGTAGAAAGAAATTAGGGAAGAAATTATCAAGCCCTCAGTTTTAATTTGGTGATCTGTGAAACCCTCATGTTTTACTTTGCTGAGCTGAGCTGTGATGTGGTGGTTTATACTGATCGTCCCAGAGGTGACTGGTCACAGTTTTTGCTGATATTTTCCTTGATTTGCTGTTGATACAGTTTGCCTACCTGTATGTGGCTCTCTTTTCTTTGGCATATTGGTGCCTTGTGATTAGATTGCATTCTCTGTTGTACCAAATCAAAAGCTTCTGTTGTAGATGTATTTTTAAATGTCAGTTAAAAGTCCAGTAACAAGAGTTTGTGCCCAAAAACGGGCAAAGAATCTTTACACATAACGAAAGTCGGAGATTCGAATCATCAGTCGGAGACTCCTCAGTCAACTGTTGAGCACACATTTTTTCTCTTTTTGCTCGTCAGTGCACTGCACAGTGTAGAGTGCAGAGTGAGTGTTTTTAAAGCTCTGACAGCAAGTTAATACGATATAGTCTTTGGCTTTTTTTCTCATCTAGTATCTGCACAAAATGTTGTTGCACATTTGCAATCAGTCGGTAGCGCTGTTAGCTTGTTAACTATATTACATGACTGCTGTTGTCATACTGAACGTCCTGCTGAGCCCTGTTCAATATTTAAAACTTTACATGGAAAAAAAAACAACCAAAAAACAAAAATTAATCGTCAAATATTTGTATTGAACAGCCGCATCTGATTCAACTGGCATCATTCTGAGTCGGGTACAGCCCTACAACATCAACGTCGACGTCATTTTCGCTACAAAATACTTTAAATGTGTGTGGATTTCTCTTTAACAGTGAAAGTTTTTGGTCAAAAAGCCCAACAGGAAGTTGTAATTACACCATTCGGCCACTACAAAAAAAAAACTGTCTTCAAAGCCTTCAAAGGGGCTTGCAGTATCCGTAATGTAAACTATTTTTTTCTGGAAAACTAATAAGATCTGTTTATTCGGCTTAAAAAAAAGTTTCTCCTTTTTCATTTAGTTTAAGGAGCTTTTTGTGACATTTATTTATCCATTATGCCACTATATCTTTACATAGCAAATACTTGTTTGAATTCTGAATGTCATATGCAGCTTTTTATTAGATTCATTTAAAAGTTGGCTCATTTTATACATATGCGAATTGTTTTTTGCACGCATATTGGAGATTGATGGAGGTTAAAAACCTCCACTGACATTGCTGAAGGTGCTGTAACTCATGAGAGATAAACATCATTATTGTCAGAACTTTTCTGCAACTCACTTAGGTCATAACTCACTGGTTGAGAAACACTGTACTTAGTTTGGAGGCTCGAAGTTGCTGTACTTGATTATTCAATTGACTCACGGTGTTGAAATATTTTCACATTCCTGGTGTGAAGGATTTATTCATGTTCATTTTGCAATTTGCAGTTTCATGCTGTTGAAAGGCTCCCATTTCTTTCTGATAGCTGAGTAAACAAAAACTCCCAGCAGTATGAGAAAGTGATAACTCACGCACATGTCCTGAAGCTGTGAGGATCATTTTTCTGCAGTATTTTGTTAATTTCAACAGTGAGAGGGTAGATGCACTACTATGCTATTTCGCCAAGTGTTTTTTTTTTTTTCTCGAACATAATTTGAAGAGCGTGTGGAGAATTTTGAGATGGTGCTCAAGCTGTGTGGCTCATACGGACGCACAAACACAAGCACATGATGAGATGACATTTAGATACTGAGATTATGTAACACTTTGAACCTTTCAACAACAAATAAGCCCGTCTGTTTCTGATGGCATGCATGAGTAATAAGAAAGTACTCGCTGCATAATAGTATAACAGTAATAATAACAATAAAAAATATGTTTTTATTCTCAGAGTCGTGGTATTTTGTACACTGGCTCTCTGACACAGCTTGTTGGGACTCTGAAATAAAAAGGAGCAGACATCAATGTTATTTGTTCCATCTGTGCTTTTCCTGTTATAGCAAGTCTGAAATCACTTCCTTGTTCACTCAGTCAGGTTGTAATTTTGGATAATTACCAGTCAGCAGTATTTCTCACCATCACTGAGAGGTGTAATTGTAATTTTCTGTCAAAGGTGAAGCATTGGGTAGTGAAGTTTTTTAGCTAGAAGCACACATACTTATTTCTTTCTGCAATTTGTGGGGCATTTCTTGTCAAGTTGGCTTTTTTCCTCCAATGTTTTTTTTTTTTTTTTTTTTAAATCAAACTAATTTGCTCAGTTTTAAAGGCTTAAATAGCTTGCCTGAGGCATCTAAACACAGCACAAGAAAACTTGTGTCGATTCAGGTTTTAATGGGTTAGATAACTTAATTGCAAAATCCTCCAAAGAATCAACACTTCTAATGTGTTCTTATCAACACCTGAAAATTATCTAGGCGGACATTTAGCTTTTTAAAAACAACTGGTCTTTGAATGATTCACACAGTAAATTTCCTCTGAAATTTTCCTGTCAGATAAAAGTTGTCAGTGCTTCTTCCAAGCTGCAGTTCCTTGTAGAAAGGTGCAAGTTCAGCTGCAGTTTTTCTTGGCTTCCTGACAAACTATTGTCGCAGCTTCATCTGACAGTGTCTGTGATGCCTGTGCCTGTAATAATAGATCCGATTGCTGTTTTCTTGGCAATGTGGACCTGACATTCACACTACTGAAAGTACAGGGGTTAACAATTAGACTCCTAACTTAAACTGTAAATGACTGGAATCTGGTTCATTGTGAGTTTCCAAGAGCAAAATCAATCAATCAGACTTTATGTGTATAGCACTTTTCCTACAAACAAGCCCGCTCTACGAATTATCACAGTAACCCTCCACATAGGCACGCAAGCACACAAACACATGAATAAATAAAAACAAGACTTTGTGATTAAGTAAAGCACTAAAAAAGAAGCACGCTCATTAAAGTCAGGAACTGAGGAAACACCAGAGGCAGGACAAAACCTACAAAGAGAAAGATAAAAATAAATATGTAAATAACTAACTAAATAAATAAAATCATGATAGTAATATAAAGGGGTAAGTGACAGGATAACAGTACAAAGTAAAATAATAAACTCATATGTTAAAAAATATAAAATGTAGGAAGTAGTAAAACTGAAACAGACTAAATGTTTTAAATAAATTGTCAGTAGAAAAATAGATAAAGTTCAATTAAAAGCCAAATTTAAAAAAAAAAGGTCTTGAATTTGCTTTTCAAAAATCAGAGCACGGAGGTCAAAGTTGATGGATATTGTTGGATTTAAAAGGATCACATCATCACAGCTTAATCATTATAGCTCATGGAGTTAAATTACGTTATGTGATGTGACATTTCAGTTTACTTTGCTTTTTGTGGAAATCTCACATGGACATTTTTTTCTGAAACATTTGGAAGTTCTCTTAAAAGTTTCAGCTTTATTCTCCTTTGCTGTGGTTGTAACTTCCACACACACTCAGAGTTGTTTAGCTGTGTGATCCCGCACTGATGCAGTGTTTCGTCCCTCTCAGAAGAGGTGTGGTCCTCTGGCATCAAAATCTAAGACCCTGTCGTCATACAGTTTTGGGAATATGACGTGCCTTTGAGGGGAACCATGTCAGTGTTCTGGCAGTCTTTTTTTAAAGCTGTGAATAGTACAGGATCCACTTGACGTGCCTTGTCCCAGTTTCTCCAGCAGCGGGAACTCAAATAACCCCATGCAGCCTCGTCATTTGTTTTTTCATGGAGGTAGCCATGTGTGTCTCTGTATCTCGGGTGGAGTTGGCCTGTGTGGTGTGTGTGTGTGTGTTTGTGAAATCAGCCGGTCCGCCTCAACTGGTGTCTATCTTTGTGGTGTGTGTTCGCCTCTGTGCCTTTAAGAGGAGGGTCTGATATGTGTGTGTGTGTGTGTGGGTATTTCTCAAGCTGAGGAGGGGAGTGGTGGTGGTCTGGAGTGAAACCTACAGCTTTAGAGGGAATACTGTGACTGTGTGTGGGTGAGGAAGAAGGTGGGGACAGACAGATAGGTGGTGGACAGACAGCCAGGAGGGTTTTTATCAGCACTGAGGGGGACAGAGAGTCAGAGAGGGAAAACAGTGCCAGTGGGAAGTTTAAAAGAAAGTTTGAAGAGAGAGGAAGGTGCCCTATCTCCGACTCAGTATCAGCAAGGCCATGTCCATGCCCATGTTTGACCCGGGTCAGCGGCTGTCAGAGGAGCAGGACTATGTGCAAGCCTATGAGAACGTCAGAGAAAAGTATAAAGGTAACCACCCTCTCTTCTTCTTCTTTAGTGGCGTTCACAGCGATGCGATCACAAGTGATGTTGAGAGCTTGTTTGAATGGGAGGTTTGGGGTGAGTGAGTGCGCGCTTCATGTTGACTGACATACCGGCATTAATTGGTTTCATATTGATTTAGACAGATGTGAAGTGTCAGCTGACAGCTGTCTGTGGGATCTAGAAACAGGAAGTGCAATATTTCTATAAGAGATGTCCCGGTCAAGTTTTTTTGCCCCCGGTTCCAATCCAAGTCATTGGATATCAAGTTTCTGCTGATATTTATATTTACCTGGATAATACAGCTTGACAATGCACACTTCAACTACTTTACAGTTATTATAATCAATCCAGTGGTTATGCTTGACAGTTTAATAGCTCTGCAATGCAATACAAGAAAAAAATGATGCATCCAAACAGTTCCTAAATCTTTTATTTTTTCAATGATAACAAAGTAAACAAACTAAAAATATTTTTAAATGGCTCTTAACGCAATTCCACAAAAAAGGTAAACAAAGTATTTGTATTTAGTATTTAGCATTATAGTAAAACCAGTTCACCAAAAATGAACAAAAAAATAATTTCCACTTAAAATGGTTTGGCAGCTCAAGTTGAAAAAAAATTGACTTATTGGTGTAGCAGAATTACAATAAAACCTAAATATCTGCTGCTAAGTGTGCTCTCTGTTTATGACACCTGTGTAACGGCAGAATAACAGAATTAAATAATGCATTGGTCCAATCCAATAGTGACATCTCTAATTTCTACTGTAGAAATGACACTTTTGCACAGAGCTGCTGGAGAGACATCATAGAGTTCAGCATCAGTGATTGTTATTGCTATAGCTGGAGTCAGGTGGAAGTCATTCAAGTCATCATTTCAAATCATGGTTTCCTTTATGCTGATTTTAGTTTAGTTTAAGGGAAACATTTGTCTCTGAGATGTGGGAAGTTGGGCTGTTGCCTCCGGGTTTAGGCAATTAAATATATATAAAGAACAAATAAATCCTCGCCTGTGTCCTCCTCTCTGAGCGGCGGCCTCCTCTGCATACAGGGGAGTCACTGGGCAGAGTGGGCACAGAGAGGTGACACATTTGGCCCTTGAGTGAATGGCACAGGTCCAACATGAGGGATACGAGCCAACAAGGCGGCACATCAGAAGGACATACACCTGATTATGTCTGGGTAAACACAGCTGTGACTTGATAGTGTTTTTCATTTCAGAAAGCAGACACAGGAAGCAGGTCATTTGCTTACGAGATTCATGAGACTGAATTTGACCAATGCAAAACCAGGGAGGGAGTCATGACCTCTGAGCTGCAACAGGCAGCAGTATGAATCTGGTTTTTATACACTGTTATACTTAAAAACTTGTGTGCAGAAAAATGCATATATAATTTGACAAAAGAGCATGAATAGTTCAATTATTCATAGTTATAATGCTGATCAAAAGTCATAATTCAGTGTCCAAGTCTGTGGCTTAACTGATGCTAAAACACTGACCCTCATGACCTTGTGGCACTTAAAGATCAAGTCTCAAAACAAGATGCACCATGGTGGTGTATGCATGCTCGTAAGGATTTGTGTGTCCATCTTGTTCAAGGATTTGAAACTGAAAACTGTATTTTCACATAGACATTACTTTTTAATCCAGACTAAGTAAGCAACCCCTTTAAATTCAATTTTGAAATGAATTTCTTTTGGATACAGCGTTCCTGTGGTCATGGAAACCCTGCAAAAGTCATGGAATTTCATAACGACATTTTCCAGGCCTGAAAAAAAGTCCTGGAATTAGTAAAATTATCAACAGTTTTGAAAAAGTCATGGAATTTTGTTGTGTGCAGGGAAATTGTTACAGCAATCTTTTGTGGATAACCTTCAACATAATGTGACATAACGGAAAATTAGTTTTCTGGAGCTGTGGACGTAACGTAGCTCTGACATGCATTGATGCGTTTGTTAACTATCACATGCATTTCTTCATTTCTGCTCTGTGTATCGGTCTCCCTCCATGTATGCCAGCAAATACAAAGTTTATAATTACATGCAAACAGGCTAAGGAGAAAAAAAGGCCCTTGAAATGTCATGGAAAAGTTTTGAAATTTTGTCCAAGGAAGTGTGTAGGAAGCCTGTGGATAGGATAAATTTCTATAGTTAAGGCTTCAATGATCTGTGTATTTTGTGTCACTGTCCGGCGTTCACAGTCGCATGCTGATTACACAGTATTTAAATCTATAGAACCAAATGTGCAAATTCCACCCGTAAACTTTTAACCATACAGTGTTAGCGGTTGAGTTTAGCACAACAGGCTGATTGGTGTGCAATTCAGTCATGCTATCACAAACCCAAATAAAACACAGGAACTGAAAGACTCACCTGCAGGTTATTGGTCAGATACAACAGCAACAGACAGAGAGCTGCGTATGAGACAAGGATGGTCTTTCAGTTAAGAACAGCCTGGAGTTGTATGCTTTCATTATTTTTTGGAGCTGAGCCGTTCATTATGAGCACTGTTATTCACACCCTTTTATTGCACCTCATGGGGCGCAGAGTGTACTCTGGGCACAGATGGAGCAGCAGAACGTCAGGCGCAGTGAAAGTGAAAGTTAATCGTTGATTGCACTGGGTTTAAAAGTTTGCTTTCGCTCATCCATCCAGCAGCTGCTCCTTTCATCCATTCATCTGATCAGTTCTGAGCAGATCAACAGATCAGTCATCCACAGTGTTCTTTACTTTTTATTATAAATATAGTTTACCATAGTTGTCAGTGGGCAAAATGTTACCTCAGTTCCCAGAGGGGCAACTTACCTTTATGCATTTCAGGTTTTATTTCCGCTGTGGCAATCTCACACAAAACTGTGACCTCTGTGTGCCATTATACTCTGATATTCAGAGGACATTATCAGTCAGGCATCACTTTGAGTTTTTGACCAGCTGTCTCTTTTCTGTGTGGGTCACTCTCAGGCTCAGTGTGCAAGTAAAGGCAGGTGAATTACAGCAACATCTGGAGGAGTTCTGGCCTCGGACACAGGCTGACAGGAACAGCTGTGCTCTCTTATTCCACTTGCCATCCATATAGAGTCGGACATAAGTGAAGAAACAGCTCTCTTTTTGTGGATCCTTGAGTAGTTATAATGTTCGTGCCTTGTAGTGCTTTTGTGTGTAACTGTATCAATGAAGTGCATTGTTACTGCGAGTCAGCATGGATGTTCAGCAAAATATTTGGTTAAAAATAGGTCCAAAATGAAGCAGATATTATAACTGTGGGCACAATTTTCCGCCCACATACTATCAATAAGGACAAATGGTCCTCGTCTTGGTGTCTATGTTGGGAACAGTCACCAGTCACAACAGTCTAGTCATTTTCTTCCCATGCGGTTGCCTACTGTGAGTGTCACTGTGGGCAGCGTTCCTGCTGTGTCGCTCTGGCACCAGTCTGGTACCCCACGCCCCTGTTATAACCTCCAGTCCCTCTGCCAAAATCTCACTTCCTGTTACTCTTTCTTTTTGTTGTTTTTTTGCTTAATGCTGTTTGTTTAAGATAATTGTACTCTTAGAGTGAACTGAACAGTCTGGACACATATATGGTGAAAAAAGGAGTATAAGAGGGTGAGAGTTTCATCAGTTGTTTCTTGTGGTCTGAAGCTGATGTTGTTTTTGAGCTGAAAGTAGGTTTATTGTTTTGGGGTTTGTCATGACATGTCAGTGCTTTCTTCCCAGCCATTGCGTGAGTCTGTGCATGTGTGTGTGAACTGAATAACTCAAGTATGGCCCACTTAAAGGGGTTGTTTGAAGGGTGGTTGTATGTGGTACTTATCTATAGTCAGTGTATTACATACAGTACAGTGTTAGTTTGGCATCAGTTTTAAGTCTTAGTCTTGAGATGAAAATGCTTATTAGTTTTAGTCACATTTTAGTCATTTCTGTCCCTAATAGTTTTATTCAATTTATGGTCTCAGACACCACAAATAACTAATTTGAGACAGCTGGAACTGTTTTTTAGGTGGCCAAAATACTTTTGCTGCTACCCCCTTGCACAGCAATACGTTGCTCACCTTCTGCGTCAGTACTCCTGCCAGCGTCTCCAAACTGGGGACATCCACTGTAGGTAAAACACTGACTATAGATAAGTACCTCATAAAACCCCACTTCAAAAGATCCGCACTATCCCTTAAATGCTGCGTTCATGTCATATTGGAAGAAGCAGACAAACAGGCAGATTCCTGAAATTCCCTTTTTATTAGTTGAAAGACTCATTTCCAGAGTTTCATTCATTAGATTTAAAATCAGCCATTAAAATCCTGCAGCTGATAGTCCTCATGTATTGTAATCAGGTGTAATTATTAGAATTTTCTGGATAATTTGTATATTTATTGCCTTGCTGTGCTGGCAGCGATGGAGTCTCTTCTATTTTTACTGGTGTTGATGCTGGTTCAAAATTCATAACACTGGTGAGAGATACCAGATCCTGAAAAAAGAATCCCTCATGTACAGCTTGTATTTACCACTGAGAGGCTGAATGGAGATGTTTTTTCCCTAAATGAAATACCTTAATCTCACATAAATCAAGTCGTTATTCTTGTGCTAAGCTGTCTTTGGAGGCATTCGCATGAAGTTATTGCAACAGGTGAAATTCCCTCGAGAATGATTAAGTGTGGCTTAGTGGAGCTCTGTGTTTATAATAGCAACAGAACAGATCTATCAGTGTAAAACACGCAGCTCTGCTTTAAATACTCACCACAAATATATCCCAGGAGTTTACTCTGTCAGTCGTCGAGTTATTCTGGTTGAAAGACAAACTAAAAAGACTTCTGACATTTAGCTTAATGTGATGTAGGAGGTTGCAATAATATATGCAAAGAAAGGCAGTGTTTCCTTGGACTAATGTTATAAGTGTTGCTGTATCAAAACCTTTTTTTTTTTTTTTTTAAATACAAGTCACATTATACCAATGTTGGATATCTCTGTTTGGAACAAAGCTCCTATGATTATGGCATTGTAACTGTTTGGCTGCAGTGTTGATGCTCCCCATGGAGCTTGGAAAATCTGAAATACTGAGGCAGGAACATTTTGGGGTGGAGGAACTTCAGTAATGAGTCCCTCAACACGCTATTACTACCTACACTTAATAACAACTCCACTGACCTTGCTTCAGGCTCAGGTGACCCTCTGAGGAGTTTCCTGGACTTCTAACTTCTTACTCCCTAGAGCGCATTTTTTCGAGGTTAGTTGTTGGTTTTGCTGATAATGCATTTCAAAGTTAAGGACTTTTTGTCTCTGACTTTTAGCTTTATGATTAATAAACTGCTAAAATCACAATTGTAAACTAAATCTACAGGAAAACTAGGTGTCTAAAAACTATTTTGCAATAAACTGAAATAAATATAAAAATGAGACAAGGAAAATTGAAAAGATAAAAAAGGAAATTTGCCACAGTTATTCTGGAAACCTAAGAGACACATTTGCAAAAGAAGTGTAACACCTGCTCTAAACCAAACTATACTCTTTTAACTCTCTGCGAAAAAGAGAACAATATTGTAAAGAATTAATGCTATAGCCGGTAACATCTTCCTCGCCCGAGTTGTTGTGCTGCTGATGGCTTACTTAACATAAATGAAAACAACCAATCACAGCTGAGGAGTCTGTAGCGCAGCTGAAAATCATGTCAATCACTGCTCGTGAACTGCTGTCAAACTAAGCAGCGTTGATCAAATATGAATCATGATTCTGTTACTGCATTGCTTACTTCTTCCCTCAAATATTTTCAAAAACATATTTTAGTGCACTGTTTAGCTGTATAATCAGAAAGTTTGTGACCTTTGAGTCAGTCTGTGTCCCCTCTCTAAATTTTTTTTGCAAGTTCTTGAGCTAGTTAGACCCACTTTTCAGCCATCAGAATGAACAGTTAAGTTTCACTTTCAATGTGCTTGATGTTCTGCTGCTCCGTCTGTGCCCAGAGTACGCTCTGTACTCCGAGAGTGTGGTGCAGTCAATAACCGAATGGTACTACATATTTTTCAACAGTGCTCCTATTGAATGATCCAGCTCCGAAAAAAAGAAAATCCATTTGTGGCAGCAGATGTTTTAAACCTGGCAGGCTGCCACGGATACATGAATATGTTGGAAACTGTTTTTGAAAAAGTTAATTAAAAATATAGCTTTAAATGTAAGATAATTCTCCCTTTTAGTTTTCCTTTTGCTGTTTTGGGCATTTAGCATTTAGGTGAACTATGACAGATCTCACAAGATAATGACAAGTTTTTTTGTGCTCTCATCCTTGTTTTTGCCCTGTTAAGTGGTGGTCAGTGATTGAATTCAGCCCACAAGGTGGATTTTAAAGGCTTCGTTGTCCCACTCCCCCTTCTTAAATACTCTTAGATAAGCAAAGGCACTAGGAAACCTGCAGCTATGACAGACCTGTTTTTGCATTTGAATTCTGCAGTGTGTGTGTGTGTGTGTGTGTGTGTGTGTGTGTGTATGTAAATACCAAAAGCGTTCTCTTCTTAAAAGGGCTGTGATAAGTTTGTCTTGTGAATCACTGTTGAGCCTGAGTGTCTGCAGAGATCTCCCTCCACACACTTCACTTCCAGTACTTGCCTCAGATCAGTTTCATGAAACTTGATCTCAAATTCAAAAATAGCAATCGCCCTTAAGTCATGCACGCATGTTGTGTACATAGAAAATCACTCAGATGCACAGTGCAACACTTTAAATGAGCTGTTATTAACCTTTTTGCAGGAGGATGTTTTGGAGCTTCTATGATGCTGTAACAAAATCAGGGTGCAGGGATTTTAGTAGTATTAATGAGGGACCATGAATCCTAATATTTATGTAAATGTTCTCATCTGTTGAATACTAACCAATGAATATCACATAACATCAAAACCTCATATTTGTGTTTATTATTTTGACATTTAACCACTCAGGTGTATTTGTGTTTTGTGGAAGAATTATTAATGTTGAAATATGATATCTGAAGTTTGCTATTAGAAGAAATAGTTTAAAATTTAGAAAATACACAGTTTTGCTTTCTTGCTGAGAGTCATAAGATAAACTCTGATACTCTCATTTCTGTACAGTAAATATGAAAAGTAGCTCGAGCCAGAAGACGGTTAGCTTAGCTTAGCACAATGATTGGAAGCAGAAGGAAACCTTTGCCCGAGCCACACTACAAAACTTCTGACTTTGTGTGTCCATATATGTCGTGACAGCTAAGTTTGTTTGCGCAGTTTGGTTCTCTGTGTGAACTTGTGTTATAGTGTTTGTCTTTAACCCCAAAATAGGCTCTTAAGGTGGAATGACTCTTAGTTTTAATGAAAAGGCCTCCTAAAACTGACGTTGGCATTCTGTGAGCTGTCAATCACCTGCTGACACAAGCAGAACAAGAAACAACAATTTAATGACAGATTAATCCACTTTTCATGGCAGTTTAAAACCAACTGGACAAATCAGTCAGACTGTAGCTGTTGGACGTATTTGTGGAAAGTGTGGACGTGTGATCTTAAGGCAGCAGTTTTTCTTTCATTCATCGATTCTTCAGCCTTTCTACCCTCTCTGCTGTTGGAGGGCAGGCTGTTTGTACTGTATGGTTGGTCCAGAGGAAAGTTTCAGTCATGGAATATGATTTAGTCTGCATGCAGAAACCAAGACATGAACAGAGAGTTGTTTCAGAGAGAAAACACGTTCCCTGAGGGCGTCTCTGTGTCGTCTGACTGTCAAGATTATCGTCACTGTAGGAGGAAAACCTGAAGATAAAAGACTTGTTTTAGTTTGACCACAATGTTGTTGTTTTTTTGTTTTTTTTTGCTGAAGTGTATTCTGTATCTCTAAACCTCATTCTGCAAACATGAAACGAGGACAAGAGACAAAAAGATGCAGTTTATGATGCTTGTGTTTCGGGGCCTCTCGGTGTGATGACCTCCACTGTCAGAGGACATGCTCATATATTATCTCCACATGTGTTCACACCTACGCTCGATCCCACAGTGCTGTGTCAACAGGACGACTCGCTGTACTGTAGATTACCCAGGATTCTCTGCTGCAGCTGAATCTTCTCACCTGTCTGCTACTTCACATGAGTTTGTAAGACGACCTGTTTGTCTCTGTTTGTTCACATGTGCAGCTGAAACATACTGAGTACATGATGTGTGTGTGTGTGTGTGTGTGAGAGAGTAATCGGACATGACTGTATCAGAGCTGTCTAGTCAAATCATTGTTTCTCCATAATTTTAGTTTTTCTTAAACCAAGGCAAACAGTTTTGTTTTCATATTTAGTGTTTGTCTTATTATAAATCAGCAATTTACTTGCTTTAAATTAATAAATAATGACTCGAAATACTCTTTTCATGCACAGGTACTAATACTAATACTTTTTTGTTTTTACCTGCACCATTTTTAAAATTTTATTTTTAATGTTTTTACTGCACTGTTTGGTGTATTTGTCCTTTTTTGTCCACAATTTCACCATGGCCATGGCTTGATCCAACCAAAATTACAGTAAAACTACTTTAAATTTTATAAGGTCAGTTAACCCAATATGGAAATGTTAAAAAAATCATATGAAGAGTCCTATTCTTCTATTTGTATATAAACAACTACTACATATTAATATTTATTCATGTTAATGAATGAATTCATATTATGGATTGAATATTGATCTCTACTCTTCAGTTATCAACATCTCTTGATGACAACAGCTTTCACTGTGGTCTGTAGATATGTATGAAACTACATGATACACTGGGAGTTATTGGGGGGGAAAAAACATGAAAAATATTTATAACCAATAAAAAAAGAACTAATATTCCATATGAAGAGATATGTCCTGTGTATCGATACATGTTGATATCAAATTTAAGGCTGTCTTGAGCACAGTATGCTGCTGTTGGGCTGTGCTGCTCTGTCTACTCTGTCCTTGCGCTATCATTGTCCTCTTTTTCCTCCCCCACTTTATCTGTTATAAATTGTGTTTTACTGCGTGAGAAAATGGATTGATGGCGTGCATAGACTGCAGCATGAGAGCCTGTGAAAAGTGTCTATTTCAAGAGTCTTGCGATCAATACGTGAGTTGGCAGCTGCAGTGGTGCATTTAGAGCTGAGATTCACATGCACAGCTCGAATTGTACATAAAGTTTACATATACATGGTATTTTTTGGAATGTACATTTATATTTTACTAAATACACAAACTATCAAATGTCTGTTACAAGTTCCCAGATCCACAGATAATGTCGTCAAGCAACTAATTTCGTCTGACCAATCAACAAATGACCAGTCAGATGATAATGGGGATAATAATGGGAGATGATATTTTTTTTCCTAAAAGGGCCTTCTAGTGGAAATTTTGGAATGGATACACACTTAATTTGATTATTTCTTGGTCTCCAACTAAAAGGAACAAACTAGGGAGCATCAAAAACACTTACACAAGGAGAATACTTTATGTAACGCTGATTTACATGCTTATAAACCTTTATGCAACAAACTCAATGCAAACTCTTACAACAATGCACTGTGAAATTATCCAAACTAGAAGCTTATGACCATGAAAATAATCTGAAATTAAATAAAGGCCTCAGTGAATACTTGATTCTGCTTGGTTATAGGTCCAATAAACATATAAAAAAGCCACCACAAACCAAAAGAAGCTGTTCAGATGCCAAATGTAGGAGGCATTTATGTTTGAGGAGATGATATAACCGTGTCGGCTGTAAGTTTGGATGCCTCTGGGTCTCCAGCAGCACTGCTCCTGCAGTTTGCCAGCACGGTCTCCATTGGTCATGCCACTTTATCTGCCAGTGTCAGATGAGTTCACATTCCTTCACTGAGACAAAATCCCCTTTGATGATAAATGACATCAAGATGTAATTGGTTTCTCTACTGTGTCTCTGGTTTCTTCTGTGGAACAATTGCTAGTCTGCAGAGAAATGCAAGTCCCAACCTAAACCGCTATGAAGTGAACGCAGCCTGCAGCGGACGGAGCGGAGCTGCAGTAATAGAGATGGGATTTGTGTTAGAGCGAGGATTAGTCTCTTCCCAAACTCAGGGAGTCAATAACAGCTGACATTAATTATGTGACTCAACAAGTGACTTAAATCTCAAACTGAATCAGGAAGCTTTCAACCACATCTCATGATCTTTTTCAACCCTTGAAATGATGTTGAATGCTTCAGAAAAAACTTAACTTTTATGCATGAGCCCATTTAAAAAAAATAAATAAAAGTTCCACTGCTTTTAAGTGTTTTAAATGTAGAAAATTGGATAAATGAGGTATGTTGCAGAAATGTTAGAGGGTTATTGGTCAAAAAGTCACTGACAACATTATGGAAAGGATCCCTACAGAGATGGACCTTTTTTTAAAGACTAAGATGATTTTTGTTTGTTGTTTGAAACGTGAGCAGATTGGTTTGATTTCTTTCAAGAAGGCAATATCATCTTAACAAGACGTAGCCCAAAAATTTGAAAAGGAAATTGTAAAAAATAAAAACAAAAATAAGAAATAAGAAAAAATAAGAAAAAAAGTCAAAAACAAAACAGAAAAATGACCTAAAAGGTGTTATTACTGTAAAACACACTTCATTCAAAGTCGACAGTGTTTCCATTAATCACTTAGATACAAATAAACATGATAAAATTGTAGCCAGGTTGGAAATTATTGAAATTAATCATTAAAAATGAGAAATGAGAAGTATTTTTTTTTTTAAAAAAAGAGTTGGCAATTTTGTTGTCATTTGTGACAATGACAATGTGTCCCTTTTCAAATACTGCCAAAAACATTCACAATTTGCCTCTTTTTGTAAAATTAAGTTTGCTTATGACGAAGCTAGCACCTCTGAAGCTTTGTTTGGCTCAAGTAACCTGAAACTGGCATTTGTCATAATTATAGACCTGCAAATGATCAGATCACTAGATTAATTAATAACAAAACCACTAACCACCTACTAGGTTGATGGACATTATATGCATCCCTTCCTGCTTATCTGCTTTTTTGGTTACCGTATTTGTTTTACAGTTACTCTCGTTGCTGAAAGTGAAAAAGAGCCACTGAGGTCTTTAACAATTAACCTCAGGTGACTTAACAGTATGATGTCAGTGTTTGCTTTCCCACACTGTGCCGGGATGCCACACAGAGTCAGCCGTGTTGGTCAGATATTGACCGATAACAGTGACATTCGGACAGGATGTCTCTCTAATCTTCCTGTGAGGATGATCTCACCGACAGAGAAATCGGTCTGGTCGCAGGGAGATTTGTGTTTCCAGGATACAGTCAAATACAAACTGTCATTTTATCCCGCCTGAGTGCTCTGTGCAGCCGAGCTATAAAAGATTGTGAGTGGATACAAAAATAGACTAAAATATCATCCCAGTTATTTGCACTCTCAGGCTTGTGTTCGGGAGGTTTTGTATCACCACATATGCCCTTTTGACTATTGATGATCCCTTTGGAACCTGAGTAAATTGACTTTATTTATTTATTTTTTGTAAATGAGCAACCTAAGAAAAAATGACCCAAAAATGAGCAAAGAAAATGTAAAAAGTACAAACAAATTACCTGAAAAGTTCTCAAAAAAGGAGAGTTTAAAAAATGAAATTATCTTAAAAAAGTGCTTAGAAATACAAATAATTATGTTAAATAATGTTCAACATGTAATTAACATACAATTATAGTAATTAGAAATGTAGCGTAGTTTTAGAAATTTTCTGTAGCTTTTTTTCAAAGATTTTTTTTTGTTTTTTATTTTATTTTCATTTTTATTTTAATTTTTTTTAAACATTTTTTTTTAAAAAGCAGGGCATTTCTTGCCAGGCTTCTTATTGCCTTTTTTCCCCCCGTGTTTTCGCAAAAAAAAAAAGCTTTTTGCACAGGGTTCACAGGTTTCAGTACTTCGAAAGGCGTCTTAACTCAGCACAGACACAGTGATGCCTTTCCAGTTTTCAGCAACTAGTCAATTTCAATCATAACTCAGTGTTTAAGTGCTAGATAGTTGAAAAATAATGGATTATAACTAAAATTACCTATAGATACCTAATCTGTTTTTGTACCAGTTTGTAACTTGCTTTTTTCTGCTGTAAAGTTGGGCATTTTTCACAGAGGTTTGTGGGGATTGACTCACTTTTGGAGCCAGCCTCGAGTGGACATTTGAGGAACTGCAGTTTTTGGCTCTTCCATGTGGGCGTCATTTTTCAGGGTTTTCTGCTTGGTGCCACCGTCAGCTTTGCTCGGATGCACATCCTTGTTTGAGTCACCATGTGCTGACTGTTCATCCCTCAGTCTAACCTGTGTACGAGGGCACACAGAGTTTCTGGCCTCACGCTGGTCCTGCGGTGTGGAACAATGGTGCTAACGCTCTGGTGCTGGCGTGCCACTGTAAGCCAGACTAATGCCAGGAATGTCAGTAGTGAGCTGGTTGGCATGCACTCTGTTTTTTAGCAGGATGCCTGAGTTTGGGAACCACTGCTGCCTTTTCCACGAATCCACGCCCAGCTACTCCGAAAACCCTCTCACACTTTGGCAACAGCTACGAGCAAAGGATCTGTTGCCATGATTCAGCAATAACGACATTTACATTGATTTTGCTTCACGTTTTGATCTAATTTTTAAAGCTGAGAGAGAATGAGTTCATATTGTGAAACATAGCATTGACTAACAGTGATAAGATCATAATCACAATGCTTATTCTCCCAAATATGTTGTCTTGTCAAATGAAAACACTGCAGCATATTTTTTGCCTTAATCAAATCATTAAAACATTCATGATGAGCAATAAAGTTTCTCCTGTATGAAAGTTTATAAATCACAAAGTTCATGGTGGTCAAAGTTTAAACGGCTGAATGGTTGAATGAAATACAATGTTTTCTCTCCACAGTAACAGTATTAACCCTTTGAAACCTGAGCTTATTCACTTGATTTCTCACAAAACATGGGAAAAAAGGGCAAGTAACTTAACTTTAAGTAAAAATCTACAAAAAATGACCTGAAATTAGCACATATGTGAAAGAACAAAAAAATTGATAAAATAGTATTACTGCTACTACTACTACCACTACTATTACTGCTGCTAATTATGATGATGATAATTATAATAATTATAAAAATAATAATGACAACAACAATAATGATAATAAAAATACTACAACTACTACTAATATATTTTTGTCTAAATTTTATATAAATAATTATAAAATGTTGTTCTCGATATTTTTACCTAATTATTTGATAATTTTCTAATAATTCTCTCTTTTTAAAGCCAATTTTTCAGGTCATTTGCTCATCACCTTTCACAATAAAAAGAAATATATATATATAAAAAAAATCCATCCATCAATCCATCCATATATATACATACATATAAGCAAGTTGCAAGACATTTCATGCCAAGTTGTTTATTGCCTTTTGTTTTTCAAACAAATTAAATGAATTTGCATGGGGTTCAAAGGTTTAAATACTGGTGAAAGGTGTCTGGACGCAGCACAAGAAAACTGATGTCGATTCAGATTTCAAAGGGTTAATGTTGTCATACACAAAACACTACACAAATTTCCTTTGCCCTTGCTGTTGCAAAAACACAGCTAAATATTTCAAAATGTTACAGTATCATCAGCATCTTCTTTCACATCTTTTAAAGGTCACGGTTATCAGAAACACTGTAACACACAGAATGGGTCGGTTGTTCTCTGGTGATAAACTGCTGCTCCGGTTTGCCCGAGAACAGCCTCTAGTGGATCTCTGTCAGCGCTACACAAAAGGCAGAAAGACAGCCTGAATGTGTCTCTTTCACAGTTGTAGATCTGAAGGATAGCGGGCCCCAGAATACATTTTTCATCTCGACACATTCTGTGAATTCCTCCTGTGTTAGTGTTTTCCTGTTAAGTGCTCTTTTTCTTCTGTCTGACGGTGCCTCAGAGAACACACACACACACACACACACACCATGTTACTCTGTAGTGAAATACACCGTCTGTGTCTGTAATGCAGCCTTCACATAGTATAGTACGCACCAGCCTTTGTGTAATTTTAAATTCTAGTATCAGAAATTTCACAGTGATGATATCTCACTCTTGACAAAAGTGTCAACAAACCTGTGAAAACATGGACTCAAAGCCGACGTCACTGGGGCTGGGTATTGTTTAAAAAAACTTACAGTTCCAATACCTATATGATATATTGAATAATTGGAGGTATCGCGGCTTCTTCCACGTGCGATATATAAAATGACTTTATCGAGAACAATGTTTTTATAAGCCACTCACGTTTTGGGTCTCTCACGCTTTTCTACAGCGCTGTGCCTCACAGATTTATTTATTTCTAACAAAACTTTACTGTACTTTATTTTACTTCCTTATAACTGTATTTAAGTTGCAGTTCGTTACATTGCAGTTCATTCAAAAATGTTATATTTAAGTAATTAACAGTTTAAAAGACATTTAAAAATATCGAGATATTTATTGTGTATCGCAAAATATCATGAGATTATCTTAAAGCCATAGCCCAGCCCTACAGTGCGAACGCTCCCAATTTGGAATAAAAGGGCTTTCTGATTGGCTGGCAGGTGTGTGTTCAATTTGAATAGCAGGACGCCTCAAACATAGTTCTGGTCAACAGTTACCGTCATTTGAAAACAGCGTGGAACGAAACAGCTTTAAACTGACGGTAGTCATAGCAACAACATCATCATACATCACCACTCATTCTCCCAGAGGGAATCTGTATGTTCAACTGGTTGAACTAAGAAAAAATCTAAATTTGAACACATTTTTAAAAACATGTCGTATGTGTCCATGGTGTCTGTGCAATAATTTAGAAGTTCTCATACTGTTTTGCATCACACTCTTTTTATATTAAAGCCTCTTTTTTTTTTGGTGTTGGTACAGTTGATGGGGCGACGGGAATGAGTTAATTACTGAGTATAATTGTTCTCAACACCTCATCAGACAGAGAAAAGAGTGCACAAGGGTGAGACTGGGAGAGCATAAAAACAGAAGAGAAAAACAAAAACTCAACTTCATTTACTCTCTACTTTAGTGTGGTTACTAAATTCAGAACTCACGCGGTTTTTCCCTTTTGCAGATTTTATGTAATGATGGATGCTAAAAGGAAGTGATGACAGGCTGACCCACTTTAGTTGAAGATTAAAGTAAGAAACATCACTCTTTTTACTGTTTTTGTGTATCAGAACGCTTGTTTCACATAGATAAACAGTTGAATTTGCCCCTCTTCAATGCATGAGAGAAGCAGGGTGTGGCCATAGTAAAGAGAATATTTTTAGCTGCTGACAGTCGACTCGCTGATGGTTTGTTGTCTGTTTGTGTATGTGTGTGTAGATGAGCTGCAACAACTGCACCTGGAGTTTGATATCACTTTAATGAAACTAAACAACAGTGGATACCCCGTCCCGGGGCCCCTCTGATGGTGTCCATCATGCCTGAGTTTGGCTTGGCTCTTTAGCTGACCCAGTACACACACCCTCACCCCTCACCACAGAGTGTACTGGTCCTGCTCCAACTTCTCATGGCTGAACTCCATGGTGGGAATAACCACATCCCTGAGAGGGGCGGAGGGGGTGGATCAGGTCTTCCACCTCTAAGTAAGAGGGACATGAGAGTTTTGGCCGTGTTTCAGACTGAGTTTTGACACCGTAGTGCTGAACAGCTGCATGGAAACAGAAACATCAGCTTGTCCGGGGTGGGGAGTCAGGTGGCTTACTATGTCACGTAATGACATTTATCAAGGAAACCTATTTTTTTCTGTCTTCTCACTTACTTAAAATGCATAATGAGCAATGGCCTTTACCATGTGGCATTTTAGAAAACTTTAAGGCTGAATTTAAGCACAAAATCAACACAAAAATTGAATTTAGCAGTGTCTAATGCTGATGTATCAGATATCTCACACTTCCTCTCTGGTTATTGGCATCAGTATTCAATTTTAAACCCATGAAGATGTGAATATATTATACCTGCATTGGCCTAGTTTGTCCCTTCAAGTGGCAAAAATGTATCTTTAAGAAGCTCTATATGATAATCTGAGTGCTTTTATGATTCAGGTTGTCTGCATACAGCTCTTAGCATAGAGGTTGCTGAGCCAGCAGTTAGCAGTTATGGTGCCAACAGAGCAAACAGTGTTAACAACGGCAACGATGTGGACAGAGCTAAGAGTGTTGACGCGTCTGTGACAATGCTGACCTGATAGAAGCGATAGCTACTTCATGAGCTAATACTGACACAAACTCACATGTGCTAAATTGCATGCATAGCCAGGCTGTTTCCCAAAACAAAAAACAGAGAAGCTCGAATTCGAACAAACAGAAGAGGTGTGACTTCATTCTCTGCTCAGGACGCCACTACTCCACTTATATTTTTACATATCAAATAGTATAATTAAAATTAAAAAATATATGTTGCACCTTATTCTGTCAATAGTAGTAGTGTGCATTTTAAATTAACATATTTTTGAGGAGATATTTGTTTAAAAGGCAAATGCTTAGAGGAGAAATGGACTGCAGTGCGGTGTATGATTGTTTCTCATTATAGAGTATGATATCTTCATAAAGATGATGTTTCAGGTGTGGCCTGCCAGCTGGTGCGTAATGTTTACTGCTTGTCATCACCTTGAGCTTCATTTCTTTGGTGTGAAGCCCTTTGCTCTACTCTCTACTGCAGCGCTGAGGCTGCAAGCTGTATTTTAACTTTTTTAACTGTATTTTAACTGTGCATCTCGCTACTATCCTGCAGTTTGGCATAATAAATATAATGTTAAGATACTGATTCATCTAACTCATGAATGCCTCACTTCTTTGAAGTTGTGTTGTTATAAGTTGCAGTTTTGTGCACTTTATTCCAGCTATCATTGATCAGTTTTTGGCAAAAGCAGGAGACCCTTCTCACTGCAGACATTTTGACCTGTCAAAGATGTAACCGATAACATTAAAGATGGCTGCAGTTCAGTTCAGTTCATTCAGTCCATTCAGTTGTGCCAGCTCCGGAGCTCTGGTATTGTGCATGCTGGCTCACTGGCATTTACGGCCACACCTAGATGGAGCAGATCCACGACTGCTGTTATCAGTTACAGCTATGCCGCCCCTGCTGTAACAAATCAACATGTCTGCAGTGAGAAAAGTTGTAATTAAAAAAACAACTTCATTAATCCCACTAGGGGCATTTAGCTAAAAGTAACATCCTAAGACTACAAAGACGTGCACAAAAAAAGTGCAAGTAGTTCTAAAAATATCATGCACAATATAAGAATACAAATCATATATAAATCATACCATATACAGGTGTATAACACCTACATGGATTTTAAAAATCTGACTGCCAAAGAGATAAAAGATTTGCAATGGCGGTTCCTTTTGCAAGCAGGTAATGCAAAATGATGCCCTGATGGACACAGAGAAAACTTATCTGCAAGGACATGCCCCGAGGAAAAGAAATACACCTCATGTTGCATCTTAGTATTTTCTTTTATAATTTGTCACTGTCCAAAAATCGTGTCAGCAGGCATTTCTATCTCCCCGGCCGTTTTACTCTGTGTTTTTGCACATTTGCATTTATTGTTTTTACTTGGTGTGCTTTTGTGTGCGTTTATAGTTTGTATCTTTTATTTCTTGTGCTTTTACTCGTGTAATATGTAAAGCACTTTGGGCTGCGTTTGGGTCTGAAATGAGTTATATAAATACATTTATCTTGCTTTACTGCCCCCAAAGATGTCTACTGATAAAGTGCTTTAAGCTTAAGATGACTAAGTCTGGTGTTTGGGCCATTACTGGACTTAAGAGCTGCCCGTGTCAGGAGTAAGCCTTTTGGGATGTTTTGCTTGAGAGCCTCAATTTGGGGAGTAAAAGTCCTTGAGAGTCACAACAAAATGAAACATTTGATTTAACAGGATCAAGCTCAGTAACAAGGACAAGACTGCATGTTTGGTTGTATAATTTGGTTTTTGGGCTGTAGGCAGCAACAAAGGACCATTTAGATAATTGAATAGAGTCTGAATTAATGTCCCATTTTGTTCTCTGATACAGTAAGTGTCAGTGAACCTTTCCCAAACTCGATATTGAAATTTGAGGGTGTGTTGTCATCATTTGAAGGGTTAGTCTCTCAGGCAGTATCCCCCATCTCCCACAGATTGTGTACTGCTCTGTGCTGCTGCTGTAGCTGGCAGAAATTTGATCCCTGCTTTACCTCCTGTCCGACAAGCATTCATTGATTGTATATTGATTGTAAAAGGAGTCATTGCAGCCCTCCTGAATAATTTCTCGACTATAGCGCAAAGTTGTAGCAAACCCACGTCTGAAAATATACCAACAGTGTAATGCAACTTGCTAAACAGGTGTTTTACATTGATGCAGGTGTTTTCTCACACTAGATGCAATCATCTGGCAGCTCAGTCTGGCACAAGTACAAGAATAAGGATCAGTGGTTGAGAGAGTGCAAGGTCAGAGGCTGGCTGTTGAATTCAGCAGCACTCTGTTAGAAAAGGATACACGTTTCCTTAAACAGGTGGCTCCTGTAAAGGTGAAAGAATATGAGCCGAGTTTGCCCTTAAAGCTGCTCATGTCTATAGTCACAGAGGCCAAATTACTTCCTATTTCGAAAGGTTTTTTTTTTAAGACAGACATCTTCATTTGTCCCCAGTCATTCAGTGTAATTCATGTTTCATGTTTTTGATTTACCATCACAAAGAGAACCTTATTTTGTTTCAGACATTTCTAAACCCTGTTCTCATGGTTTAGTGTCTGTGGAGGGTTTGCGGGCAATGTGAAATATTTCAGCTATTTATCTTTTATAATAAAAAGCAGCTGTCAAAGCGGTGCTTTGGATCAGTAGAATATTTCAGACGTGCAGCACGGAGAACATTATAATGTGTATTGAATTGTTAAGATGCTTTTTAAAGGCTTTGCATTAAGTAGTCTTGCCACTGAACACTTAATTAGGAGATAAACCTCGAGTGGGAAATCACACTGATGCTGAAATTTGAACCAGTGAGGATCCATGGCCCTGATGCATGATAGGATCAGATCTGTCCCCTATGCAGTGTGATTAATCAGGTAATATTATATTGATAGAAGTAGCATCAGTAGGGCTGTACCCGAGTCAGAATTATGATCGAGATAGAAAGGTTACACTTTGGGGGAACTGTCATGTTGTCCATCTTTATACACAGTCTATGGTTCAAAGTGAATATTCAACAGTTCGTTTTGTTTTCCGTATAATGTTTTAAAGTCTGAGCGAGCCCTGAGGGACGTTCAGTGTGACAGTGGAATTCACGTAATATAGTAAACAAGCTAAGTGTGCTAACAACAGATGCAAATGTGCATTAACATTTTTTTTGCCAACACTAGATATTAATTAAAGCCAGAGACTGTCATATTATGTTGCTGTGAGCTGAAAATCCATCACTTTTTCACCTTATGGCACCTTATGGCACCGTCCCTCTCTGCCTCTGTGCTGCTGCCTGCACATCCACAGCTGCAAAGAGTAATATGTACGTCAAGAGCACTCACTCCGCTGCAAAATCTGGGGACCAAAACGTCCCCAGAAGCACACTGCACAGAAAAAAACGACTTGAAGCAATCTCAGTCAACAGAGGGTCTCCGACTGATGATTCGAGTCTTCGACTGTCAAGGGACAGATCTTGTATTTTGGGACTCTTTTTTCATCACAGAAGCAACTCAAGAAGACACAAACCTGCACACCATTAGGTCATACTTAAACCAAACAACTCCTATTTTAGAAAGTATAAGCCTATTACCAAAACGTGCTGACTCAGTGTATTGTGAAGTGGATGATCTGAGATTTAGACACACACTCTCTCCATTGTGTGTTACAGTGACTCATGGATTACACCTGTAGCTGAGCTCTCTTTCCACATAATCCTTACCGGTCTGATTTTGCCTTCCTGTTTTGACACGTCAGTTTCCAAAAGTAGAACTTCAATTCAGGGGAAAAAAGAAATCTCCTGGGCTGCCACCTGAAAGTCGAGGATTTGTATCATCAGTGGAGACCCATCTGTTGACTGAGATTCTTATAAACGAGCTGTCTTTTAAAAAAAAAAAAAATTTTTTTTTTTATTTTTTGGTTCCCAGATGTCGGTCTCCACTATCTCCACTAGGTTTCCATTAACCCTCAAATTGAGTAAAATTAAACTGCAAATATAAAATACACCTAATGGGAACACGTCAATTTAAAAAACAACAACAACAAAAAAACTCATTTATCGCAAAGAAGTTTTTACGCTTGCATAAGGCGATATGTCAGGCGAGTCAAATTTTAAAATGCCTGACGAAGATCTCGACACGTTGCATTTAATACAGTGTGCAGATCTTTTGTTAGATTTTTGCCTTGGTTTGATTTTTTTGATGAAACACCTATAAAAGTCCCTTGGATGTGTGTGCCCTCCACCTTGTTTATACAAATTTCATAAGCTTTTTGCTAGTTAAAATGTATAAATTCACTTGTCGTTTGGATCCGCCATCTAGGAAAGTTGCCCTGTTCTGCTCTAAAGAAACATGCTAGCTATACACTTGTCATGTTTGTTGTTTTCCACGTTTGAAGTGTCGAGGCATATTCCCTCTGTCAGTCTCTTCATACTTTGGCAGAATAGCAATTTCGGTATCGCTGACTTCAGACACGACACAGCAGAGCGTCAGCCAGTCACTGGAGGCTTGAGGAGACTGCTGAGTCAAAGTCAGCATAACCTTGGCTGTCATCTTTAAAAACAATACTGTCCAGGCTGTCATTGACTTTTATTAATAGATTGTTTTATGTAATGATTATAGACCTTAAATAAATTACAGCAACTGCCAAATATGCAACTCACGCTCCTAAAACCTGATTTTAATTTATGGGAATTTGTATTGCTGCTACAATTAGTGATTTCAGCTGTTAAAGGAATGTAGTGTAAACTGTTACAGAGTGCAGTAAATTAATTTAGTTAGATTCCCAAAATGTGCTCTGTCATCTCTCTGTCATCAGCTCTGCAGCACTTTTCATGAAAAATATAGAGGCTCCTTCACAGTATTTTTAGGGGAGATAATGCTGAGTCACTGATGCTGCTGTCCTGACGGAGAAGAAATAGACCACCCAGTGACTATCAGTCAATTTTACCATATACCTTCACCTTTCTATATTTAGTTTTTTAGGCTTTTTTAACGCCATAATTCAAAGTTGATGGTTTATTTTATTTCTTAGACTAATAGTGTAATATTTTATCAATTAATTTCTTTCTTTTCTAAGTGGTATCTGTGAAGTATTTTTTCCCATCACCTCCCACCTCTCTGCCAAAACAGTCATCATTTCACACTTTCTGCGTTGGCGGCTTTCAGGGCGGCTATGCGTGCTGTTGTGATGTGACGGTGCAGCGTGACTTATTGGCGGAGGCACCTCCCTGAATACCATGAGGATGAGACGGGACAACATCAGGGAGGGGTGAGAGGTGGAAAGGAGAGAGATGTGCTCCTTTTCTTTCTTTCACAATTTCTCTGCTGACAGGGATTGTGTGTGAGCTGGCAGGAGAGAGAGAGAGGGAGAGAAGGGGAGTGAGCAAAAACACTAAGCTGCCAGCTCCTGTGGCAGCGGCTGAGCGGAGCAGAGAGAGAGGCAGAGAGGGTTAGAAACAGCCTGCAGTTAGCAGAGACGTTTACATCCTCCAGCGTGGTGTTTCAGCGCTGAGCTGACCTTGCAGAGCTCAGACTCGTCTGTTTGGAGCCTGAGGCAGTCGCGAGCGGGGAGGCTGCGAGCATGGATCCTGCAAGGTCTATCCAGCATGAGATCAGCTCTCTCAAAGGTACTCCTCTTTTAATATTTTGCCTCCTCGGACTGTTGTCATCACCGTCATATGCTTGCAGGACCGCCTTGTTTTCCCACAATCCCTCTCTGGTGAGGACTTCCTCATCGTATACATGCAGGCTGAAGGAAAAGTTCAGTTTTGAAGGTTTCAGGGTTTTTGAGGTATAATCCTCCTGTCTGCCTCGCTCCTGCATGTTTTGTGGATAAAGGGAAATGAAAGGCTTTTGTTCTCTTTTGTGGTGGTCAAGCGTGACCGGAGGGGTTAGAGCAGGGGGTCAGGGGTAATGATTGTGCTGAGACGTGTGTTTTACAAGCGGTGGGAGGCTGCTGCTGCTGCATGCGGCACGCTGAATGCGTCTGCGCCGGGAGATGCAGAGCAGGTCGGCTGCTGCAGAGCGGCCGCTGCTGCATCACCACGGTAACAGCAGTGACACGGCCAAGTGCTGCCCTGCCCCTCAGTCAGTGATGGGACTGCTCAACCCGTCAGAAGTGAACATCTGTAGCTGTGAAGAAAATATGTCTTTTTCTCTCTTCTTATCTGCTGCCTGTCGGCCTGCAGCATGGCCAGATGTTTCTTCTTACAATTACATCACCAAAGTTTGCTCCTCCCACCTCCCTCACACGCAGGTGTCCCACTACCTCACTGACACAGAATAACAAACCCAGTGATGTCTTTTAAATGTCTCATTTCTTACAAATTATTTCTACATTAAAGTTGGCCATAACTAGCACTGTGCATCTTCACCGGTCTCACGATTCGATCGATTACGATTATCATGTCAAGTATTTGATGTGATTCGATTTCACGATGCAGCACAATGCCTGCATCCTCAATTTTCTACGTTAATGCACATGGCTGCTTTTTCATCAATAAATACAAGCATTAAGATAAATAAGAACTCTTCATTTTTTTAAAAAAAATATTTCTTTAAAAATCGAATTGAAATGTTCCAATTCCAAAAACAAAACTAATGCTTCTGCAGTCTAGCTGCCGCTTCTAGCAACTGTCGTCTGCTCTAAGGAAAAAAACTGAGCGTCCCAAATGTGGCGAACATCACAAACATCCAAACACAACAAAAAACAGGAGTATTTGCAACGGTAAACACTAAAATGGCATCAGACTAGTAGTTTATATAGTGCAGTGTACGTCTTCATTAAAGAAAATATTTTAATGTTAACTTAAATGTTAAAACATTAAATTAATGGTTGCTACAAGGAAGTTCTTTAGATCTGTAGAAGTTTATTGTTCAGCTACGGCTGGAAAATCAACAATATATCTGCTAATAGTTTCTGCTCTATAGCAGAAGTTTCCTGATTTAGATCAAATTTTGTATTTCATTCATTTGGGCAAAGTTCTTGTTTGTCGGCTGTTTAATATTTGAGACCCTTGGCCTAGTTCTTGAATGACAAATTGGTTTTGTTAAAAAAATAACAAGTTTATATTGAGAAGAGTATTGTCCTAATATCAGTATTGAAACCTGTAAATTTTCTACCCAGCTCTATCCTGCACTGAGTTTGTGCTCAGAGTTTGTTTGACATTTTGTTGCTGTGACAACACAGTGAATAGATTTACACAAAAGGACTTAACAATTTGTGTTAGTGGCCCAACTTGCAAAGTGAAACAAAGGCACACACACACACACACACACACACACACACACACACACACACTCTTAGTATAGTATAGACTTTTATTGGTATGCACCCAACTGAAGTGATATTCTGAGCAAACTGTGTCCCCCAGGCGTCTTAATATATTCAAAGTGTCTCCTCCCCTGTGTCTCCCACACCCTGCAGACACCACTGTCTGCATGCTTGGTATTTCCAGACTTAGTTTATCAGGTATTCAGGCCGTGGAGAGTGTGCTACTTTTACACCAATCTTTGAATCAATGTGCACCATCTACATCAAACTAAGTAAAGGATTAACAGCAGACTGAGTGACATTTATAGAGACTTTAAGCCTCCAATTTAAGGAGACAGAACCAAACCAGACTGGTTAAACTGGCACGGCCCACAGAAGAGAGCCTTTTTAAAAGCTGTTCTGTGTGGAGTTGAGGTTTGTCTGGCAAAAATGTGGTAACAGTTTGGACCAGCTTTCAGGTTGGCAGGGCATTTAAATGATCCTGGAGAGGGATCTGAAGGAGTCCTGCCCACTGGGACGGGCTGAGAATGTTTTCCCCAGGGCTCCCGGGACAAAAGCTCCTTCGCTTCATCGAGCACTCCCAATGGAGTTACTTAATATGTTGAGCGCTGCTGCTTACTCAGTGCAGCTCAGTTCATTTGTAAGCATGTCGTCACCTCAACACCATTGCTCCCATTGTGCATTCTTGTCAGCTATTTTCAGGCACTTGGTCCAGAATCAGCTCTTTAACACAAGAGCCTGTTGATGATCTCCCGTGTGTGTTGAGACAAGCAAGGCCACGACTGACACATGGCCTTGTGGATTTATCACTAACAGAAGAATTTACTCCTTAAAACAACATGATCTTTCCTTTCTTTTACTTCTTTCTACCTGCCAGCTCTGGGTCTTGGCCTAAATATTTTGAGCTCATTTCAGGATTATTCAGATCTCTGAAGAAGGACTTAATCCTTCTGCGGACTGTGAGATTTTTGCAGTCTTATAAGTTTAGTGCAGCTACACAATGTGACATGGATCTTAGTAAACTAGTTCGATGTATGCAGACTATAGACTGTATGTAAAGACTGATGATGCATCCCCACCTACCCCCGCTATGCCTAAGTGAGGCTAAAATATCCGAGATACGGGCGCTGCCATCTTGAGCTGGCGACGTCATTTGGAGCCAGAGTCTGTGCAGTAGTGATATCCATGGCGGGAGTCCCCGCCAAAACCTTCGGACGCCTTTCACAAGTGTTAAAACCTGTGAGATCTGAGATAATTAGTTTGATTTCATTTGAAAATGTGGATAAAAAAGTAATCAAGCAACTTGGCAAGATGTCCTGCAAATTGCAAATTAAATGAAAGAATTATCTGAAAATTGATTAAGAAAAGAAATAAAATAAAAAAGATACCAAATAAATAATTATTTTATGATAATTATATTTTTAGATTTAATTAATTTAAAATAAAATATTTTTCATTTCTTTTTTGTGTGTTATTTTTGCATATTTGTCTTCTAACTTATGAATAATTATGCCAATTTTCTCATCTTTCAAGGGGTTAAACAAGTGAATCTTTTTATTGGTGTGGAAAAACCAACATAGGAAACTATGACACAATAACAAGAACAACGTGAACATAATACTCTCTGCTTTGTATCTCTGTACTTATCCACCTTATCCGTTGGTACACTTAACTTGTTGTAACCTCTGACCTTTGTGGAGCTCTATCATCAGTTGTGTCTGTAGCTTTGTGGGTTTAAACACTTCCTCTGCTCGGGGTTTCTGTCTGGCCCTTATCATGTTTTCATAAACACTGCAGTGTTGTGAATGATGCGCTCTGAAGGTTATGTGCTGGTGAAAGGAGGATGGCGGGGCTTTTAGGCAGGACAGGTTCAAACCAGGGATATCCAGTTAAAAGGAAGTTCAGGGCAGAGGTCATGGCACTTGACCTCTGAGCGGTTTAGGGTTTCAGACTTTCGTGGCAAAGAGGCAAAGTAGCCTCCTGACAGGTTCACCTGGCAGGTTCACTCTTGAATTCTGCAGAGCTGCTTCAATACTTCCCACAGATTTAGACAGTAACAGATCTTATCAGTATTAAACTTTCACATTAAAGAAGTGACTGTATTTTATGTGCATAAAAATAGGATTTAAATGCAGTCTAACCAATGTAGAATAATTGTTTGGAAAACCTTCTAAGTCAAAGGAAGGAACTTAAAATGGTAACAAGGTTTTTACTGTATATCAGAGAAATGGACTCAGGTCATGTGACTAAAACTAGAGTCCGATTTGGGTCCGAATTTTAATGATTTCAGACTCCACTTGACAAAATAAAAAAAAGACTGGAAAATGATTTGTGACTTCACTTGGACTTGAGCCTTTTGACTTGAAAATACTTGAGACCTTCCTCCAATCCCAAAGATTAAAAAGCATGTTATTTCACCGCACCCTTTTTGTAGCATCAACAAACAAATTAAAACCAACCTTATCAGAAAAACAAACTTTTGAGCAACCATCGGAGTGATAAGGACTACCTAAAATGACAAAAAACATCTTAAAAATTTTTTGACGTTTAATATTACTTTTTTGTGTCATGTCCCATCCGCTAACATCGTGTGTGGGTTTTATGACCTATACTGCAGCCAGCCACCAGGGGGCGATCCAGATGTTTTGGTTACTCTTTTAGGGAGCTGTTACGCCCTCTATCTTTATATACAGTCATTGTGTTGAGGAGGAAAACAAACACACAATACATATATAATAAATATGACCGTATACTGGCTACGCTGCTTTTAAAATGACATGTTTTTTGTTAGTCAAGTGTTAGTGTGTTCATTGATGGCAGCTGTCTTTGCTGGACTCTGTCAGTTTATTTTCTTTCCTCAGTAACAATGACTGGTGCTCAGGGAGGGTCAGCCGCTGTTTTTACTGTATCAGAGTTATGTAGTGTATACAGAGTGCTGAACAGGCAGCAGCTGACAGCATGTTTGCCAATAAGCCTGCAGGTGATCCCAGGTCATCAGCTGTCTTTTCCACTGAGGGCGGACCATTGTGTCCAACATGAACAAAAGGCACACGGGAAGTGCTTTCCAATGTCACCGATACGTGTGACATTGTTTTGACATTGCGTGTGATTACAGTGTCATCTGTACAACATGCACAGTTTTCAACAACGTTGAATTCATCTACCAAAGCAACAAGCTATATTCATTAATTGTGGTGATATTTCATGTAAATTGATTAACTTTAGATATTTCTTGCTCAAAATCAGAATATAGGTTTTAGCAGATTTTTTTTTCTGTATTAAGACTCCTTGATAATAATGACATTATTATTATTATTATTATTATTATTTTAATGAAAAATTGATAAAATTCATTTGTAAATCCTGAGGGGTCTATTTTGATTTATTAATTTTTGAATTTAAATTTTCACTGGACTTTATTAAAAAAGTGGAGGGGAGATTTCTGTATTTGATGTTCAAAGTTTCAGTTTTAACAAGATAATTGCTAAAGGCATTTAAAGAAAGTTTTGAGTTGGAGTTTGCTTTATTCCAAATTCAAAATATTGACAGAAAGATTTTCATTTTTATTGTAAATTCATATTCGTTCCAAATATTGGTTATTGGTCTCATTATTTACTAATAACCAGTAATGGTATCTTCCTTAAAAAAATCGGTAGACACCTAACTGACAGGCCTGATTGCAGCTCCAAGTTGTACAGATAAACAGTATGGGGACCCTCCATAACTACATTTAGAAAGTAAAAAAAACCCAACATGGTTAAAATTAGTTAGAGTTATTATGTCGCTCCCTGAGGACCTATAAATATATATGGATTCGATTTTAATCTGTACTCTGGGGATGAATAAGTATCCCTGTATGATTGGCTTATTTGCCACAATATCCTGTACGTGTGTATCTGCAGTCTGCTCTGTTTGATCTGCAGATAACAGTCCACTACAGCAGCGTTTTCTCTTTCGTCCACTGCTGCACTTTCTGCTTGCCAAGAATTTCCCAGCACAAGATGATCCATGCGGACAATGCAGGGGATAAATAGGCGGCGGCTGTCGTTGGGACAGAGCAGAGGGGGGTTTTGTTTTAAATATTTGATACTCATGAATGTACAAACTGTGTGTGAAATCTACATGTTTGCCGTCATATTTCTGTTCAGTTGTAGAACGTATCATGTGTCAAGTGGTTTCATTCATGAGGCGTGTCAGAGTGTTGCTGAGGCATACATCCTGTCTGTATTTTAATGGTCAGAGATGCAGGGCTCATATGACACCCTCCCAGTTTCAGTAGCTGCAGTATTCAGTAGCTCTGAGATGCTTCAGCTGCTATTTGAGCTGCAGGAATTGGTGCACGGCCATGTTTCAGATTCCTCACCTGTTTCAGTCCAGCCAGGGGTATGATTCACTCCAGATGGGGAAACTGGAGTCACGTTGTGCAAAGCGCACGATGCATGCAGGGAGATAAAAAGACACAAGAGTTTGCCCCTGCCAAATTTAAAGTGGCTTTGATATTTTTATATTAAAGATATACTATGAAAGGTTTTCCGACAAAGCAGTGTATGGGCCTATGCAAATGTAATTCCACTCAATCATCACTCATGATCATGCAGCAAAGATAAGCTTGGAAGAATTGCAGTGCTAATAAAAGCAATTAATAGCAAAAATCTGGGGTTTTATTAAAAGACAAAACGTAATGCTGCGTTCACCCTTTAACTTGATCGGAGCTCTTTTTTACCGTGTGAGTGCATTATGGGTCGTAGGAGGATTAGTGTATTCTGGTTTTTGAACTTTGAACAATCACTCACATCCTAGATTTGTCCAGTGATTTTGTAAAAGTAGTAATTTAAGACACTTATGACATAAAAGAGGTATCCAGTAAAAACAGATGAAACTGAGTCCCATAAAATTAAAGCGAATTGTCCTAATTGAGTTCCCTGTGTAATGAAGAGTTTGTATTTTAAGTGTGTGTGTGTGTGTGTTCTGCTTTGGGTCTGTGCTCCTCAGAAATACTCTGTGTAATGGTGTTAGAGCTGTCAGTGAGTCTGTCAGTCATGCTGGTTGATACGTCTGGCCACGATCCCGACTGAGTGGCCTCCTAATTTAGCTGATGTGGTTACATAATCTCATTAACCCCAGGTTTCCTGTAATTCAGAGGGGCGACTGCCTCTGTAATTTGACACATCCTCCCTAATCATCCACTCCTTCCTCTAATCCTCCAATCGCTGGGACGCCATTACTCTCTATGCTTTGTTTGTTTGGTGAAAGGGGACTCAGCTGGGGGATTGAAACCAGGTGACTCTTAAAACACTAGTGAGACTAGTTTAAAACACAGCTGCTTCTGAGTTTTGAGCTTTCTCTGAAGTGGCCAGAAGGTGGCACTGTTAGTGAAGCTACTGCAGAAACAAATTTCCAGAAGTGGAAGAGAACTTAATGAGACTGCCTTGAGTTAAGAGCTATAAAGACAGCTGTTATTTCTGCAGCTATTACCATGATGCTGGTCTTTATTTTTCTCACTTTAATGTTGCCTTAAATGTTCCTGTGGTCTGAACATTATTCTGCATCTTACACCAGTAAAAGCATTTTCCCCATTAGAGCCTGGCACCGTTCAGTCTATTAACAACTGCAGCAACACTTTGTGTGTCAACACCACCTTTGTTTTAAAAATACTTTCTCTCTGTTTTTACACGCTGTTAAATTTTAAAGAGTATGTTTTTTAAAAAAGTGGATATTTCACATTGGAAAAACTGTTTTTTTGCTAACTGTGTGCTTTTTTCTCTTGTGTTTTCTTGTAGGTAAGTGGCTGTTCCTGCTGTTTAAACTGTTGGTTTGATTTGTGGCTCCAGAGGAGGCCGTTAGGCGGCACAGAAACGGTGAGCTCCTAATGCAACGATGTTCGACGGTTTTACAAAATTATGCTCTCTGTTCTTGTCACAACCACTCCATACCATTGATCCAAATTCCTCTTCCACTTTTTGCACACCAGCTTTGTATGCGGCCGGGCTTTCACATGAATACAGCTTTTCTTTTGGTAGAATAATGATAGTGACTTGTCCGCCTGTGCTGCGGTCGTTGGTGGCATGAGAGGCTGCAGGATGTTCGTCATCGTGTCTGACATACTCTTTGCTCTGATGCCAAGTTGAATCAACTGCATCTGATCTGCAGCTCGAGGCTGTGTCTGTCTCTGTCCCTGTGTCTCTGTAGTTCTTTCTCTACTTCTGTATCCTAAATGAAATCTTTAACTATTTGCTGAAAGGACAGAATCACATGTGATGCACAGTCTGTTTTACAGTCTCAGAGTCTGCTTTTTGTGTGCTATTAGGGCTAAAACTTATTATTATTAATTTCATTTAATTTATCATTCAATTTTTTCTTGTTTTTTTAATTAGTCATCTAAAAAAGAGAGACAAATGATCCTCAAAACTTCCCAGAACTCAAGGTGACATCTTATATATGACATCTTGCCAGCATCTTTTTTCAGTTGTGCTCCTTGAAGTGAAAATGAAGTGCTCCCCATCGCCCTGCTAGCGCTTGACACACACACACACACACACACACACACACACACACACACACACAGACCAAAGCCTGAATTCTCAATTCACAACAATCAAAAATCAGTAATTGTCATCAGTAAATCCTCATAATGGACAGCTTTTTTTAAAACTTGAGAAAATTGTCTTGATGTCTTTCAAAATTATGGGAAGAAGGCAACGAAAGAAGAAATGGCCCAAAAATGTGCAAGAAATATGTAAAAAGTACAAGAAAGTGATCTGAAAATTTGTTTTCAAGGAACAGGATATGACCCAGATTTTTTTCTTTAATTCTGGAACAAAATTTTAAATCTGTAATTATGATAATTCAAAATATAGTTTTTCCCTATCTTTTTTCTTTTCATAAACATTTTTCTTTTCTTTTTTTTTTTTAAATCTACTAATTCCTTGCCATTTGTAGAACATTTCTTGCCATGTTTCTCATTGCCTTTTTTCTGTGTTTTTAAAAGAATTTGCACAAATGCACTCAGGGTTAAAATGGTTAAATACTAGTGAAAGACATCTGAAAGCAGCACAAGAAAAGTAATGTCACTCCAGGTATTAAAGGGTTAAACAAGAAGTTGATTTTTCAGCGTTGATTTGCTTGTTGGTAGACTCTGATGCTTCCTTGTGTTACAAAGCTTCCCTGCAGCTCAAAGTACTTCAAGTTTCCTACACACGATACATCTACTATATTTTTTCTTATGTAACGATCCAGAGTGGGCTATATTCAGGCTTCCCTCCTCCTGACATTTAGCTTTGTCGGTAATTGTAAGTTATAAAGCCGTCGTCCTTGTGCCATTTCCAGAACTTGCCTGGCATGAGACAGAGTTATAAAAGCTTCAGGGGCTGTTTGTTTGCCAACCCTCACCGCAGGCAAAACAGCCGACAACAGCCAGCAAGGCGCCCCGCCATCTGAAAAAATCTTTCCTCGGAGGACCTCTCCTTTTTACCTCTCCCCTACAGAAACCTAGGAGTTACTATCACATGTTTCTCTCATGGTGGTGCAAAGTGTGGGAGTGATCTGGAGGAGGACAGATGAGAGGGGAGTGGAGCTGCACAGAGGGGAGGTGAAACACTCAGTGAAAGGGTTTACTTTAAAGTAGCCCCTTTCACACTGTCACCGTCAGCTTTATGAGGAGGGCAGAGCTGATATATAGGATCCCACTAATGGCACCACACACATATCATGCTGACAAAGTGGCCTCACCGTCTCTCCTAAAAAAGGGGTGCAATTATGGCGGAGTGTCATGGTGCCAAACTGCCTTTAAGTTTTGTTCTTGCTTATCTGGCAGTCAGAAACACCACCGTTACCTTAAATTCCCTCTGGTGATATCCTCACAATGGCTGCAGTGTGGAAAAAGTTTCTTCCTCATTTGGTAGTTAGAGTCTAAAAAGATGATGCTCAAAGTCTGAGAATTAGGATATTTTAATGAGCCGTGGAGCTGGCTGATTGAGGCTTTAATGGTGTAATGAAGAAAAGTGCTGTTTCGGCTGCAACAATTTTTTCAGTTGTTTTTCCAGAGCCAATATGCGTCACTAATTTCTTTTGATTTTTTTTTTAATATGGAGAGACCAGGCAACTTTCAGTCTGCCTGCATCCTCTGAGCATCACTGGTTTATATACCAGCTTTAGCCATGAACAAACCAACACGTTTACACTGTCCTCTGCAGATGTAGAGCTAATCTCTTTGGACATCTGATAGAAATTGTGGAATTTGTGGCTGCAAAGTTCAGTGTAGTGCATATGTTTCTGTGCAAATTTTAAGTTCTGTTGTCAAATTCAAGCAGTCACTATTAGGGGTGTGATGGCACACTGACGTCACAGTTGCGTTCATACTCTAGTTTAGGACTCAGTAGGCAGGTTTCCAATACAAACAAGCAATATTGTCGAAATGTCAATAAAACACAATTGCAAGATGACTGCATGTCCATTGAGTGATATTATGCGACTTCTCCTCTCATGATAAAATTCCAGTAACCATGGCGATGGATGTTCAAAACATTAGCAGGTTTGTTTCTATTGCAGCCACCGCACTAGCCGTCATTTTTCCAATCGAAGGCTACGTAGGCGTGTTATGCGAGCGATGCTAGAAAGGCAAGCCCCTTCTACATGGGAGCGACCACACATGAGGGATTTCTGGGAGGTGATAGTCCATGATTTCACAGAGGAATTGTGGATTCAAAACTTCCAGATGATCCGCTCAACTTTTGTAGAGTTATGTGATGCAATAACAGCTCTTATAGCTCCTGCTGCAACATGAGGGATCCAGTTCCTACTGACAAGCACATAGCCATAGCATCATGTGAGCTATAAAAGCCTAAAAAGTGTTTCCATTGTAGTTTTATGAAATATGGCTTTTTCGAATCGCCTGAAATATGTGTAGAGTGTAGAAACTTTTTTGCTATAAATTGTTTTTCTCAAAGTTGACATTTTTCCAATTTCAATTTGCACACTTTAACGGTTAATGGAAACCTGCCCAAGAAACATTTCTGCATCACACTGTACAAACACTTTCCTTTAAGGCAGCAGGCCACAGCAGGATATAAAACTGAGAAATTAAAAACACCAAAAAACATAGAAAAACATGAAGTAAAATCTTGTGGCTCAATTGAATTTAAACATTCAGAGCACCCAGACACATATTATCCTTGTCTTGTACATGCTTCTCTCTCTCTGTTGTTGTTGTAGCTGACTGGGAGCCTGAAGGCATGTTTTTCAGCTCTGGCCGTTTATTTGTACTCGCTTTAGTGTGACTGGTTAACATGCTTATCTGCTTGTTGTGCTAACCTCAGCACCTGTTGCTAATGACGCACAGGTTAAAGTTTCCTTTCCAAAACTCACACTACGGTTCTTTTTGTTCCTCATTACTTGTGTATTCTGCGTGCACCGGACCGTGACCCCTGTACTGTGACAGTTCTGCAGGAATACACAAACAGTTACAACCCATACCACCATAAATCAGTTTGGTTTTGGATTTGAAAGCCAAAAGAATTAAACTTAAATGAACGCTCCTATCCTTTAAGTGTCATTCCTTTTAAGCAATAAATATGACCGTAGTCTGTTTAAATTCACAGCAATTAAAATGGAATCCAGTGGTGAGCCAGAGTCACAGTAAAAAAAAAGCACGTTAGAGTTAAAACAAAAGTTCATAGAAGTATTTCACACCACTCCTGCAGCATAATTGACTCCTCTTCTGTTGATCGGTATGTTCAGTATGTTGTAAACAATCCTGGCTTCACCAAAAGATAACTTAAAATGTTGCTTCCAGCAGAGCTTCTGAGGGAGGCATTGATGCAAGAATGGTATAAATATCAATGTTGTATGGAGAACTTTGACTGTTTGGGACATACCAAATAGTGGAGATACTCCAAATATATGTTTTCAGTGGAGTATTCTTTTAATAATGTAACTTGAGGTGCCTGTGGTCGGGTTTATATTTGGGCTTTAGGTTTTATGGACTGGAGATGAAATGTGTGTGTGCATGGAAACATGACAAAGCGCCCTCTCCAAAATAATGTCAAAACCAGTCTGAACCCACCTCACCCTGCGTCCACGCTGCCAGTTTTCCCGTCTTTTGATGTTTTTATCATCTGAAACTTTTGGATTGACGGTTGTGGTTACGTGGTGATGAACCGCTGAGTGACTTTCACTTCCAGGAAGAGTCCTTGTGTTTTGTTTGTTGCCAGTAGCAATCCTATCTCCTCTGACCACTGCTCTGGCCCTGTGTAATTACTCATATTTCCATGGTGTGTCATGTTTCTATGGTTACAGGCATTCCTGGTCGACCACACCCCACCGCTGGCTTTTGATGAGTCACTGCAGTAGCCAGACACACACACACACACACACACACAGGGAAACTCTCATATTTCCTCCTTTTCTGTTGCTATGGCGTTGTTCCTCTTAATCACATGATGCCCTTGTGATCTGATTTGGCAAACTGGCGACTCTGGCAAAGTGCAGTCATCCATTATGAGCTTTCCAAGTCGGCCATTTTAGCTAAGCGATCCACCAGATTAACTTTCGTCCCATCACCTTTGCTCCGAGCAGCATTTCCACTTTAAATGCTTTATATCGTTGTTTCGACACCGCAGCTGCTTCATGCCTCCCTGAGATGCCTCACGGGGTTTTCTCATAAAGTAGCCGTGGCTC
The DNA here is from genome assembly GCF_008729295.1 of Plectropomus leopardus. NCBI lineage: Eukaryota > Metazoa > Chordata > Actinopteri > Perciformes > Serranidae > Plectropomus > Plectropomus leopardus. Next base: position 2,651,602 of record NC_056480.1, on the reverse strand, counting down.
GGCCAAACTCATGATGCACGGCCCTCTGAGCGTCCATTAGCTGCTCACACTGACAGCCATTTTACCTCAATTGCCCTCCAGACGGCTCAATGCTTTTATACTGAGCAGCATTTATAGCCTGGGTGGTTTGTGCAATACCAGCTGAAACTTTTTGCTTTGCTTTCTCATGGCAAACATCCTGTTGAAGATTGGATTTATGATGTACTTTCCTCAGACCCAAATTAAAAACATCTCAAGGGTGTTGCAGATTGAATGATACGTCACAGTGTGTGTTGCATGCCCACTCAGACATGCTCGCCACCTTTGTGTTGAAAGTCTTGCACCACTGCCTGAATGATAGGACTTGTCATCCTGCAGAGTTTGATTTGAGTTTTGACGTATTTCTCTTGTCTGTCACTGCTTGTCAGCAACAGAGCAGCACCCTGCAGGCGAGTCAGACTCGGCTTCTTGCTCAAGGACAATTTGTGGTCGTGAAGGTGTAAAACCATGGAAAGCTTGGGTGGCCTCACTGGCCTTCCTCACCACAGCTGCCTTTCAGACACAGCTGGTGTCTTTCTGTCCCAGATGGGATAAAGTCAAATCTTCATACACACATTTGGTGTGTAAATCACTGGCTTCATGTATAGACTGTAAAATAATGAACTTAGCCACCGTGACATCACCCACTGGCCTCGAGTTCAGCATTTTGCCCATCGCCATGTTGGGCTTTTAGAGCCAGAAGTGACCATAGTTGGACAAGGGGGGGACAGTCTGTCACTCAAGCTGCCCCGCCCTTAAATATGCTTAGATTTGGGTCTTAATAATAAATTAACGGGTGAATTCACATCCTACAGTTGTCATGAATGTTGAAATTAGCTGTAGAGACCAAAACTGTTTTATATACAGGTCTGTAAACATGTTTATTTTAGATATGCCCACTTTATGCCAGTCCCATGCAGTTTGTTCCTGTTTTGATTCCCAATCAAGAAAAGTCTCGTAGAGCTGCTTTACCTCATCAACAGGGAATTAAAAACTGTTTTGAAATGCAAATTGAATTGAAAATGTGATTTAAAAAATGCAATCAATTTCAAATGCAATGCTTCAATTAATAGCTTTTTTTTTTTTTAAAAAAAACATTGTTTTACAACCCTACCTTTTTTATTCATGATGAATTATGAGCCAAATAAAGTTAAAAAGCTCCTGTGTTGGGAGGATGAATAGAGAAAGAGAGACCCTGAACACCTAAGCATAGGCATTTTTAATAATGGTCTTTTTATCTATTGTGTCCAAAAATCATCATTAAACAGGTGTTCAGCCTTGTGAGTCAACTCAGGACATTTCTTTTTTTAAATAAGGCACATAAGGGGATAATCGGTCTTCCTTGGGAAAATATGTTCTTTGAATCAGTTAAAGATTTTTTAAATTCAGTGGACATGAGGCGGACAGATGTTAGATCCGACTCCAGATCAGAGAACAGATGGAACGTGGACGAAGACAGATGAGGTGGCACCCTTTGATACAAAGATATGCAGGGAATTTCTATCACTGCAGACAGTTTATTAAGCAGAACAACCTTAGATGTCTATTAATCAGCATACCGGGTGCATGCTAGATTGTGATTGTTGCAGAGTAGTCATTCAGATTATCACCAGCTCTGTGTGTGTGTGTGTGTGTGTGTGTGTGTGTGTGTTATTTTAGCAATGCTCCTTTAAGCATTTTTCCCACCACTCCATTTCCAAATTTTAAAATGCAGAGTTGCATTTAACAACTTGGAAGACAACCATATAGCTTAAATTACTCGCTATAAAGTCTGAGCTGGAATGCAGAGAGCGCTTCATCTGCCAGAGGAGTTTAATGGGTTTGTTTTTAAAAGCAGCCACTGTCACCTTGACTCGTCTCCATTCTCTTGCCGTCTCCCACTTCCTCCATGGCAATGAGCTTTCATCACGGCTTAAAGAGGGACACAATGAACCAACTTCTTATTTATACCAGGCGAAGGTTACGCATGCTGGGTTTCTTATGGTTACACATATTTGCATGGGGTAGCTGCTCAGAATAACCACTATGTGTTGGTGATTTTCGCCATCCATTCTTGATTTTAGGAAGTTTCCACATTGTATATTAATTCCCATTTGTTTGATAATTAATTTATGACACATTATAAGCTTTTATTATTATCTCCACCAGCTGTAAGCCTGGAGTTGGTTGTTTTTTTTTTTTTTTTTTTTTGCATGTCTGTATGTGTTTGCAGGTAATCTTGCAAACTACTGGACCAATCAGCCTCATATATTGTGTGCACATTTATTTGTTTGCTCAAGGACTTTTTGTGGTTGTGGTGAACCACAGTTGTTGAAAAACCTGTTTTGTTGACCGTATCTTACTGTCATGACTGCTGACTCTTCACTCCGCCTCCTCCATAATGTTTGGTGCAAGTCACACAGTCGGTGTGCTGTGCAGTTTACTTATGGGGACGTTTTGGTCTCCAGATTTTGCTGTGGAGTGATTGCTCTTGACTTTCAAGCTACTCTTTAATACAGAGCTGCAGACATGCAGGCAGTGAGTGGCATGGAGGAGATACTTGGCACAGCACAACTTAATATGCTGCTGTTTTTGGCTTTTGTTTGATATCTCGTGTCTGCAAAAAATATTGTTGCACATTTGCAATGAATTGTCAATGCCGTTAGCTTGTTTACTAAATTGCGCGAATGCTGCCGTAACACTGAATGTCCCACTGAGCCTTGTTTAAACTTTAAAACTTTATATGGAAAACAAAACAATCTTCGAATATTTACATTGAACAGCCAAATCTGATTCGACTGACATAATTTGGAGTCAGATACAGTTCTATATATTACACCAATTCAGTATTTCACATACACAGTCTGTTAGCAGAAGACATCGATCTGTTCTGTGCAACGATTATTTTGATCAGTTTCTGGGACAATTCTGAAACATGCTGTGGCACAGCTTTTGAAATTAGTAGATTTGTCTGGCTGCATTGTTCTTCGCTGGGAGATATCTGAATTCTACTGAGAACACTTTTCTAGTTTATGCATTTGAATTTTTTTGTAGCCAGTACTTTTTGTTTATGAGAAGAAAGGCTTTAGGTGAGAGCTTAGGTTTGACGCAGGTACAGACTGTTTCGTTTCTCCCCATCTGTATTTTGGTGGTGGTAACCAAACAAACGACTGTTGGTTTTGTTTGATTCAGAGCCAGAGGACAGGTAATGAAGAGCACATGGAGATAAAGTCTCTGCATCCAATGAACCAACACAACACAGGCCTCAAGGTTTTAGATGAGTCAAAAAATTCTTGCTCTGTGAGAAACACCTGTTTTCTTCCATAATAAGCGATTTTTATCTCCCATGCCGTATATCAAGATTTAAGCAAAGCAGCAGTTCAGCCTTGTTTATGATTTGTGATTCATTCTTCCAGATATCTTCCCTTACCGCTTCAGTATATCACTCTGACTATCAAAATACCAGGGAACTGGCACCGAATATTTGCCTGGTATGATCTGCCGTGGAGCCTTTTCTTGTCTGGCGCTCACATTATTTGCAGTGTTTGTTGCCATGCCATAGCAGGGAGGGGTTATCTCCATTTGCAGAGTTCATGTGAACAAAAAAGACTTTGAAATACATCCATTTGTATTTGTACAAAGTTTTATGTGGCCTACACTACATACTGCAGAAAGCCCCCATTAAATAGAAAGAATTATTGACTGATACAGTTTAATGCAGACCTGCTGGAGTCCTCACTAGGCTTATCGCCTCGTCTGCATGCTGTTACTCCCAGCCATTTGTTATGAAACATTGCTCCCAGTGGAGCTGGAATCTGTTTCACATTCATTTTCTTGACAAACAGGGTGACAAATAAACAAGCCAAAGGTGATTTTCATTTAGGGGATTAAAAAATGTTTGCACGGGGTGAATTATTTAAACAACGACTCCTTGAAACTAAACAGTGCTAACAAAGGTTCAGCCGTCTTGGCAGAGCTTTTTCAGTTTGCTCATCACTTTCCCTGTACCAGGTCCTGCGCACAGGCTGGGACTCTTTAAGAGACAGTTCATACCAAAATCAAAAGTATTACAATCTGCAAAGAACACTGTAGTGAGTGCTTTTTTCTAAAAAAGTATCATGACCGTGAAACCATGTAGCTGTCAGATGAGGGCACAGTTGTACTGCCTTAGTTAAAGGCAAATGGGAAAAAAACACCATCCCCTGCAAACATTTTCCAAACCTCCTCCTTGTATTTTTAGCCCCATTGGCAACAGTGGTTATCCTGGACTCCATATTGCTTTCCAGTGTCGATCAGTCACAGAGGAGGCTGAGTAACAGAGAATTTAACACAGGCACAATTGTCCTCTTACTTAAAGGAAAGAAATGACCTGATGGCTTTTCCATTTTAGGTTTGCAGAGTTGGCGGGTTGGGGATGTGGGCTGTGAGGGAAAATGAGTGAGACCAGAGATCATGGATTCTCTCAGCGGTTGAGTCTTAGCTTTGGTTTTTCCAAAAGAAAATCTCTGACATGACTTCCAAGCTTTGGAAACCAGTCGTAACTTTGACAGTAAATTGCTTTGGGCACCTTCGGCAGTTTGACATACAAAGAGTGCTTTTCATTTTGTACCCATGCTTTTTGTCAAAGTGACACGGTAAATTGAACATCACTCTGTTGCTTTGTAGACTTGCTTCAGCTGTGTGTTCTGTTTTGTGTGGATAGTGGTTTTTCCCTCAGCCCCATTGATAGCTGGTAGTGTCGTTTCTGATCAGATGAACCTTTATATCTGTCGGCTCTCTTCCCTACCGGACACACTCGACCTGCTTTTACAAACAGAGCATCAATTGTACAACAGCTGTGTAATTTACTCCTGTTAATTTTCTACTATAAATCTTTACACCAGACAAAGGATGCAATATTTCTGAGTGTCCTTTAACATAACTAAATGAGAAGATTGCAGTCGAAAGAGGAGTAAAGCCATCAATTCGGAAAATAACATTTTTGACAAATTCCAGGTCGAACAGAGACCTGTTTATTGTATTTTTTTTCTTGAACTATTATCCATTATATACATGTAGGAAAGAAAAGTTTGATATGCAAAAATATCGGTCTCAAAAAGTAATATAAATTAATAAATGTAGTAATGCCCATCAGCCCCACAGGGTACAAATGTTCTCTACTCCCTCTGATCCTTTTACTTTCTGTTCTGTGTGCACACACCCCCTTGAATTTTCCTGCTTTCTTGCCTCTCGCCACTCATCCACACAGTTTCTCCTTCGACCGGGGACTCAGAAAGGTAGGAGGGGTTGTGAGCATCGCTGTTTCTCCATGCTGACTCATGATGACAATTTGGGAAATAGATCCTTTATCACAGTGAAGTAAAACTGATTCTGAAGGCGAGATTTTTTTCTTGTTTGTGTGATGTGACTGCATGCAAACACTGTCGAGTGGAAGTGGTCATAAATATTTAAAGAAGAAATTCCTTGAAGAGCTTAAAGAAAAGTCAAAATGGTGGCTGGAATGGTAATGCCCTTAGCAGAGCTCAGAGCGATCTATGAGCTTCTCTTTCGAGATGGAGTCATTGTGGCCAAGAAGGACAAGCGTCCGCAGTCCATACACCCTGAAGTCAAGGGGGTTACCAACCTAAAGGTGATTTGCGCCATGGGCTCTCTCAAATCTAAAGGCTGTGTCAGGGAGACTTTTGTTTGGAAACATGCCTATTACTATCTCACCAACAAGGGAATTGCATATCTGCGAGATCGCCTGCACCTGCCACCAGAGATTATGCCTGCATCCCTTCAACGCATTCGTCGCCCTGTGTCCTCAGCTCAAGTCCATACCATGAAAGGCCTTGCGTCGCACATCCCAAAACCAAAGCCTGGGAGTGAAAGCCAAGAGACCATGATGGACAGGCACATTTACCGCCACAAGAGAGTTGAAGAGAGAGAACAATCTGAGAGGCCTCCGATGAACTTCAGAGGCTCCTACCAATTTGGTGCATCAGTTGGCCAGCCTGGTGTTCAGACCTCTTTTCAGAGAGACAAGGATTTCTGCATAGAAGATTGGCATTTGGCCATGGGGGGCAACAGGAAAAAGTTTGGAGCTTCTTGTCTCCCAACTGAAGACAGAGCCACCAGATGTCCTGACTCAGTCAAGGAGTCAAAACTACCTGTTTCTTTTGTCGCCTCTTCCCCAAGTGCACCAAAGTTCTCCAAAGAGTTTCCATCTGTTCACAGGACTCATGGTGCCACAAAAAAGGAAGTCTTGCAGAAGTTCGTCAAGAAGACTGCTGTCTACCCACCTGCAGCTTTTGAATGTGAGACGATGCAAGACGTCACAATTAAGAATCCTACAGAAGATTTGATCACAAATGTGGCAGGAGGAGATAGGGTAAATCTAGCCTTGGACATACCTGGAAAACTAGTACCTGATGTTGGACCTTTAGTGGATGATCGGCAAACAATCCCTTTGTTGGCAGAGCTTGCTGTTAAGGAAAAACAACAGGACGTTAAAGATGAAGAAGGTGTTCTTGAAGAAGCTAATGTGGTTACTGAGGAAACTGTTGAGAAACTGTTGTCATATGATGTTAAGAAAATGAAACCGCTGAATTTTGAGGTCTTCCGCCCAAAGACCAAATCTAAGACCCTAAAGTCTGCTTCTGACCATGACCTAGCAACCTCTTCAGCAACAGCCACAGAAAAAGTAGTAGATAGCATTTCTCTTGGAGAGGACACCAAAGAAGTCGCGGAGGAGTCCATTTGTATACAAACCCCAGAGACCTCCACTAGTGTGGCCTTTGAGACAATTTGTCCTGGCTCTGCAGTCCCTTCAGAATGTCCAGTTATTGTCCTGAAGACCACTCTGCTTCATAGAGACCCTGAGGAGGAACAGCAAGTTCAGAGGGTCTGGCCTGACTTCATTGAAGGTTTGAGCTTGTCTTATTCTTCCTCCTCTTCACCCGCTTCCTCCTCTTTCCTCTTGTCTGCATTAAAAGCTGTCTGGGCGTTGCTATGGACACTGTTTGTGTTTGGGAGGTTGAGAGAGGGATAATTTGATCTTCTAGCATTAGAAGAAGCACTGTCGTTTTCCATACAGCTAAACAACTACCAGACTGGCAATTAGGTGTCATTTAGCAGGATGCACAAGGAACTGTGCCAACCTGTGGCTTGCTTGCTTGACCAGTCATGGAGTATTTTATATCTACATTTGAATCTAAAATGATAAGAATCTCGGGCTGCCCCTTAAAGGTCAGAGGCTCAAATCATCAGTCAGAGACCTTCGATCAGCTGAGATTGCTTCAAGTCGAGCAGTTGTTTTTTTCTGTGCAGTGTAACTCCTGGGGACATTTGGTCCCCAGATTTGCTGCGGAGTGAGTGCTCTTGACTTTCACACTACTCTTTGCAGGGAGTCAAAGAAAGACTGCACCGCAAGGTGAAGAAGTGGTGAATTTACAGCTCATATTTAGTTAATACAAAACTCTCTCTGGTCTTAGTTTGATATCGAGTGTCAGCAAAAAAATGTATGTGCGCATTTGTGATCCTTTGTTAGCGCCGTTAGCATGTATACCATGTTATGCCGCTGTCGCACTGAATATCCCGCTGACCCTGTTCGAACTTTAAAACTTTTTATGGAATATAAAAAGAATTCGTACTGTGTAGTGACAGCCATTGCTCCAGAAAAAGCTCTTTCTCCTCATCTTTGTTATTATCTGCTGTCAAATTCACTGGCATCTGAAACTCAAAAAATACCTGTAAGTCTTCAGCCATCGCTTTAGAGTGGACTATTAAGGCACATGGATCACTTACTAAATGGGAGCTTGGAGCTTTTAGCACAGTGTGTGGATCTTTTGTTTGATTCTTGCCTTGATTTGATTTTTTGATGCAGCACCCGTAAAAGTACTTTGGATGTGCGTACCCTCCATCTTGCTTGTTCCAGCCAAAAATATTGCAATATAATTTTTGCCCATTTCTAATTGAAATCTTGATTTTACCTTCCAGATAGTACTCTATACACGTGTAGATTTGTTGATATTGAGTTGTTTGCACATGGAGTTCATTCTGCCACCTGCTGGGGGAAAAGAGATCTGCTATAAATGCTGTCCTGCTACTGTATTGCACGTTATTTCGGTGCACAGATCGCCCACTCATTTTCTCTTCATCTTGCAGAACATGCAGCATTTGCCAGAGTTCCCATATAAATATTTAAAAAGACTCAAACAGCTTGGTGATGATGTCTGCATGAGCCACATGTTGAAGTTCCAGCCTTTACCTTAATACACAGCCCGCCGGAGAATTTTACATTGTCAGAGCAGATATATGACTAAGCAGAGAGAGACTGGGAAATGTGAGCCCAATTAAGCCACACTCAGCTTTTCCTGCCTGTGCCTCCGCAAGAAGGGCGAAGCAGCAGCAGCAGCAGTCCAGATGAGACCATGTGGCAGTTGCCACCTTTCATCTGCCCCTCAGTGTTTTAGCCCAGCCTGCAATGAACGTAAACTCCAACATTTAAAAAGACCATACTGTATTTGAATGGAAGAAGCCACAGCAGCACACAGAGTCACCAACCTGCTGTCTCACATATGTGGCTTTTATAACGTTATATTAGAGAAATCAACAAGAAACCACTTGAACTACGATGGAAATGAATTATACTAGAGACTTCATGGAGGCTTTGATTCAACACGGCCAAGGTAGGAAGAAGTCTTCGTTGTTGGAACAGTTCTGTCTTCTTACCAAAAGGTGTCAGCACAGAAATACTTTATGGTGAGTGTGAGCTTGTGCAGAGGACCAGAGAGGATGAGGCAGGTATGGGTGTGTCTCTCACGGTATCAGATAACAGTCCAGGACAGGGCGTTGTTTCAAGTCTTCCTAAGATATATTTGCACAATGTGTCTGGTTTATTCTGATCCCAGGCGCACAGCAAGTGTTTATTTAGAGAATAAGAGTGAAGCAAATTATAGTTCACAACTTCACACTGAAGACCTTGAGTTAGACACCACCCACGCTGCCTGGCACGGTCAGCGATCATGTTCCCTGGTGTTAAATCTAGGGGGTGTGGGCGGCAGGAGAGCCCCTGACTGGCTCCTCCACGTCTCTCTCTCCCCTGACTAAGATTGTCACGGGTGAAGAGAAGGTATCACAGTGAAGTACGAGGCCTGGGTGGGCTCGGGAATCATGCACAGCTGCATAGATAACATGCACTGACTGCATGTTGCCTTGAATAGACGCGGTGTTATAGTTTTGCTTGGTATTAGGCCCCTGATATGATAATATCACAATACTTTGGTCATGATACAATATTTATTATGACTATTTGAAATGTTTTGTAGTTTGTTGAGGTTACATAAATCCTGATTTATTACCTTTTTGGTGAGTTGCAAATTAAGGAAAAACTTTGTCAACATGTGTTTTTATCCAAAAAGATAGTTTTCAGTCTGTTCATCTCACTTCAGTCGCTTTTACTGCAGCAACGTGTAATTAGTCGATGAAAAGGTAATTTATTTCATAATTCCAGTAAGATGCTAAAAGGTTCATTTGTATTTGCAATATACATTATTTATTTACTAAAAACAAAACCTTACATCCATGTAGCAAAATATCACTATACTACTCTTTATCGATTTCTTCCACGTCATTTATATCCATGCGACTGATTTTTTTTTAAATGTATTACTTAGAGGAGAAATAATTTTGCTGATAAAATATAAAAGAATAGTTACCCCTCTAAAGTAAAGATAAATATATATAATCATTATATAGATGAAGATAATAAACAATCAGTTCTGTTAAACAGAGAAAAGTAGTAAATCCTCAAAATCGAGAAATTGGAGCTATAGTGAATGTTTGGCATTTTTGCTCATTAATGATCATCTTTGTCATTTTATTAATATTTTTTTCGTCAATGTCTATCTTTCTTGTTTTATCAAAGTTTTTGCAACTGGATGGTACAGGGAATAGTAGTCCTTAAAAGTTCTTAAATCAGTTCAACACAACTAAAGAGAGTTATGGCCAAAATTAAGCAACACATTTCTGCACGGATGCGACTGTAAAAATGTGTGCAAATATAGCCAGTATCTTAGATAAAAAACTATCCTCTAATATAATTATTTTCTAATGTCAGTCAAATGATCCAGCTCTCACGTTTTAGCCTTAAATCAAAGCCATTGTTATTAGGGTCACACAGTGTGATCCATATCCTGTGGATGTGGGGGCATGTTTTAACTGTCTTTTTCCACAGAGGAGCCTTTGTTATAGTAGCTTGCTGGCATAAATCATGTTTTCCGCTCTTTGTCTAAATCCTCTAAGAAAATGTGTCCCTGGGAGTTTCTGCAGCCCTGCACATGGATTCCATCCAGTGGCGCTCGTCAGAAACCACCACGCATGAGATGCTGTTTCCACTGAGGAAAGCCTCACAAATTAAGTCAAACTCGCAACGCCGTCTAGTTTTCACTTCCCAGCCGAGCCTCCGGTTCTCCTTTTTTTATTTTTTCTCCGTGCTTTTTCAGCACGCCCCCCTGGTTTTCATCAGAACACAATGTCGCGAGGTCAGATCTGACTCCTTGGCAGTTCAGTATTTTCTCTAAAAGTTGTGCAGACGCTGAGCAAAGATGGACTTATGCTGCTGTTTCTGTCCAGGACCGACAGTCGGTAGGTTTGATTTTTTTAAGGTTTTTTTCATATTAATCTCTGTGTTAGTGCATGTGAGGATGCTATGACAGGAATAACCTCTCTAGAATTGAATTTCCTGCATTATGCATGCCATCTGAGGACAATGCCACTCCCAGCATCAGTATCTCTTCAGATGTTTGAAAACGTCTTTTGACATTCCTGTCATTGCTCACCTACCTGTGCTCTTTGGGGAATCTTTGTGAGTAGTGATTTAAGCATTTTAAGTGAAATGAAAAGATTTTTTGACTTAACAGACTGTGTGTGGATGTGAAGTTTGGCTTTATTGCATCCGTGTGGGTATGCAGAGTATGTATCACAATATGGGAATCATTGAGCAAACACATACCATGTGAAGAGTGTGGGAGGGGGCCGACTCCTCCCATAAAGGAGTGGTGGAGTGAATTTATTCCAGACATCTGTGCTGCTCCTTTGGTTTTATTCCCTTTGCTCGGTCTTCACTGTAACTAATTGCCAATTTATGCTGCCAGTTTCTGAGGCTTGTGGGGATTTGGTTGACGTTTTGAAACTGGGATCATATGAGGTCTCAGCCAGAATTAACTGCTGAATGAAAATAACTCATACAATCAGCCTTTATTCTTTGTTATGAGTGCACTTAAGCCACTGTTCCCAGCTCCTTTTGAGGCAATTGTAGAGTAATATTTCACTTGTAAAATGACAATTTGTACACCAGCTACTCATCCCGTGTTACCTTGAGTTTGTGTAGAAAACTTCGCCTTTTTTGTATGCCTCCATAGGAGGAACCGATATGCGTTTTGCATTTTACAATGAGCCTATAAGCAACTTGATAAGAAATGTTTGTGCAAGAAATAAGTACATTTAGAAAATTATTTTTTTTTGTCAGTGGAAAAAAGAAATAATACTAATACTCATAAATATATATTTAAGCTTATGTAACAGAATTATTGTAATTTTTAAGGTCTTTTCCAGGTCATTTCCATTGTTTGAAATTTTTATTTATTTATTTTTCCTTTTTTTCCAGCACTATTCTTGTACTTTTTTCTTTTTACACAATTTTTGGGTCATTGTTTTTCTTTTGTTGCTCATTGCTGTTTTCCCATGTTTTCGAAAGAAATCTATCAAGTTTCAAAGGTTTAACTTAGATTCATGAAGAGTGTTTGTCTTCCTTGGATTCTCCGCTAAGGTGGAGGCATGGGAGAAAAATCATCATATATGTTCTTTAGTATTCTTTTAAATTTAAGAACTCTGACATAATGAACCGTTTTTTCAGTCTGTCAGAAGCTTGTACATCAGAGGACTGTGCTGAATTCTCCTCAGATCATAAATTGATGCTGCGCTCACGCCAAAGGCGGCTTGAGGTCTCGGCGGCTTAATGTCTATTTCTGTTTGTTGTATGGAGCACGACTGGCGTGTGGCATTGCATTGCAGTCGGTGCGTGATCATGACACGAGTCTCGGTGTTGGGTTTCTGCGTGACATTGTTTCCAGTGCACACTAACTAATGTTCCCTGTATGATGTTCTGGCAACAGAAACGTTGGCAGAGATGCAGTTTTGCCAGCAGCGAGATGGTTTTGATGTCTCAGCAGTGATGCAAGCAGGTGTTGTGCGCAGTTACAGTTAGACTTATTAGAGAAGATCAAACAAGTTTCAACGGCTCACTGTCCTCCTGTAGCTCGATGCTCTGCAGTAACACTGAATATTAAAGACATGTCGCTGAGACGTGCAGAGAGGAATGAACTGTGGCTCATACAGTGAGAGCGAGGTTGTACCGCTGATTGGCAGCTTTAAAATGTCTAAAATCAGTGTGTTTAAAGTGACGTCAGAGGCGGCTCAGTCTAGTTTAAGTATAAACTTTTGTTTTAATAACAGGGCCTGTCTAGACAAAAAAATAAAAGCACTTTCTGATAGAACGCTTTGAAAATTGGCTTGATCTCTTTAAAAAACATTGGAAAAATGCAAAGAGCAATGAAAGAAGAAACAACCCAGGGATTTGCAGGAAATAAGTAAATACTTTAGAATAGAGCTTAAAAATTATACTTATTTTGTGACATCATTTTAAATATGTAATTATGATAATTATAAATATAGTTTTTCCCTAGCTTTTTTCCTGTACATTTTTCCATTACTTTTTAAAACTAATTTTCTAAATTTGTTGGACATTTTTTACAGAGTTGCTTACTGAGTTTTTTCCTGATGTTTTGATGAAAATCGCACCAGTTAGCTCCAAAGGTGTGAATACTTTCTGAAAGGCGTCTGGAAGCAGCACAAGAAAGTGATGTTGCTCCAGTTTTTAAAGGGTTAAGTGTTACATTTTAAGGGAGATTTTAAAACGGTTAGTGGTGAAACAGAATGCAGTTAAATCTCTCTCTGGGAAGCTTATAATATGCACTGGCTGTGCTGTCCAAACATACGGAAGCAATTAGCAACTGGGGAAACATTGTGAAGTTGCATAAAGAGAGAGGATTGATAGCGAGTGCGTTATTCTGCGAAGGGGAAAAAAAAACGGGGGAGGCATGGCTTAACATTTTGGAAAAGGAGGAAGGGGTTGGCTGGATGATTTGTGACTCATAAACCATGATGGAAAAAATGAAGTGAAGAGGCTTCAGTGGGTAAAAGAGAATCCTATATGGAGGGAATGAGTTGGAAACTTTGGCTGAAGGTGGATCTCACTAAGTTTTGTGTCTTATCAGGGCTGACTGGAGTGTGTTTGTGCGTGTGTGTTTGTGCGTGTGTGTGTGTGTGTGTGTGAGAAACAGCCTCATATATTATTAACTCCTGCAGATATGCTGCAGCGAGCGAGGAAAGCACTGAGCCAGTTCCTGTAGGGCAAAACCAGTACAGTCACTTGAGTCGTGGAGGAGGACTTTTTTAACTACTTAAAGGCTGCAAAGTTGCTGGAAGAATTAGAGCTAATTTTGAAACAAAAAAAGTGGAGGAGAGGAATAGTTAGAGTGAAGTACAGGGGAAAAAGGGGGAGGGAGAGAGGGAGGGAGAGCTGCCACTTCTGCCAGAGGACTGAGTCACAGGGAGGAGAGGAGAGGGAGGGCTGCTCTTTCGTTCGTCTCCCTGTCGTAAAAAGTCACGGACAGCTTGGCTGCGGCGCTTGTTTTAAAGTCCGGGATGGCACCACACCCCTAGGCGCACACCCCCACTCCACTCCCCCTCACCTTTCACCCCCCAACCCCCTCCCCCCGCCCTCCCGTCTGTCTTCAGAGCCTGGGACTCTCCACTTTTGTACCAACCAGGCCCGATGCCGGCAAGCCCCCCTGGAAATGCGTTCCCAGCCCTGGTGGTTGTGGGACACATTGTTACCTTAATCCTTGCCTGGCAGTGGAGAGTACGGAAGAAGCAAGGTAAGAAAAAGCTGGCACACTCCTCTCTGCGCACTCGGCTTACTTCAGGAGAGTCTGAAGAGGAAGGTTTTTCTGCGCAAATAGTTGCTCGCCGGCTGTTGTCGTCCGTCGTCTCTGCTCTCTCCTGTCCTGTATGTTTTTGTGGCACACACACACACTCTCTTCCTCGCTCCCCCCCTCTTTTTTTCCCTCACACGTCTCAGTTTCCTGTGGTGTGGAGATGTTGTAGTTAACCCTGTAAGTGCCGGCTGGGGTGTGATGACGTAGGAGGTGGAGTATTCTGGTCTACCGGAGGGTTTTTTTTGGCTTTGTCAGAGCTCTGATGTGCACAACTCAGCATCAGCTCTGCTTCTCTGCTTTCCTTGAATAGTTTTAAAAATGCTCCATCATTTCATTCAAGCTCTGTGTTCAGGTTGTGAGGCTCCTTTAACCCTTTACCACCTGGATCGACATTGCTTTTACTGTGCTGCATTTCACGAGCATTTAAACCTCAGAAACTTGATTTGATTTCTTTCAAAAACATGAGAGAGATAATCAGGAACTTGACTGGGAAATGTTCTGCAAATTCCCAAACTTTGTAAAAACAAGTGACAAGGACATGACCTAAAAAAATGGCTGGGGGAGATTATCAGATATTTTTAAAAAAAGTTTGCTTTTTACCAGAAAGCTATGTTTAGAATTCTTATAATTATATATTTAAAATTTTGGTACAGAAAATGTGAATTCATATTATTTTTAGCACTTCCTCTGAAAATCATTTTATTTTACAAATTTCTTGCTATTTTTCAGGCCCTTTTTTCTTCTGAAAGTGCTCATTGTCTTATTCGCATGTTTTTGAAAGAAATCAAGCTAATTTTCTCAGTTTTCAAAGGGTTAAGGTGACCTGACGTGAGCTTAAGCCCTTGACTACTCCGAGTATCTTATCTTCACTTGTGTTTACTCCAGTATTGTTTTATAGACTTGTTCAGCTGGTTTCTTCTTGGAAAGCTTCCACTATTCAAAGTTACGATTATGCTCTTCACATACCAAACATGCTGCCAGGGGGGAAAAGAATAACTCTTGATGTAACACACTGAATAGCCTGAAGGTTACCTGCAGACATGCATGGCTTTAATGTCCCCAGACACACCCCACACAGGCTTATTTGACTGTTGACACAGCTTGGCACAATGGTGGCTGTCAAACACACCTCTGCAGGCGACACACCCCGAGGCAAATTAAAGGATGTCTGACTGACAGTCTGCAGGTGTAGATAAAGAGTGATTGTTTTTTTCCAACTCTTAAAGTAATGTGAGAAACCAGTTTGGCATACAGACACTCTTGGACTTTGGACAACGAATCAACAACAAAATAGTTTTCTAAAAACTTACAGATGAAACTGAGCAGTCCCTCCGGAGAGAGTGGGGACAATGTAGTGTAATTCAAGCATGTAGGAGACTGCAAAGACATTTAAAAAAATGGCGTAACAGAACGAATCAGTAATACAGTAAAAAGAAATTTATTTAATGTCCTCATCGACTTGAAATCGACACATAAATTTAAGTCCTGTAACACATTTAAAATCAGACAGTTTTTATTTTGCTCTTTGGAAAAGTACTTGAATATAATTGAGAAAAATTATAAATTAATTTATGAAAGGTATTATAAATGTTTGAAAGTAGGAAGCCAAGAACGGCCATAGTTGTAGCTATTTGTTAATGCTGTATTAGCACCAATCGGTTGGTAAATGTTTGGGGGCAGGATGTTTCGCCAGCCTTCAAAACACTCAAAGCAGAGCAGCGTCAGCCGTCAGCATGTTTTGAGCTGTGATTAGGCAGTAAGTAAGCTGCTGTTAATTAATAATTGATTTTTGCTTGTCTATTTATGATTTTGTGCATTTTTCTTGCAACAGATGGTTATGAGGAAACAATTTCATACTCGAAAATAAGAGTGAGTACTTCAAAAAGTAGTTGAAAGTCCTTTAATTTGACTCACCACTCTCCGTACGATAGCTATTATTATGACCATTGTCTCATTTGTGGTTGTGTGAAACTTTTTCATGTATTGGCTGTATCTATAGCATCATAAAGGATGCATGGAAAGTCTGAGGGCAGTGACGTTTGCAGCATTTGAGACAGACAAATCTATTTTCATACGTAAAGTCAGTATAGATGAGCCTATTTTTTAACTGAAAGAAGATGCACACCGTCCTGAAAAGGTTGGTTGTTTTGCTAAACTGAAGCCTGTACTTTTCCCTTATCGCTCCCAGTGGTCTAGGTCAGATCATAAACTGAACAATCCTTTTGAAGGAAGTTGAGGAGGACACACCTTGAGTAGATAAGACTCATTTTAACAACAGTGACATGCCTGAGTTTGTTATGACAGGATGAGCAACTTTCATAGCAGTCACGAGAGAAAGAAAGCGACCAAAATACTTCCTCGTAAGAGGAAAATGAGCAGGCTTAACATGCAAATGATAGAAAAAATGGAAAAAGTGAAAAATGAAAAACAGATCCTCACGTGTGCAGCATTCTGTGAACTGTGCACCCCTGAAGTCTTGATCAAATAAAGGTTGCCTGGCGGAGTGGTTTGACTGGTAAATTGTGGGCAAACATTGCATTGCAAAACCAGGTTGCGTGCTATCTCTACCCTCTGTCAATATGCAGCCCATTTGCATTTGAAGAGATCTGCTTTCAGCTGTGTGTTTGCCGCAGTGCAGACAATAAGTCTGCACCCTGTACATCAACAACGGTCATATTCCCTCTTCCCAGCACTTGTCAGTATTGATGTATTTTCAACAGAGCAGGGAGGTGTCGCGATCGATTTCAGGCCGTCTGATTTGGATCTGTAATGTAAACAATGACCAAACATCTGCAGAGTCACGTGCTGGTTGTCACAGATTATCCGGTCATGTAAGTTAGGACGATAGTTTGCAGGAGCAGCAAGGTGCCTTTGACACAGTGGGAAGGTGAAAGTAGGTAAAAGGGATTTCACTCCGAGCCAGGTTTAAAAAAAGCTCACAGAGCGCCACACATGGCAGCCGGCTAATGGTAGTAAACTCGACACTTGGGACGGTGGACTGTGTATCCTGGATACGGCCATAACAAACTGCAGGAGGAGGGCTCTGGTTTTCCTTCATGAGGCCCCACGCTGATCCTTGGGACCTTTAAGAGAATCTGTTGGTGCTTGGATAATTAGAGTCATTTGTAGTGATTACGTGTCTCTATGAATCATAAACCATTATGAGTTGCGCCCGAGGCTTCTGTTAACTTTGACATCTTCTTTAACACTGTCTGTTGTTGTGTCTTGACATTTCCGTTAACGATTTTGAGCGAGACTTTGTGAAGATTCAAAAGATTAGAAAGCTCAGATCAGTCCACAACACTGAATAATCCGTTTAGGAAGCCACACCCAAATCTACAGCAGTGTTCACGGAGGACCAGCTAGACTGGCGGCTGGTCTGCTGAAACCACATGCCACATACAGCACATTGTAGGATTGGGTTTAGGTTTTGGCTGCTGGTGTGCAGCTGTGACTCACTTTCCTGTCTGCATTCACTGTGACAGTAATAACAGACTTGAGGAGGGAGGACGGCCCGATCTGCTTTAACTTAACAGTAAAGAAACATTGAAGAATGCCAAGTGTTGAAAACAATGCACGCCCACCGTGTCCCTACATGGCCTTTACAATAACCAGCATAACATGAAGCCCATCAGCGGTTAACCGTGGTGATGAGGCCTGTCACTCTGTCACTCTGAACACTGTGTGCCCATGTTAATCCGTGTTTATGTTTTAGAGGGTGAAGGAGCAGCGACCGAGTCTCCTCGACACGCTTTGTGGTTAAGTCTGGATCCCTCCTTTTTGGAAAATTGGCACTTATTCAGAAAAAAATTAACTAGAGCTGCAACAGCTTGGTGTTATAATAATTAATTAATCATTAATTTCATAATGAATTAGTTTGAGTAATGTTTTTTTAGTTTTTTAGTTTGAACTTTGTTTTAAGCTTCTTAAATATATATATTTTCCACTATAGATTTTTCACTTCTCTTTGACAGTAAACTGAAATTAAACTTAACATCTTTTGGTTATGAAAAAAAAACAAACCCAAATGACCTCTTGGTCAAAAACATTGAAAAAACATGTGAAAAAACATTTTCACATTTTCACTTTTTAAATTCTTGGACAAAAACAATATCTGCAAATAAAATAAAATTTAAAAAATAATAATGAAAAAAATAGTATAAGTTGTTTTATTTAAGATTAAAGACACAAGCAAGTAAAAGGTTTGTCTTTGATAGATTACTTTCATTCAGTTATATCATGAGTTTAGTGATCTGTGATTTTGAAGTCAGTCCTCTTCCTCTTAAAAACAGGCTGTGAATTGCTGCCACATTTGAATGCTGTTCAGTAGCTCTGTGTTGTGATCCAGAGAATTAAGTAGATGGATAGTTATCATTCCTCCTTTGAATACCACTGTGAGAAATGCAAACCTGTTTTCTTAAAAACTGACAACACCCACAAAGTCAAAGGCTATAAACTGATTCACCGTGACGTCCCGCGAGCATTTATCACTCCCGGATGGACATCTGACGATTGATTTCAGTCGCTGAGCTAAGTGAAATCAGCAAAGTTGTTTATATTTGTTGTTATTTTTGGCCATAAATATAACTTACCAACACAGTACTTCATGTTAAGCAATGTTCTGCTTGGGAAGCAGCAAAACTTATTTTAGCCACCTACAAAAATATATGTCAGTTGAAGTGTTTGCAATATTTGGAATATTTTCACCGCTATACCTTAAACATTAAAGCATTTAGGCAGCAGCAGTAGACCAGACAAACTCCCATATTCTGCAAAGTAAAAGCATTGTGCTTCAGTCTGTAGCTTATGCTGATTGAAATTAATTAGTTTATTTTGATCCCCTTTTGCCAAACTTTTAGAGATTTGTACATGTAGTTAAAGGCTCAAAATGAAGACGAAAAATCAAAGACATGTTTGAAGCATATTTGAGGTACAATTTTATGCACTTAACATGTAGCAATAACCAAGATCTTTTTTTACACTCGCTAAAAAAAACCTCTTAAAATAAAAAGCTAAATATCTCTGCTGTCACCTTCTGCACCTAACAGACGGGAACTTTTACATAGTTTCAGTATTTTATGTACTTTTCTAGTTCTGACTTGAAGTTTACAGGTGTACACTGAAGTAACTGAAAAGGCTCTGCTGGAATCCTTTTATTGTTTAAATTACAGTCCTGTAAAGACATAAAATGTGTTCACTTTCACTGCAGTTTGCTTACTGCCTTAACCCCTTGAAACCTAGATGGAGACTTAAGTGTTCTTGTGGGCCTAATTTTTCTAATATCTTGCTAATTTTTGAATTTCTGAAAAAAAAGCCAAATTGCTTAGGTTTCAAAGGGTTAATTTGAAAGGGGGGGGCAGTATAAAAAGAAAGTAAATGTGCAACATTTCTCTATGTTACGCAAGAAAGAGAGAAAACAAGACTCCGATGTTGAGATATTTATGACCCGCAGCTGTTGTACATGTGGGGGGAGTGATAATTTATTACCCGCAGTCAAACGCTGCATGTTGAACCTGCACTCTGCCCTTTGTTATGTTTCTCTCCGCGCTGAGACAATAGAAACCGTAGCTGGTTATAATGTTCATATCAAATGTTTCCTCTCAAAGGTTTGTCTAGTTTCTGCTTTGCATTAAGGGGCCTGCGGGGTTATGTAACTGTGGGGAGAGGCACACGCTAAAATAAGGATGTAGCGTGGAGTCCTCAGTACTGTATACAAGCCTCGGGTGTGTTTATTTCGGGGATGTCCCTCCCAGGCGCGCTTTAATGGCACAAATCGTTATAGCGCGTTTACGCACGAAGGCGACAACAGAGGAGGATGGAGCAACAGCGGAGAGCTCTCCACCTCATCTCGCTACACTGAACAGAAAGTGGGCCGGGCCTGTGACAAAAACTGTCTGCAACCTGACACGACCCTGTTTTTTTTGTTTTTTTTCCTCCTCCATGTGGCTCGGATAGAGAAAAGTTTTGAGGGCTGGGAGCACTCACGAGAAACACGCGAGTCGGGGGGCGTTTACTGGAAAAGTCCGGCGCGCTGTTGCTTTACGCGCGGCACAAGCACGCAGCGGGATGGCCGAGGTGGAGGACACGATGCGCGCCGCTGTGCCGTCCTGGTGCGGCGGATTAATATACCGACGGACTAATTACATCCATGAAATGAGCTGCGGAGAGGTGGGGTCGCATCTGTACAGCCGAATGTGCTGCGCAGGTAGGTGCAGGCGCTCAGTCTCCGTCTCTCAGCGACTGTTGTAATAGGAGGAGGTCCTGGTTGGGAGGGGCTGCTGGGGTGCTGATGGTGATGGTGTGTTAACCTTTTCCATGCCTCCACCCACTATACAACAAGCCCAGAGGGTCAAAACAGTGACCGTCCAGGAGGTCTCTGGGCAGAGCTTTGTTTTGGTCGTTTAGTTGGTGTTGTTAATGTAATTTTATGGTTGTTTCGTCAACTTTTTCTGCACTTTTATAGAAGTTGGCACAAGGTTTAATGTGAGCATTATCAGTGTTGATATCTGCCCTAACGCTGAGCAGATTGCACTGTAATTTAGAGCTGAAAAGACTCTTTTTTTTAAAGTACTGAAAATTAAAGGAATACTTCACCCCCGAAAAATGGCCATCTGTAAATCATCAAGTGTTGCATGCTTTGTCACAAAAACAGCGAAAATAAATAAATAACTTTCTATTGCAGTCTGGCTTTGAAGAGAGCATGACTTGACTCTGACTTAGTTTTCATGAAATAAAAAAACTGAGCAAATTGGCTTGATTTCTTAAAAAAACAAACAAACAAACAAACAATAAAAACAAAATGTGAGCAACAACAGAAAAAAAGGCAAAAAAGCAAGAAATTAGTAAGAAGTACAAGACAATTATATGTACATATTTAAAATTATGTTACATAATTATTATAATATTTAAGAACTTAACTAGGTCATTTCCTTGTTTTCTTTTTAATTTTTGTCTTATGAAAAGCCTCTGAGCGCAACCAAGAAAAGTGATGTTGATTTAGGTTTTAAAGTGTTAAGCAGCAACAATTTAAGTAATTTTAATGTAATTTATGAAGCAAAAATGCCCCAAATTCCCCATCTTCAGCTTATCAACTGCATATATTTTTGGTTGCAATAATAAGATGAAAAGCATTTGGCTTTAGACTGTTAACATTGGCTTTAGGAACTTCTTTCTATAATTTTCTCACATTTATTAAGCAAATGAATTAATGAATTTAACAAGAAAATAATAATCAGATTATTCCCAATGAAAAGAAAATGTTAGTTGCAGTTTAAGAGAGCTGAAAGTGTTTGAGGATGTGTGATTGAGAAGGATACGTGTATGTTATTGTTGCCCCACCTCTCGGCATGACATGATCACTGCTGACATTTTAATAACCGTCAGTGACTGAATGTAAAATATGTGTGCTGAGAGGCTCAACCTGATGGGAATTTTACTGAACGTTTGTTTACCTACTGAATGTGTCACAGAGATAACCAGAAATTCATCAGATTGTGTAAATGTCTTTTATTTTAATGGACTTTGACATTATGTGTGAGAAAAGCTCTTTTTCCCCCCTAAACTACGAGCTCTCCAGAGGTCTGGGGCCAAAACCGCTCCTCTGTAAACACTACGCTGATGGACTCTCAGCTTCTGTGTGTTTTTGCTGCGTTGTTACGGCAACCATTCTCACAACCAATCACTCTTTCCACATTTAAAAGTGAGTGTCCGTGAGCCTAAGTCAACACCCCGGGGCCTCGAGTGACCTTGGACTTTTCTTTTACAGTAGTCTGGACTCTGATTAGAGACTCGGAGCAAAGAGGGTTGTCAGCTACCTCTTAGATCTTAAATTATTAAAGTAGATTGTTAAATATTCTGACTTTTCTTATGTTTTGTAGTGCAGCTTTTCTAACAGAAGAGGGAGACAAACTGTTCTGAGCAATGAACTCGTCTCCTTTGTAATTGGCTGTAACTGTCACATCTGAATGACATAAATCAAGCAATTATCTAGTCCTCATAATTTCAAAACCGCAAAATTGTAAACACCATATGTGGCTAATTACATGTGTTACTGAATGCATACTTCCTGAAAATGACTCTCCTATTGCAAAAGTGTGTCAGAGTCATAATGAGAAAACTCGATGTCTAAACCCATCAGTGTTGTTGTTTTTTGGGTTCCTTGAGTTTGTCGTCCGTCTGCTTCTCTCAAAGTTTTTTTTTTTCCATCGTGTATCAGCACCTGAGTTTGTTTTGAAAAGGAGTAAATTCCTTACAGTTACAAAAGCAGGCAGAGCTCAGTCTTACACTGTTGTGCACGCTTTCATGCCAGCAGGTTGGATCTGCCCCATAATGCCCTGGGCCTTTCATTCCTCACCTTGGCAGAGTTTCTCCCTGAACTATCCAACCTTCATACCATCCTCGCTCCATCATAAACCCCATCGGGACCTGCAGGCCAGATGGTACTCCGTGTTAGTAACATTCCTGTCCTCTGTGGGACTGGCACCGCATGCTGTCACATGCACACATGAAGTTTTCGGTGGCTGGGGTGGTGTTATCGCAGGGAGGCGGCTCCCCCTGACTGTGAGGAGGGTGGGCGCGCCCTCAGGAATGCATAGACCTGCGTGCTTCTCACGCCAGAACTGTCATCATAAAAACTGCTATCAGCTCTCACTGCTCCGGTTAATCACCACGTTATCAGTAACAGGGAAAGGAGAAATATCCACACAGAGCTGCACTGTGTGCACATGTTACTGATAGGAGCACTTTTGTTAAAGTCACATTATGCGTCACTCAGAAAGGGCTGGTGCCTCTTTGTTAATATGGTTTTAAGTCAGCTAATCAAATCTTACTGTGTCAAGCTAAAGCTTTTTGAAATTGGCACACATGATAGAGTTTGCAGCCAGTGTTTTAGGAGCTGCACAACATTACAGCCTGAGCAAACTGGATTAATCTCTTTCAATAACATGGAAGAAGGCACTGAGCAACTTCACAAAAAATTACCCCAAATTTAACAAGGAATAATTAAAAATGTTACAAGAAAAGTACCCGAATTTTAGCACACAAATAAGAAAAAAAAAATGTTTGAAAAAACAAAGAAGCAAAAAAAACAACAACAAAATAAAAAACAAAACAAGGAAATAGCTTGGGAAAAAGTGCTAAAAATGTAGATCTAAATTATGCTCAATTACCTATATTAATTAAATAGTTATTTTCTAATATTTTTTTCAAAGTCTGCTTTTTGTGTCTTTTTTTATGGTGACGTTCGGCCTTTTGTCTGGAAGTAAAAAAGAAGTTTTTTGTTTTTTTGTCCAACATGACCATGCCCTGAAAATAAAGGCATTTTAACATTTCAGAGAGAGTGCCTTGGAGTTTTGTCTGATTTTTCAAGTCTCTGTGTATCCCTACCCAAAGAGCAGCTCAGACAGACTGATTTTGAGTCCAAGAAGCACCCCTTTTATTGCATTTTTTAAATTTCTGCAAACAGATTATATTTTGCTTATTTCAGAGCCACTGAAAAATTTGTGATCGTTCTCTGCCAAAATTTAAATTCTCTGACTTAGTTTTCATCAAATGCAGCCTATAGAGTTGCTGGCAGAGGTGTAATATCTGCAGTTTCCATTTCTCAAGTCCCGACAAGCCACCTCCCCGTGTAGGCATCGAAAAAATCCCTTTACGTGCATGGAAAATTGATGCTCTTAAGGGTGAAAGGTGTTTGAGGTATTCAGGTGCTGTGGGACCTAAACCTGACAGTGTGAAGCGGTTAGTTTAGAGCACCAAGCTTGCAAAAAAAGCAATGCTGTGAGTGTTTATCAGAGATTATTTGTGCAGCCAAGCAGAAGTTTTATTGCATGAAAAAGATGCAGATGTAACAATTCTTCTTTTATCACTCGTGCACACAGACAGTCCAGTCAATCCGCACAGAGCTACAATAGCTGCTTTGTGTCGGGGATAATTTTCTGCAGCAGTGTGGTTACTCCATTAAGAGTTTCTGGAAACCCACTGGTTGCTGGCTCCACAGATACTCAAGTTTGGAAATTCATCTAAAGAAAATAGTCCGAAGCAAATGCCTCAAATAAAAAGTTAGTCTCTCGCAGGTTGTTCTCATTAGAGATTTTTAAATGCTTCTTTTCTTCCTGCTGCTGGATTCTCTCCTGTAGACCCCCACACACCCAAAACTGCTGTCTTCATGTATGGAAACAAACCCCTCAGTGCCAGTTTCCCCCGTAATTGTGTCCTGATGGAGGAGGAGCGCTCATGTTCGGGGTTTTCTTGTGTCTGTTCAGGGACAGGCTTTTCTTTGAGGCTCTGTGGTGTCGTGTGTGGCATGTCCAGCCGTCCCGCCTCCGACCACACACTGGTGACTGCTGGGCTGCGCGCGTGGGGTTCAGCTGGGGTTAACAGGCTCCAGTGGGCCGTTTCGGTACAGCCTGGTCTAAATGAGGGAATGCCCCCCTTTTCTCGATTAGTAGTCTGTGGAGTCTTTTTGACAAACAATTAAGACGCTGTGTGTTTTAGGACAACATGGTTTTTATACTGTCTGACCTGAGATGACCCGAGTTAAAAATCCTGTGTTTGAACACTCTTTTGGCATATTGGGACCTCTCCCTAAAACTAACCAGTTCTTAGATCTGTAAGAAAATATCGGTACACTTGAGTATCATGATATGGTTTTCGATCCTCAAAATCACTGATTTGTGGTAGTTGTTCATTTTGTGTTGATTAAACCCCCTGTGTCAAAAACTGTCTTCAGTCATTAGACTTTTTAACTGAAATGTGACAAGCTGCTTACATGTTATAGGGACTGTGATGAATGCAAATATATTCCACTGTTGTTATTGCAAAAAAAGTAACTCTTTTTACTCGGATGTTATGCATATGGTGGTTCTTAATACCATAACAGCCCCCCCCCCCCCCCTCAAAATAAAACTGCATTGTGTTGCCTTGCTTACAGTATTGCAGTACTTTGCAATATATTATCGCAGTATATTGCAATATTTTGAATGGTGTTGTATTGTATATCGCAATATATTGAATTGTTCATATTGTGATACGTATCGCCAAATTCTTGACAATACACAGCTCTAAAAATCTTTTCATTGGCATTGTTGGCAGTTTTGCTGTTGCTCTTGTCAAAAGTGACCGAAAGTACTATACAGGAAGTTTTTACACGTATATTTAAATGTCATTAACCACAATTTGCTTGTACTTTACATTTACTTTCTTCTGGACAGCATTTCATTTGCATGCATTTGACAACTTTCACAGACTTTAAACTTGCTTGAGATTTTTAGTCTATCACTGTGAGAATTTAGATGGATTTCAGTTTTGATGAAATGTTCATAATTATGGGATAACAGCAACTGAGAGCAATAATAATTTATCAGCAATAATAAATAAAAAAAGATCTTTCATTCAAAAATTTGATTTGTAGACTGCTGTAGAAAAGCATTGCATTCACAATAAGCTCTGCTTTTAGAAAATAAAGAAGCAAAAAGTATCATGTTTAGTAGGTTGTTTATTGCATTAAAATGTTGTTGTTTGACAGCTGAAATAATACATGTCAGACTGTCGCTGAAGCTACCATCTTACAAGGAAATGAACCCAAAATGCGTGCTTTGGAAAATGTTTGTCAGTAATTAGGATAAATGCAACATGCAAAAAAAACTTTGGTCTTGTAGCTGCACATTGATTTCAAAGTGGAAACGTTAAAGTAACCATTGAGACACAAAGATGTTAATTAAACTCACATATCTATGCATTTTGATGTAATCAGTGCAGAGGTCTGTTTTGGTTGGGTGCTCAGTGAGGGTCTTTGCGGAGGTGCGGTCTGGTGGGTGGGGTCGAGGCGTGTAAATAACAGGGCTGGGCCAGAGGGGTGAACCTCTCTTTCCACACATCACTGTGTGATGAATGACAACTTCTGACATTGCAGCCCGCAGGCAGGCATTTTGCAAGAGCTGGCGAAAAAAAAAAAGGAAAAAAAAGAGCATACTGTAGAATGTCAGAGACGGCAGCAGGAGAAAGGGAGGAAAAAAGGGAGTAAGACTTGTGTTCAGGAACTGAATCAGTGTCTCGAACACTCCCACTTAACTACAGGATCCCACACCGTGAAGCAGTGTTTCAATAAGAGGACATAAAGTAGACAACATAGCCTCTCAACCTGCGGAGGCTCCTGATTTGCTTTTGATCACTGAGATAAGGCCAGCAAGGAGATGGAGCGGAGATTTAGAAACTACTCCACTGACAGTGTGGGGAGTGACGGGGTCTTTTTAGAGGACTCCTACTATCAGGGGGTGCTCAAGGCCATGGATCACAGGAAAGGTAGAGTTTGTCATCTTTACTTTCTTCCAGTAGCACTTTCACAGAGGTTTTGTGTATTTTAAGTCTTGGATTTGGAAATAGGCCAATAGGATGTTTGTGTTTTTCTCAGCTTGTTGTGGAATCTGTCACATTCGTTTGAAAACCTCTAAAATGTCTAAAGCGTAGAATCGACTTTTGTCTCTGGTGGTCTTCTGCCTTGCTTTTATAAAATGAGACACGCCCCTTCATGTGTCATGACTTTTCCTCTTTTTATTGGACAGCTGTGCTGACACCCATTTGGAGGCCAAAGACGGACTAAGCAGTGACTTTTTTTTTCTCAGTATCAGTATTTTATTGCAAACCTGAAAAGACCTGTTTATAGGGATGTGCAAACAAATCAACAAACGTGCATAACTCCGTGTTAACAGCATGTGTTTAAAACTCACTAAGTCACTAAAAACAAAACAAAAAAAGCGATAAGCAATATATCACCCTGAAAATAGAGGGAGCTTTTTCAGAAATGGGGCAGAAAGGCTCATAAGAAAAAATAGATGAATGCCAGAAATCACCAAAATGATGAGACTACCAATATAATATGTGTGTGCAGCTGACAGAGACTTGATAACTGGTGTGTGTTTTACAACTCTAGACACGAAGACTTTTAATTGCGTAAGAATGAACAACACCTGTATGTTCTACATTTATTTGAATTGAATTTGTTTTAGTTTATTAATTTATTGTAATTTTTATTTAGTAATCTAAGTTAATTTTTTTTTATTTTTATTTTTTTTTAATTTTTTTATTTACTCTTTAATTTATTTTTT
The DNA here is from genome assembly GCF_008729295.1 of Plectropomus leopardus. NCBI lineage: Eukaryota > Metazoa > Chordata > Actinopteri > Perciformes > Serranidae > Plectropomus > Plectropomus leopardus. The sequence continues at coordinate 2,624,463 of NC_056480.1, read as the reverse complement.
ATTTCATGATATCTTAGGTATTTATTTTAATGGTTTTCATATTGTTGTTTGTAAACTGACTAAAGTATTATAAGATTCTGGTTCTTTTTATGAAGTTCTTTTTTCCCTTTTTAAAATGTGTTTTTCTACGTTCATGTCTGTACTTTACTTTATTAGTCCTTTTTGGCTTCTGAATTTTTTTACTTGAAGTCACTGTTGTAGTATCTCCTGATGTATCTGTGATTTACAGATCTGTGATTTAATCTTTTCTTTTTTGTAGTTGAATATATCAAAAACACCCCACTCTAACCAGACGTATGTTTCTTCAGGTGCTTTAAACAACATGCTGTCTCCTCCTGTGTGACACTAGAGGTGTAAAGATCCATCGATCTGCATCAATATATCGATTACATGGGCAATGATCACTTAACATTGATGCAAAGTGTAAACATCGATCCATATCATCCTCTTTGCGGCGCGCCCTTATTTTGAAAGTCTGTGTTGCGACACAGCGTCCGGCAGTTGATGGCGAGCAGCCGACAGTAAGATGATGATGATGATGACGCTGTTTGCTCAGGAATAAATCACATGTGTGGAAATGTTTTGTTTTCGGAGAAACTGCGAGTCAACAGACAGCGGTTCTGATATGTAAACAAAGCGGTGCTGAGGAAACAGGAAGTACCTGCCGGGCTGCTTCACTGACTTCTTGCTAATGTTACATTAACTGCTCTGTTTTAGCAATGTTGACTGAAAAAACGTGCATTTAAGACTGAAAGTCATCTTAACTACTTTAGTGAAAAGATCTTGTTAATCTACATTTTGAGGATGTTGGGAGATGTTTGTCTTCAGGTCAGACAGCCCTGAAGTTTTAGGAAAAAGATCATGGTTTGAATCAAAATGTAAACATTTTTTCCAGAAGGCGTTTTCTAACAGAATGAATAAGTTTTAATTATTTCCAATGATGTATATGTTGTTTTTATCTTTTCCGGCCAAAAGCAAAGAAAGGGGTGGACGCTTCTCCTGTAACCGACTGTGTTAAATTAGCAGATAATATCGGCCCGTAGCGTTCGCAGGTATAATATTGTATCGTGATGAAACCAGTGATTTACACCCTTATGTGACACTCCGCCATTACGCATCATTACTCAGTAACAGAGTGACGGGATTATTTGCTGATATCTTACAGCCGCACTGCGATGAATGAACGATCACGTTCTTTGAGGAGACCCGATATCTCATCTCGTCTCTTTGACTGAGCTGATGAAAGCAAACCTCCGCAGCTCAGTTTGCTGCTGCGGGCTACAAACCTCAGCCAGGCAAACACATTGTTCGTTAGAAGGATCAGTGAAGTTTGCTGTTCTGTGTCATTAATTTTGGTTTTGGAATGTTAATGTGTGTTTGACCTCTATTCTTTACATTTTATGTCATGTGAAGACATACAAAAGTGTCCTGGAGTAACTTTTTCTACCAAACAATCCTCCCTCTGTTCAGTCATGATGCAAAGTCAGGCGCTCATGATGAAATATGGTAGAATTTCTCTGCTTTTGTGGTTTTATTTCACTTCTCTGTTCGGAGACAGTCACAAGCGTGTTTGTGAGTCACCGACTGAATGCCACCCTGAAATGGGCGTCGACGCCACCGGATGTCATCCTCTTTGGAGTCTGTGCTCTGTCTTCATCTGATCACATCTCCTGTTTGACATCACTTCTTATCCAGATAACATCACGAAGCTCCCAAACACTCTGTGACTGATAAGAAAATCAAGCTCAATGGTTTCATTGTCTTCAAAGATTTAAAAATTTGCAACAGAAAAGTCACATTGTGTCCAATCATAATCACGTCCTCAAAGACAGACTCGTTTCTTTACATCGTACCGCCCTCTGTGTTTGACAACTGTCCTCATCACTTATTAAAAACACTCCGGTGAAGAGGTGAAAGTGTTCCTCGGGTAGTTTTCTCCGCAGAGTTGCTGCATGCTTGAAATAATTTCGGGAAAACATTGCATAAGGTATACAGTACCTGCAGGTATGTGAGAGCTGTTTGTAGTAATCAGACTGTGAAATCAAAACAGCGCCAGCCTTACAAGGTATAACATGTTCCTGTAGAGGTGCTAATCTGAGGATGTCGGAGGTAATGTACTCGTGTTTCACCTTGAAAGCATGTCACCTCTCTTTGTTTGTTATGATGGGCGGATTTTAAACCACCATGAGAGGGAGAGCAGTCGCTTTCTGTGTCACCTGAGGCGTCCTCTGTTGACATCACATGTTCAGCGCTCTGATTTCTGCCTTTTGGGAGCACAAATATTTATTGTGTTTAACTCTGGGAAACATTTTTTAATCTAAGCAATGTTTCCCCCAAAGGAGTCTCTCCACATGTGGGACCATAACTGTGGTTTTGAAGGTTTTAGCTCATTAAATAGAAATTAAGTGTACTGCCAACCAGTTTCTAAAGCACTGGTTCCCAACTCATGGATCAGGACCCCTCTGAGGGGTCACAGAGTAAATCTTAGAGGTTATGGGATGATAGCACAGAAGAAAACTAGTTTATTTCTGTAACATGAAATTATGTTTACTTTTCCTTGTTGAGGATTACCACATCATTTTACAGCCTCAGGCTGCTACAAACTATTTTTAAGTAAACATTACCCTTTGGCTGTTTTACTGTCAACACGATGGGAATCAAGTAGACTTTCCTCCTTTGAAGAAGTCATTAACCAAAAAGTTTGTCAATTATTGTTCTAACGTAATAATTTGAATTCTTCCTGGCGTTGTGCACTTCTTCAAACCACAATTATTATGCATTTGCATGTTTCATACGCATCATATCAACGTTTCTAAAGCAACTTACTGACTTTGTTGTTGGGCAGTGGAGGAGATGGTGGATGCAGTGCCAGATAGGCAGAACGCCTCCCCATCTGCAGATCTCTGAAACATAGTTTGAGCGTATCCGTTACATAACAACGTACAAACGCAACACATCTGTGGTTTGCAGAAATTTATAATGCCAACATTTTCTAGCAATTGGGTTGATTTTACATCATTGATAGTCCCTTTTGAGTTTTTTTTTAAACTGCCCATTTTAAAGCATAATTGAATGCACCAGCAAGTAGATTTTGGTTTTTAATGTGCATCAGCATTTTGAATATGAGAAGAACTAAAGATGACAAAATATTCACAGTAATGGGTTATTTATCAGAAGCAAGTTTTATGTTTCTCCAGGATGATTTTCGTTACCATACACTTGCTCGAAGGTTAGATGTCAGTAGATCAGTATGTTTTGGAAAACTGTTCCACAATTATATTAGATATTTAATAGTTGTAAGTAATATAGTAAAACATGCAAAAACTCTTCTATTAACACAGTTGATTAAACTGAGCTTCTGTCTGACTTCTGTCCCTCCACAGATGAACGGGACCGAGTTCAGAAAAAGACCTTCACGAAATGGGTCAACAAACACCTGATGAAGGTAAGATCCCACTGCAACAGCACAGATACTTAATATTGTCGATTCTGAAACTCAAAATGTTGATAAAATGTTCGCTTCAGATCATTTGGAGCAAGTAACTAATAACAAGGGCTCCAGCTGTCCTTAAACAACCCTAAAGGTTGTTTTCTTCCATTCACATTCCAGCACTTGCTCTCATATCCCACCCAGCTTAAATTACACAAAGATATTTCCTTAGGAGATAAAAGACTGTCAGATCTAACTGAGTCTCACTGCTGAAAAAAAAGTTACCTGAAAACAGCACCATAAAAACATGAAACATAACATGAAGCAAAATCAGATTTTGGACTCTTTACACCACAAAAACAGTGTAACCTCTTTGGAAAAAGGTGAAAAACATTAAACAAATCGCTTCTCCGCACAGTAAGCTCCAGACATGCTCTGTGTGTCGAGCGTATGCGTGTGAGGGAGTGAGCCAGGAACACCTGGCCTCGCTTTAGCAGCAGCAGCACCGTGGGCCGGGCTCGCTCCGGTTTCACATCTGGGCTCCAGACTGACATCAGGGCGGCTTCTCAGGGCTCTGCAGGGGAACAGGAAGCTCCAGGACTGAAGTCCTGATCTGAATGTCGGGGCCAGTAAGGCAATACTTAAACTGAAGCGTTCCGGCCCCTGACCCCTTAAACTAAGGAGCTTCCTGTGTCGAATATGCAACCCACCGGCCCCGCTCTAAGTGCAGAGAAAAGGGCTGCAGCTACAGTCGCAGTTATTTTCCATATCAGTTAATTAGTGCTATGACAGTGAAAGAAGAAGAAAAAGAAATTATTGATTATTTAACCCTTTGAAACCTGGATAAACATGACTTTTCTTGTGCTGCATCCAGACGCCATTTACAAGTAAAAGCAAGTCTTAAGTAGAGTAAATATGTGCAGATATATAAAGCAAACATATATGAACCTTTGAACACTCAGAAACCTGGCAAAAATTGTCCTACAAAATTCGTAGATTTACAAAAAAAAATTATTTTTAAAAAATGCTAAAGAAAAAAAGTCCAGAAAACAATATGTTTGTAGTTACCATAATTACATTTTGAAAATGATTTTACAGAATTAGTTTAATTTTTTAATCAGTTTTTAACCTTTTTAATGTAATACATTCAAATTAGATACACAGCCTAATATGTCAATGATTAGCAGCAACACTGATTGTTTCAGTGCACCAAGAGGAAATAGCATATATTTTCTCCATATGCCAAATATGATAAAAATGTCATCAGGTGGAAAACAGTAAAAATGACAAATTCAAAGCCAAAAGCCCAGAATGACACACAGAAATAATACAATGCGTGTTTTTATGCTTTGAGTTAGATTTTTGGCACTTAGCATCATGAATGTAACAGTTTTGTTCACACAGTATTTCAGACTTAGCTGAGCTGGAAATTCCAAGATTAAACAAAAATACACAATCTTGCCAACATTTATGCCATATGCATGAACACAGCCAAAATGATCAAAAAATGAAGAATAAAATGCGTTTAAAATGCGGTAAACAGTCCCTAAGGGTTTTAAAACTGCCCTAGAATAACTCATGTCATTATTTTATGACAAGAGGAGAGTAATGCTAATTTTGTAACATTGCTTAGGTTTCATGTAATAACAGCCTAGTGAAATTACACACAATACAAACACTGAAATTGCAGTTGTTTGCAAACCGAACTGCATTTATAAACCCTTAATCATGTTTCCAGGGAATGTTTTTAGCATCTGTTTAACTAAAGCACAGCGTTTTCCGGCTCTCGGTGCTGCTCCAGCGACACATTCGGGTTGATGAATCTGTGTTTTCACACGGTTACTGAAGTGTGTTAAACTGAGAGGAATGTCTGCTGTCCTCCCTCTGTCCCCTCTGAGACGGCTCACAGGCTTTTGTCGTCAGTCGTTTCTTTGTCTGGAAATCCCTCAGATTTGGGTCCAAAAGAACTTGAGCGGGTCGGCGATCTGGCTGCCCTCAAGGCATTTTGGACTCGTGGTAACAACATAGTCATGGGATTAAACTTTGAGGCCAGGAGCGCTCCGTTTTCATGGTCCGCCGTCTCAAAAGTGCCGTCTACTGTAGCGTGTCTTACATCTCTTCAGATTACAGAGAATGAAAACCAGACGTTATTCTGCGTTTTATTTGACTTTTGAAAATCCAGATCAGACCAAAAACAGACTTTCATTCATAAAAACAAGACTGGAAACAGTTGTAAATAGCTTTGGGTTGGATCAGTCAAATAATTTAAAAAAAAAAGAAAGAAAATGACCATCTGTTTATGTCTGTCCATTCAAACCAGCGTCTGCGTGTTTGTCTCTTGTTCTTCTTTTCCGTCACGAGTCCCTGCAGTTTTATATCTCCTCTCATCAAACTCTCTCTTCTTTCCATCTTTCATCCTGTCCTCCCATCCTTTCCCATCAGCACTGGAAGGCAGAGGTAGGTGCGCAGAGTGCTGAGTGGAAAAACCGTCATTACTGCCTGCATGTCTGTGATAACATTTTGACCTTTTCTCACTCCCGTCTGTTACCTGAGCTCCTTAGCTGCTAACCTCAGACCCTTTTCACTTCATTTGAACTCTTTGACTCTTTTCTAACTGCTTTAAGAGCCTTTTCTGCAGTGTAACATGTCTTTACATGTCCTGTAACTTTACACAACAGCTAAAAAAAAAAACAAATTAAAAACAGAAACGAGGTAGTAAGGTGCCTGCATGACGTGTACAGGTACTTTCACAAGTGTGTTCAATATTTTTATTTGCAAACTGGTTCTTATTTCCATATTTCTTATATGCTCCCTGCTGGGTGTGACATAATATTTTATTATCACTACAGACGCAGCACCGTTACTGCTACCCAGAGGATGATGGGAAATAAACAATCAAATCATTTGAGATGTTCCAAACAAACATCAGGATTTGCCAAACTTGTTTTGAAGAGAAAATGAAGGCAAACATTAAAATGATTATCCAAAATGTCATTCTAATGTCTGTTAGATTTTGCAGAACAACTTAATGATTCAGCTTTGATGTACAACATCGTACATACATGCTTTTCTCGCTTTCATTTCCACCTCTAAGTTCGCACGGGCAATGTGGTGAAAATGAAATAACAGAATATTTTATTCTAGGGGAAAAAAAAAGGAAAATATATTTAAAATTATGTTTCAAAATGACTATACATTTTTTGCTATTTTTTTTCTCAAAATCGTGTTTGCCTTGTTTGTTTGTTTGTTTGTCTGTTTGTTTTTAAACTAATTTGGTAATCTGGTAATTTTTCTCAATTTTTCCCAATTTCTTGCAAAGTTTTAGTTCATTTCTTCTTTAACTGCTTTTTGCCTTCTTTCCATGTTTTTGAAAGAAATCAAGGCATTTTTTTCAGGTTACAAAGGGTTAATATGAGTGAAACGATATCAGAAAAATGGCTCAAACTTTAATAAACATTTTTTTAAACTGTTGGAAGAACCTCTAATGTATACCGGGTTGAGACGGCAGACGGCCGCTGCCGCAGTTACTGTTGTGTGTGGCTCTTTCCCTTTAAGTTGCTTTGTTCATTTTTAGGTGACATTTGGGATTCTGTCAGATGTGTGAAATCATTTCTGCTAACAGTGTTGAGCTGGTCGGTAGTTTCAGTGTTTGTATTATGTTTGAACACACTGATGCTGACCTGTTGGAAGACAAAATGTTGGGACTGATGTAATTTCACTAAAAAACTGAAATTTTTCATTTGTCTCCTCTCTTCTGTCCTCAGACCCAGAGACACATCACAGACCTGTACGAGGACCTCAGAGATGGACACAACCTCATCTCCCTGCTGGAGGTGCTCTCTGGAGAGACACTGGTGAGCTTTGGCGACCTTTGACCTTTAGTTATTCATCCGCTTCTGCTGTAACCCCTCTGTCCTGTCCAAATTTGTCCAAACGTGTCTTATTGTCGCTGCTCTCCTGTCTTAATGACTTAATTTGCCGTCGCATTTGTTCTACTGTCCAGTCCACTCGTTGTTAACTCCAACTGCTCTAAATGTTTATCTGAGTCAAATGTTTCTCTGCCGGGTTTCTTGTCTTCGCTCCTGCATGTGTCGACTTTGATTCTTTCGAGGTTTTTGGACATTTCAGAACATGCTGAGGTTATGCGCACTCTTTTACCTGTTTTATTGGGAACACACCGTCTGGTGATGTAGCCTTAAAACACTAATTTTCATTCTTTGCTTCCATCTCGTAACCTTTTCTGCACTGACCTGTTTGACCCCTGGTTTTTCCTTTATCTAATTCCTGCTGACCTTTGCCCTGACCTCTGCCCCCTGTGCCTCTGCCCTCCTCTCTTGCGATGCTCTGGCTGTGGTAGCCGAGGGAACGTGACGTTGTGAGGAACGTGCGGTTGGTGAGTGGCGCCTGGACTGTGGGCGTCGGGCGTGGCATGTGTCACCACCCCAGGTGGCTGCTGGGTTGTGCATGATGACAGTCACACTCCTTGTATCGTCCCCTCTCTGTGTCAACATTGTCCTCTTCCATTTTATCAGTGTGCTAGTAGGATTGGGAAAAAAATCTATTCATGAAAGTGTTGCAATTTTTTAAATCAAAATCTTTATTATTGACATTTTTCAGTGTATATTGTATATTAAAAGTGCAGTGCAGAATGGTCATTGCAGGACTATGAGATATGCTTAGGTGCTTATCAGCAGCAGCTGCCATCAATGTATCCAAATGAACATGGTTGAATAAACATAAATAAGGATGACAAAAAAGTTAAAAAAGCAATACACATATAGAAGATTAAAGATCAACAGACTGCTGGCCTGGCTGATTATTGGGACAGATTTTTGGCAATTTGGCCGACTTGCAGTGTATTATATAACTTTTCCCTAAGCTTCAGTGTGTAAAAAGTAAATAAAAACTGCAATTAAACGTTATATCAAATCACAGTACGTTTAGAATTGCAATCCTTCATTGCAATTCATATCGAAACAGCACTCAAGTATCGTGATAGTATCAACTTTAGAGATAAACATGTTGTCTCAGCTCTAGGAGATAAGAAGTTTTAAGGTTTTAGTGGAGTCATGTCTACAGTTTATTTTATTTTAAACATTTTATGATCGTGATTTGTAGTTTATTTTTGTGTATGAAGTTGAGTGATCATGTTATTTCAAATTATTGTTCATGAAGAATTGAAGAGTGCATTATTGAAAAAAATAGGGAGGGAATTTGGAAAGCTGAGTTTTCAGGATTGGCCCCAAAACAACATTTTTTTTTTTTAAATTCCAGAAATGACCACATTCACTTAATGTTTTTTTTGTTTTTTGTTCTGTGTGTAATTTTCTTTCAGCTAAGTTAATTAATCCAGTACTTTTCATCAGCGGATTTTGACTGAACGCACTAAAAAGATATTTTTAACCTGCATTACCAGAAAACAAATAAATAAACATGAATCAGTGTTTGTTGTTATCTTAAGGATATATCTTGTTTCTTCTAGTTAAATATTAAACTGAACTTTTCTGAACAGAAACAGATGGGTGCGTGGAAATATGAAAAGATTTTTTTGCGTAATTTGTAGTTAAACATAGAAACCAGCAGCATGGTCCTTCTGTAATTTGAGATGTCATAGTTTAAATATTGGGTTCCCTCACTGTGTTGAAAGCAAAACAGTTGCATCACTGCAGGCTGATGTGTTAACTAATTCTGCAACAAAGCTTCTTGCCGGCTTAAAGCTTAAAAAGTGGAGCACCGATGCATGCCATGGCCATCACTCCAGGGGTTACGGTCTTGTGCAGGTTTAGAAAATATACATGTGGATTTTGCTCGACTTGACTGCGCTACAGTTAAAATCTCAGACAGTATAAGATGTAAAAAGTGTTTTGTAAGAGGAGAAGTTGACCGTAGATCTCAGAGAAAATGAATATTGTGACTGATGATCGGGGGAATCACTGAGATTGTATCATTCATTATCATGCTGTCACCTGCAGACATCCTGGCTGGTTTGTTATTGCATTTCAGGGTCATTTAGGGTCAGATCTGGTCAAAGGTCTGGCCAAACGCTTTGATCACAATCACGCAAAAATTTGAATCGCACTTCAAATTTGCTGCATTTTGTTTTTAAGTTCAGACCATGACTGTAATGATTTCTCTATAGTAGAATAGATCTTTGTTTTAAGCACAGAAGGTGTTGCTGGACACTCAAACACCTGCTCCTCAGTCATGGGGCCTTGCTGTTTGTTGATCATTCAGTTGTTGTGTCCGCCTCCTGATGTTTGGTGTCCTCTCGTCTCTTGCAGCCGCGGGAGAAAGGCCGGATGCGCTTCCACAAGCTGCAGAATGTACAGATCGCCCTGGACTTCCTCAAACACAGACAGGTTAGTAAATAACAATTTTAAAACCAAATCAAGCACAATTAAAAAACAACTACATTTGACCAAAATGCTGTAGAAATTCAAACAAATAGCACATAGATAGCTAACGTTCAAATAGTGACAAAAACTACAACAAAACAACAAAATGGCAATAGAAATTACAAAGCAATGTTGTATCTACACAAATATAAAACAGAGTAAGGCTGGTAAAGTCAATGACGCACGTCAATGACGACGTCCTGAGATTGAAGTGTTAATGGAGGGAGAACATTTAATTTAAAGTAAGAGGATATTCCATTTTTGCAATGTTTGTATGTTTGTATGTTTGTTGAGATTTTTTCAGTCACTTTATTACTTAAAGTAACAATCTGATGTTCATCGTCTGCTATCTGCTTCAGCCTTGGAAGGCTCGAAATTTTGGTTTTGTCAGGATTTTGTCTCAATTCACAGATTCATCTGAACAACATTAAAAGCAGATTGCAGCCCTCAGTCACACTTGCTAAAGATGAGGCAGAACTATACAAAATAGTATCGATTGCATAGAAAATAAATTTTGTATCTAAATTTTTAACATAAATTGTGAATAAAGTAGGACCCAATATGGACCCTTGCGGGACACCATTTTGTATATTCAAAATGCTAGTAAAAACCTTTGGACACTTTGTGTTCTACCACTCAAGTTGTCAAACCACTGAATGTTTTTTGAGGTCTCCCCTATGTTAACCAGCCTCTGTAACAAAACAGAAGTCAAACTCTGTCAAAGGCTTTAAAAAGTTCTACAAATATTGCAGCACAATATTCTTTCAGGTCAGTTGTCAGTCATTATTAAGGTAAATTAAATCTTCATGTATTCTGAATAATTTATATGGATAAAATGTATTATTGCTATGTTTGGCCCCATATTTAGTCACTACAAGTAGCATTGTAGTAGAGTTTCAGTAGTCTTGTACTGGTGGTGAGTGTGGTTTGGAGGTGGCGCGTCAAGTACGCTACCAACAGAATATGGCTTCAGCTATACACGTGTCCTCTACCGAGTACTCTCTTGCTGTTTTGTTTCTTTATTTCAACTCTTAACAATGCAAAAACACCTTTAAACTCACCATTACATTTTATTGTTATCCAATCACCTTTCAGGTCAAACTGGTCAACATCAGGAATGATGACATTGCAGATGGAAACCCCAAACTGACCCTGGGGCTGATATGGACCATCATCCTTCACTTCCAGGTAATGTCACTTTTAATGGCAAATTTTACTATAAATTGCTGTTACTACAGCAGTGAAGTTAAACAAGAGCATGAGTTATTGGACACAAACAGTCAGTCATTATTTAAAATTCATTTACTTGATTTTGCATGTATTCAAATTGACTGAGCCCTGCTGGGAAGAGCTGACTCACATTTCCTGAACTGCATGTGGTGTTTGTCTTTAAAAATCCACATTGGCGCTTTATTGCATAAGATCAAATCCTTCCATTGTGAGAGTAACATGCATTTCACAAAGTTTACTTTCATTACATACGATTAGTTTGCTTCCTCGGCACGGTAAGGAAAATCAGAGAGCCATTCCCTCTTCGGGCTTCAATCATCAGCCTCAATTTATCCTGATGTTGACACAGCAGTTACAGCACAGCGGAGTCCAGCAGCCAATCATTTCCAAATGGGCTTTATTGGACATTTGGCAGTGCTTAGGCTCTTATACACAACTACCTCCGCTTCTCCTGTCCTTGAGTGCACAAAGACTAAACACTGAAAAAAAGCTATTCATTCATTTTTAAAGAAGGATGTCCACACTTCAGTCAAGCTGTCAACTTTTTAAAAACTTTTCTGCAGATCTGTGCAGCTCTTTTTCGTGCCGTCATGACAGAAATTAAGGATTTCCATTCAAACAAACATAAACATTATAAGCTTGCACCACCTATGGCAGCAAAAACCACATTAGAGGAAAGCATTAGTCAGTGGGCAGATGTGTTTCTGATTAGGAGGAGGTGTGTTTGGATATTCATTTAGCAGATGGTTTGGTAGATTTTGGAAAAATAACAGTGGGAGTACATGGAGATTCTTTGATGCTATAATGGGTACGATGGTTATGTCGGGATGTTGCTTGTGGGATCCTTCTTCCCATCCCGCGTGACTCAGTGATTCCCATGTGAAAGCTGGAAGAAGACGTGGGTGTAGCAGCTCCAAAAAACTGCAGTGGAAACGAGAAAAAGAATTTCCCGTTATTCGTAAATGTTATAAAAGTTAACTATTCCCACAGGTGTTGTCAAGAAATAAAACAAAGCTATTATTTTGTCAGAACAAACCCATAATCTTTTTGGCGCATGCTCGTCATCATAAACAATGGTCGATTTCCTCTGAGCTCCCCAGGTGCAAGTCACAGTTTACTAATACTCAGGTGACCAGCACGAATAATGGGCCTGTTTCGTGACAGAAAGGGAGTCGGGATTCATTCGGCACATTTAAAAAGAGGTTGCGAGGGTGGAGGTCCAGTTTCCATTCAGCTTCTGAGTCACGCTGTGCCCACGTCCACACTGCAGCACCGGGGTTTCCCTTCTGAAAGGAAAATAGCAAAAGGAAGAAATGCCTTCTTTTTTTCCCTCCTCCGCCCTTTCCTGCAGAAAAAAATGAGCCTGTAAGTGAAATTGCTAGTTTTGCTATGACTCATCAGCATACCTAAAAACACTGAAAATAGTATATTGTGGTAATAAAACCGCTCTGTTCCAGTAAGAGACAGTTATCAGGACTGGAAGTGCAGTCTTTACTTAAAGCTTCAGTTGGCCCCTTTCATAAAAATAACTTTTTTTGACATATTTTCTGAAACTGTCACTTTTATTTTTTTACATAAGGCAGATGCTCTGTGAGAAAAAGCATGTTCCTCTACCTCCTCCTGGTGCTGCTTGTAGCATTTGCAAGAAACAAAATACTGCTCACCGCCCGAAACAAGCTTTCTCATTTTACAGCTAAACGATGCACTCAAATATGAAACATTTGAGACAAGAAATAGGCAATGCAGTAACAGAATCTTGATTCATATTTGTTGAGTGCTGCTTATTTTATTTGCAGTTTTTAGTTTAACAGCTGTGTTCGAGAGTCCTCGGCTCTGATTGGTTGTCTCATTCATTTGGTTTATTCTTGCAAATGCCATTAGTAGCACTAAGAGGAGCACTGCTTTCCTCTTAGTGCTAATTTTTTTCCAGCTCAACCACCAGAAAAAATGTGGTCATTGTAGGTTTCTGCAAACCGCAGATGTTACATTGGCACTTAAGTAGCTGAAACATTGAAACTTTAAATTTCAGCAACCCTGTGGTTCACGTGTGGTCAGATTTACACACAAAAACCACTCGGTTATGGTTAGGTAAAGTTCATATTTTATCTGGTCTTGGGGGTACAATCCTGGCTTGAAACACTGAGATGTCTTGGTTAAAAAAATGCTTTTTGTTGTGCTGTCACAGAAAATAGTGACACATCACGAAAAAAACACCCATGTCTGGTGGATAAAAGTGGCTGGAAATGCAGCGATGACTCCAAAAAAACTCATCTATTTTTGTTGTTTTTTTGGTGTCAAACAGCTTGGCAGGCTCGGTCAGCTCATGTACAGCTTCACTTTACAAACTTCTGGCAACTGGACTGTTTTTTTTCTTCACTGATTATCTGTCTCATGTACTATTGACAGGACATAGTGAAGGTTTCATGAGTTTGCACGAGAGGGCTTTACAGGGTACGACATCCCTCTGTCTTTTCACCCAAACAGGGACTAAGAAAAAACTCCCCTTAATAAAAAAATCTTTAACGGGGGGAAAAAAGAGTTACCACACATACTTTTACTGCATAATGTTCAGCTAATATACAGCAGATCTCCTTCACTTTGGATGTTTTTCTGGTCTCATTTTTTGATAAAAATCACAGGTCATGGGATACTGACACCAAATACTCAAACACAAGTCACAGATATTTATTTTGAACTAATTATTGCCAAAGTCAAGTAAAAAAAAAAAATCTGAGTTAATCTTCAAAAGGTTTCCTGTGATTGTTGCAGCTTCTTGCAGTGTGTGCATGATTTCGTAGAGAGCCTCGACCATCTGGTACCTTGAGCAGACCAAATACACATCAAGGACTTTTCATAAGTGCCGTTTATACGTCTGATTATAGATTTGGCACAGACAGCAACTACTGGGTGATGGATTAATGCAAAGTGGACAGCGAGTCAACCGGCTGCAAAATCAAAATGAATAATTCATTTTAAGTCCCTCTGTGTCAACACAGTGAAGTTAAAGGACATCTGGATTGATTAAAGTTGTGGTTTATTTAGTAGTCTGTCTTCTTTAATAGAAAAACAGATTTATTGCTGAGGGAATTTTTTAGCCGTGTGTTCTTGTGACTCATAGCTGAGCCTCACAGCTTCTTAAAAAAGAGGAATTTGCCTGTGGAGGTTCGGCTTCACAGTCCAACATTCATTCACAGCAGCCAGAGTTTTTATTGAGAAATCGACTTTGAAACATACAGTGTAACTTTGTAAGATCAGTGACTCATACACACTCGTATGATTTCTGTTTGGCTGGCGTATAATCACAAAGGTTTTGTGTTTCTCTCCAAAACAGTGAGTTTGATGTTTTGTTTGCTCTCCAAGTGAAAGCGGTGGTTGTTGTTTAAGGCTTGAAATGTGACTCATTTCATGTCTGGAAGAAATCAGCAGGCAAACTGGAAAAAGTTTTCCTGCCCTTCAACCAACACTTCAATCACATTCAGTACAGAAATATAAAAAATGAAAGTAATTTCGTCACGAAAAACTTAATTAATTTAACACTATTCATAAAAGCTTTGATAAAATGATTAAGAAACACACAGCTTTGTCTGTGGGTTGTTTGATTTGACTGCTTTCCCAGCTTTTTTTTTTTTTTAACATTAAAGTCATTCAGAGGATGCTTTTGTCCAAAGTGACAAAAAGCGAGTTCAAACTAAAAAAGATCAAGAGCTGCATGTCATCAGATATTTTCAGTGAAACCCTCCTTTAAACACAGCTGAAAAGCGACAATGCAAGTGCTCCAGTTTTTTTAGATATGAAATGGTTTACTGTTGAGACTTAACAATTATTTGAAATGACAGTACATTAGATATTCTGGCCTAAAAATCATATTCCAGACAGAAGGTAACATGCTTGTTTGGTGCAGCAAAAATCTTTAAAATATATTTATTTGTTTTTAAAGATATGCAAAAATGACCTTTTCCACTTAAATTTCATCTCATACCTCAATATTCAAAATCAAAGTCAAAATAGTCCCAATAGCTTTCATCCGTCTTTACTGTCGCTCACTAGTTGCACCATCTTCTCCGTCAGATCTCCGACATTCAGGTGAACGGCCAGTCGGACGACATGACGGCCAAAGAGAAGTTGCTGCTCTGGTCTCAGAGGATGGTGGAGGGATACCAGGGCCTGCGCTGCGACAACTTCACCACCAGCTGGAGGGACGGCAAGCTTTTCAACGCCATCATACACAAACACAGGTGAGACACTGATCCTGAGTAAATGACAGTTAGAGCACTGAAATTACCAGCAATCTATACTATTAAAATGAATGCATTTGCCATAAGATGTCTTGTTCTAATAGCAAACTTTGGGAAAAGGGCAGGAGAGACAAGACTTAGGATTGAAGAGAATTTGATGCAATAAACAGCACTAATGATGCACTGAATATGTCATGGAGAATTGTTGCCCTAAAGCATTTTTTAAACTATGCAGAAAGAAATTCTGGTTATAAAAACTTGCCTGGACTTGAGATTTTTTATCACCCCGTAGGACATAAATTTTACACACAGTTAAGAGGTCTCCTCTTTGACTTTTTTTTCCATTTTTCATGTTGCAGTATCTTTTATTATTTATTGCAGCTGGCAGGAATGCCATGTTCATATTGGAGTTTCACAGCAGCAAACCAGACATGACTTGATAAATTATCTCGCTCATTCATAACATTTTATTCATTCATTTTCAATCAAATAGTTACGGAGCACAAATCTATCAGGTAGCTCAGGCACTGCAGTTTTTTCAGCAATATTTGGGAAAAAAAATGTCTGTTCTGAACACACTGAGGTGTACAAACAGCAGCGAAAAAACAAAAGTTTGAAAAAAAAAATCTTTTCCGGCTTCTAAAACTTGTTATTTATCATAAGGACTGAAACATACATGAATTCTTGCTGATCACTGCTGCTGTCCTCCTCAGCATAGAAACTACAAACTTTAGCAGCCACCTTTCAAGCCTGCAGCAGGCGACCGTTTTATACTCAAACCATCAATTTTGGGTGGGGCACCACTTTAAGGGTTTGTTGCCTGCACAGGCGAACAAGCCCTGCAGGATGGCTCACCACGCGGCACAAAAATAACATGCACAATCCAAGTTGGCATCAGTCGGTGTGAATAGAGAGAGCAATTTCTTCGACAGTCTGGGTGTAGCGCACTCATTTGAGAAAAAGTTGCCCTGGAGGTGTGCTCACTGGAGGCTTGGCAGGTTGTAGCAAATTACAGGTGCACTAACCGCTCTACGGTAGATTCTTTCTCGGTGGAGGAAGAGAAGGACGTGTGGAGATTTAACAGCTGCAGCGAGGAGTCTCAGCGATGACCGACTTAAACAGAGCGCAACCACAAAAGGAGAGAATTGGAAAGCTACAATGAACCAGTGATACTTTTTCCTACATTTTTTGTTAAACAAAAGCTTAAAATTTGACTCTACTCATTTGGAAACTTTATTGCTAAGAGCTTGCCACAATGTTGAACCTAAAGAGGAGGTTTGGCTCCTCAAAGAGACGTCTGCACAGCGCCTCCAGCAGCACAGCGGGCTCCGTCAGTGACCTGGAGGACCGGGTGGTCATGCTGTGCGAGGACGTCCCCACCGAGAACTCTTTCGATTCTGGCCGAGGCTCAACCAGTCCCGGGGGTTGCTCCAGTCGAGGTTCCCAGAGCGAGGAGCACGGATCAGATCCTCCCGTCATCCACCTGAGCAGAGACAGACTGTCCTACAGACAGGCGTGCTACGTGGAGCAGGAACCATCCAGAGCACACAAACAATACTACATCCAGAAAGTTGTGCAAGTGTATGAATACTTTTGGTGTTTTGGAAAAGCTTGAATGTGCAGAATTCATTCTTCAAAGTTATCTTTCTCTTTGGTATCTGTGAACATGAGGTGCACTTTTAAACTTGATGCTCTGAGCTTGTGCCTACATGTCATCAGACTGCAGTTATCTCGCTGGCAATGTGCACTCAAGGGGATGTGTGTGTGTCGTCTTTGTGTATGAAATGATGGAGGAATTTTAAGCTTCTCTGGCGGCGAGGACTCTTGTTATTACTTGTCTTTTTTGGTATCAGGGAAGACACAGTACTCACGATCAAACTGCCTCCAGCCACAAAAAATATTAAATATTTATGAACTGTACTTCGGCAGCTGTCATAATGGAGCTGTTGCTCTCAGGTTTAAAAGTGACAGAAACTACAGAAACAGAGAAGCAGGTCATGGAACAAACACATATTCCAGGCCTGGAAAAGTCATGGAAGAAGTAAAAATCATTGAGAGTTTTGGAAAAACCATAAATGTGTTACGTGTGATAAAACAAATTACATTTATATAACATAACAGTAAAAAAATTGTGATTTTTTGTGATTTTTTTTTCTTTTTCTTCAAAATCGTATTGTGATTTTTATAGAAAACTTATTTTTTTGACAGGCATGTTTTCTTTAAAAATTGCAAAAATACGCCATTTGAGACTGTAAAACAGAAATTATTGTTGGATTTTTAAATTACCGATGGTCCATGAACACATCAGATGCTGAAATCATGTTTGAATATTGGGCTAGTGGGGCAAGAGAAAAAAAAACTGGGTCCGTGACGATGTGTGGAACCCTGCAGAAGTGAAGGTTCATTTATGAGGATCTTTCTTACTGTCATGTCCAACTGTCACACATGATTTAAGGAAAGTCCTGACTGACAATAACGACCAATTTCCGCTCTCTTTCCTCTCCGGCTGGTTGCTCTCCACAGGCCCACTCTGATCGACATGAGCCAAGTGTACCGACAGTCCAACCAGGAGAATCTGGAGCAGGCTTTCAGCGTGGCAGAGAGAGACCTGGGCGTCACCAGACTGCTGGACCCCGAAGGTGAGACAAGTCACATGTTCAGTATCACCATGAACATTTTACTCTGAATATCTGAGCACATGTGAAATGTTTTTCTGCAGCTAAAATTAGTCAAATAACAGTATTTTTTTTAAAAACAATTTCTCCTCTCTCTGCAGATGTGGATGTGCCCCACCCAGACGAAAAATCCATCATCACATACGTCTCCTCTCTGTATGATGCCATGCCCAGAGTACCAGATGTTCAGGATGGAGTCAAAGCCAATG
Source organism: Plectropomus leopardus (assembly GCF_008729295.1). Lineage (NCBI taxonomy): Eukaryota > Metazoa > Chordata > Actinopteri > Perciformes > Serranidae > Plectropomus > Plectropomus leopardus. Next base: position 2,606,289 of record NC_056480.1, on the reverse strand, counting down.
TGAGTCCTCCTCTAATTCATCATCAGATCATCTTTCCTCCAGTTTACTGTCAAAATATTTCGAGGCAGAGACAAGACATGGAGGTGGTGATTTATACAAGATACAAAATATTCTTACTAATATTAGCATTTTTAATATGCCCTAAATGATCACCTTAATATTTTACACTGAACAAAAATATATAAGTTTCCCACAGATCCCATGAAAAAATCTTAAAAGGCATTGAATCAATGAATCTAAAAATTAAGGCCTTAATTGGTACAAAAATGTCTTTAAAAGGGCTGAAAATTGCTCAGACATGGATTTTTTTGTGCATCTTTTATTTCTGATGTTATATTATGATTTCTTTTAAAATAACTGATAACCTCTTTTATTTATTTTTTTATTTATTTATTTTTAAAATACATGACAATTTTCGAATTCCTCTTGCATTCACATAATTAAAAAAGTCATGTTTTAGGTTACAATAAATATTTGGTCAAAATTGTCTCAGACCCGAGCAATTGATGTCAGTTTTGGTTGTTGTAAAATTGGTCTTAAATTTCATTTCCAGTGGCATTAAAAAGTCTTAAAGTGTCTTAAGTCTAATCTGCGTTAAGCTGTAGGAACTCGATATAAAACACTTGATTGCTCCCATTCTTCATGAGATGAAATAAGAGATCTAAGACTTTTTCTGTGAACTCAAAAGACTTATTTCTGTCAAATTTTGTCCACCAATTGGTTAAAATCAGAGCTGTCAGAGCTGTTACCAGTGAATTGAATGTTCATTTCACCACTATAGGCTGCCTCCAATGCCATTTAAATAAAGTTGGCAGTGCATCCAATCATCCTCACAGACCCAGAACAAACCCGAAACGCTGATGCAACAAATGGTTTGCACAATTGAAGAATTTCTGCACATGCTAATGTTAGGCGATATTGCAGGTAATGAAGCTGGATTTGAAGGTCCTGGGCTTGGCTCACTAGACCGGTTGGATGTTTATGCTCAGTTTGTTAATTCTGACCGTCTGAGTGCGTCTCTGTGCTTCAGGAGCTGGAGCTGCGCTGGCAGGAGTATTACGAGCTGGTCACCCATGCTGCTGCAGTGGATCAGACACCACATCCTCGTCTTTGAGGAGAGGAAGTTCCCCACCAGCTACGAGGAGATCGAGGCGAGTGGATCTGGGCGTTGAGTCGTCAATATTGTTTTGAACAACACTGCTGACGAAGCTGATGATACATTTGTTCCTCACCTTTTCTGATCTGCAGGTTCTTTGGCGTCAGTTTCTGAAGTTCAAGGAAACGGAGCTTCCTGCGAAAGAGGCAGATAAAAACCGCTCCAAACACATCTTCAAGTCCTTTGAGGTGAGTTTCCTCAGCAGCTCTGAGATTAGAAAAAACAACACATTTGAAAGTTTGATTTTTAATTTCCCTTTATTAGGAGAATATGTAATCCAATAATGAAACTGCTTCATTAACGCTACAAATCCCTCCAGAAATTACAAAAAAGGAGCATTGCACCAATTTACTTGCTCCATTTTATATTCTGTTATAATAAAAACTGAAAATTCTTCAAATAAAATACAAAAGGGGTCGTGCATAATATTAGAAACCAGAGACAACATTTTGTTTAGTAAATGCAGTTTTAAAACTTGGCTCAAACATTTTAAACATGTCAACTTGGCTTTTGGAAAATTGTAATTTTTCACTTTTTTTGTCTGACATTTGATAGACAGAATGATTCATTGAGAAAATCATTTTTAGTTCATTTCAAAATTCTCGATTTGTCCTTGAACAGCAAATTAGGGAGAGCGAGCATGCAAACAGAAATACACAATCTATAAATAAAAATATGACAAGAGATTAATTGATAACCAAAATGAATAATAATAATAATAATAATAATAATGACAGTGATACATGTTGTTTGGATAGCAACTTTCATAAAAGAACTGCAGCCCAATGTGCTTTACAGCAAGGAAATTACATGAAAAGACGTAGAAGACATAAAGACATGATAAATCACAAATGTAAAATGACGTTTTTTTGATGATTGTTTGCAGCTCTAATCGTTTTCTTATTTTTGCAGGGTGCAGTTCAGGCGGGTCACGTCAAAGTGCCGCCAGGTTACCATCCCCTCGATGTGGAGAAGGAATGGGGTCGTCTGCACGTCGCCATACTGGAGCGAGAGCGTCTCCTCAGGACAGAATTCGAGAGGTAAGTAGGCCACGATCCGAACCTCATCACATGCTGCATATCCAGAGCAAAACAACATGAGATATTAAGAAATGAAGATCAGAAATGAATCATCACAAAACTGGTTACTGTGTGACCACGAGGATGACTCACTTCCTGATGATAAAGTCCACTTTGGCAATAAAAACTGAGTCGGCTTTGTGGAGCGGGAAGTAAAAAAATAGTATTAGGGCAAACACATGACAGGCGTGCCATCGCCACGGTAACAATCTCACACACTAATACGCCCATTTGATAGTCAGTCACAAACTGTTTATTTAATCACAAGGTTGTCAGGGCGTAGCTTTTGGTTTTGGTTCTTCCACAACTTTAGAAAGTTGTGGAGAGTTTTGAAAAGTGATTTCTGTACTTTGGTGGACAAACGGCGCAGTGTATCATGGCTTTCATGCATCAGGGATACGATTTTAACTATTTAGTCCGCAAGAGGACAGAGTGAGTGCTCAATTTTCTTTCATCCATGTTCTTTCATTAACTTGTCAATGTAGCTGTTAAGTTTTACTTTAACTTCAGTTAATGACATCAGACAACACAAATCTAGCACTTGAATGTCCGGGAGTTTCCCTTGTCTTAAGTGCTTCTTGACCTTTGACCTCCACCCCTCTCCCCCTGCAGGCTGGAGCGACTTCAGAGGATCGTCAGTAAGGTCCAGATGGAGTCGGGGGTGTGTGAGGAGCAGCTCAACCAGGTCGAGACTCTGCTGCAGACGGTGAGACGCAAACATTCGTCACGGGCCAAAACGATATTATTTTACCAAAAATCATTAAAGCCACATGCCGTAACGTCTCCGTCTCTGTGCTGCAGGACGTGAGGATGCTGAGCTCGGGGAAACCGGCTCAGCACTCAGCGGAGATGGAGGCAGATCTTGAGAAAGCAGAAGGAATGATCCGCTTCCTCTTCAATGACGTTCAGCTGCTCAAAGATGGACGCCACCTTCAAGCTGAGCAGATGTATCGCAGGTGCAAAAATTAAACTAACTTTTGACATTTATGCTGCAACTAATGATCATTTTCTTATCAATTGTTTTACTAATCTCTTTTATTAAATTAATAAATCATTTCTTTAATAAATATAAAAATAGTGAAATTTGTGGAAACAACAGATTAAAACCCAAAGACAATCATTTTTAATTATATAAAACAGGGAAAATGAAAAAATTCACATATTTCAGAAGCTGGAGTTAGTAAAAATTTGGCACTTTTTTCTTGATGATTTAAATAAGTAAATTATTTAATATTATTATAATTATTATATATAATTATAAAATATTATGTATTTATTTTCTGTCAACCGACTAACCAATTTAGAGTATACTTCACTTGTATATCACATACTCATCATGTGTTGTATCGAATTTGTGAATGAGCGAAGAATCCAAAAACAGGAAATTGTAGATAAATTGAAGTCATAATAAGCATTCGACTGGATAAATGAGACTTAATTTGTAATGCACAGGTTGTGTGAGTTTTAAACAAATTCGTTGGTATAGTTTTGCTGTTTTTAAACACGGACCCCATTTACTTCAATTTATCGAAATGTTTTTGGATTCTTTGTTCACTGTAGAGGCGTGTGAGAAACCAAACTTTTCTTAATGAATTCAATGTGACATGAGTTGAGTAACTGATACAAAAATGAGTGCGGCAGGTGAAGTTTTCCTTTAATCGGCTAATCATGTCAGTGCTAACTGATGATCTGTGTTCTGGCTCCAGAGTGTACCGTCTCCACGAGAGGCTGGTAAATCTCCGCAGCGAGTACAACCTGCGTCTCAAGTCCGGTGTGACCGCCACACAGATCCCCATGACTCAGATCCACACCGCCCAGGTCCTGCAGCAGGCCCCCATGAGGGTGCGGCCCGAGCTGGATGAGGTCACCATGCGCTACATCCAAGATCTGCTGGGCTGGGTGGAGGAGAACCAGCGCCGGGTGGATGACGGGGAGTGGGGCTCCGACCTGCCCACTGTGGAGTCCCAGCTGGGCAGCCACCGCGGCCTGCATCAGTCTGTGGAGGAGTTCCGCTCCAAGATCGAGAGGGCGAAGGCCGATGAGGTACAAACATCTGACATGAAGCATGAGGGAATATTTGAGAGATGGGAAAGAAAATTGAGATATTGGGTGTAGCATGAGGTCACCACCAGTATGTTTCACATTCATTTAAAAACATTTACTACTGTGTTTTTCCCTCTTTTTCTATTTATATTATTTTTTCCCTCCTTCCCTTTAAGGTTGCCCTAAAATGAAAAATACATATTTTTCCTCTTACCTGTAGAGCTATTTATCAGTTAGGATTGTTTTTGTGTGCGTTGTCGGCCGCAGAGATGTCTGCCTTCTCTCCAATATAATCAAACTAAATGGCACTCAGCCTGTGGTGTTAAAAGTGCCAAAAGACACAAAAACATACAGTAATGTTTCTCTCCAGAAATCTTGACACGATTACTCACGATAATCCACAGACCCTGTTTTGAGCAGTTTGATGTTGGAACTATTTTCGTTCTGAAAAGTTTTATTTTGAAAATTTTATTTTATTTATTTTTTAGCATTTTGAGCACCACAAGCTGAGCGTCATCTGTTCTAATTTATTTGAGAGAAGGCAGACATCTATTTGTCCAACACTTAGCAACTCACACCGAAACAATTTAGATGATAAATAGCACTACAGGTAAGAGGAAAAACATGTATTTTTACATTTTGGAGTGAACTGGCCCTTTAATCTTCCCCCTTTAGTGTTTTTTTGGTTGGTTTGTTTAATAACAGTTATTGTGTTTACATTTGACTTAACAGATTAACCTGGTTAAATAAAGCAAATGTTTATTAGAATAAAGTGATTTCGATCAGACAAAACAGCGTTTTTTTAAATTTATTGTCACTGATTCTTTTCTTGACTGACTTGTTTGTAATGTTTGTGTTTTTCTGCCTCAGAGTCAGATCTCACCTGCCAGTAAAGCTGCCTATCGCGAGTATCTGGGAAAACTGGAGCTGCAGTACGGCAAGCTCCTGGTAAGTTACAAAAAGACACTTAAATAAAAAACACAAACCTGCAGAAATCGTGGATGAAGACATTTGTTTTTTGACTTAAGCACAAAGTAGAGACTGAGCTGCTGTAACCTCACGAAGGATCAGCAAAGTTAAAACAGTCAACAGTCGATTTTTAGCCTTCTGTTCCCCTCCAGTTTCCTCTGAAACATTTTCAGTCCCTAAAAGGCATAATAACATTTGTTCTGTCTTGCAGAACGCCTCTAAGGCCCGTCTGCATTACCTGGACCAACTCCACGCCTTCGTCATCGCAGCCACCAAAGAGCTGATGTGGCTGAACGAGAAAGAGGAAGAGGAGGTCAACTACGACTGGAGTGAACGAAACACCAACATGGCAGCCAAGAAAGACAACTACTCGGTAGAGTTTCAGCGCGATGTTGTAATATGGTTCATCCAGAGTGCTTTCTGGTTTTAATGATAGTGATGTGATTGTTGTTGTGGTTTCTGAGCAGGGCTTGATGAGAGATTTGGAGCTCAGGGAGAAGAAGATGAATGTGGTCCAGGCCACAGGAGACAAACTGCTGAGGGACGGACATCCAGCCAGGAAGACTGTAGAGGTACGAATATTTTAAGATGGGGAAAGACTTGACTAATACAGTCTATAAACGCCATATCAGTGTTAGATTTTTTAAATAGCCTGGTGTTGTCGAACCAATTTGCAAATGCGAATCAGTCTGAAATCTGTCAGTTCATTTTCATGAAACATATGATGCAGTGGTGAGACAAATAGGAACATATGACAGTATGCAGCGATGAGCTGTGCTGGTTTAGCATCAGGGAGTATGTTTATATCTACAAAATATTCCAGTTTTTCATTTTCCATTTACATTTACAAATACTACTAAAATAATCTTTTAATAGTCCCACAGTGGGGATATCAAAGCAAGGTATGTTCAAGATAAATAAAGCAAAAAAAAACAACTTTTTTTTTTACACCAATTGCACGTTGTGATAAACTGCATGTAATATATTGTCATATTAGGAATAATAGTGGGCTATTACTGTGCATGTAGATGTAGTCAATATGTCTGTGAACAAGTGTCTTCAGCTTGGTATTTTTTCGAAAATGCCTCAGCAGCGCTCCCCATTACTGAGATAGGTTTACAGGTACATGAGCCAGGATTTACATCATCATGTATTTTGACTCTGCAAGCTGCCAGCCATCATATCAAACCTGCTCCACATTAGATAAATGGTTGAAATTGGCTCAAAGGGAGCCAGATTGGCTGAAAATATGTTTAAATAGGAGAGAAACCAGATGCATCTTCCAGAGCAAATAAAGCACGAGCTCACAGATTTGTCTGGTTCTCAGAGTGTTTGTCCTCTTCATCACTTTTCCTTCGTCATCACTCCTCTCCCTCCTTAGGCCTTCACTGCAGCTCTGCAGACTCAGTGGAGCTGGATCCTCCAGCTGTGCTGCTGCATCGAAACCCACCTGAAAGAAAACACTGCCTACTACCAGGTATGTTTACTAACTTACACCACAAGACTTCATTACTTAAAATCTGTCAGTGCCCAGTTAAAGTTAACCCTTTGAAACCATGAACAAATTGCCATCATTTCTCTCAAAAACATGGGAAGAAAGCAATGAGCAACAAAAGAAGAAATGACTCCTCCAGAACCAGATATAAATAAATTAAGTACAAGAAAATTACCTGAAAAGTAGTAAAAAGAAATTCTTTAAAAAATGATATAAAATGAAAAAGTAAGACAGTTTTAAAAATATGTACATATATGACCAGAAAAAACAGAAAAAGAATAAAATATTAAACATGTATTTCTGGTTATTCTAAATTTTGTTTTTCACTAAATTTGATCTTTTCCATATTTTTTTTTCCCTAGCTTTAAAAAAAAAAACTATGTTAAGTTGCTCATTCCTTTTTTCTCATGTTTTTGAAAGAAATCATACCTATTTGTTCAGGGTTCAAAGGTTTGAATACTTTTAAAAGGCATCTGAAAGCAGCACAAGAAATGTGATTTCGCTCCAGGTTTCAAAGGGTTAATGTCCTCAAAGAGTTAATTTTACAAAAGCACCAGTTTGTATTCTTCTTTGCTCACTGATACATCAACAAATCTGCCCCCCCCCTTTTTTTGTCATGCTGTTGCAAGTTTTAAACGCTGCAACTTAATTTCTTCCACTTTCTTCCACATCTAGTTTTTCTCTGACGTGAAGGATGCGGAGGAGAGGATGAAGAAGATGCAGGACCACATGAAGAGGAAGTACACCTGCGACCGCTCCGTCACCGTCACACGGCTGGAAGATCTTCTGCAGGACGCAGCGGTGGGTTTATTCACCGTTATGTTGTATCCTAACCTAATATGTTTTATTGTGCAGGAAACACCATAAAGCATATTTTTTTGTGTTCTTCACAGGATGAGAAAGAGCAGCTGACTGAGTTCAAAACTCACCTGGAAGGCCTGAAGCGAAGGGCCAAGACCATCATCCAGCTGAAACCACGTAACCCTGCCACCGCCATAAAGGGCAAACAGCCCATCCAGGCCGTCTGCGACTTCAAACAGATGGAGGTGGACGTCTTATCTGCATGAAATTATTATTCTAAACTCATTTATTCTGTTATATATTTTTGGACTTATCCGGTTTGCGACATGCTTAAAACAGACTTTTAATAAAGTAAAATATATTCTTAGTAAATTACAGGAATATACTGTAGAAGATTCATAAATCTGTGTTCATCCTCCAGATCACAGTCCACAGAGGAGACGAGTGCGCTCTGTTGAACAACTCACAGCCGTACAAGTGGAGGGTGCTGAACAATCAAGGCAGCGAGGCGACTGTACCGTCTGTCTGCTTCCTGGTTCCACCCACCAATAAGGACGCTGTGAACGGCGTTGCGGGGTGAGCTAAGAATCGCCACAGGGCGTCTTCGATTACTTGAAATCTGAATTCACTCGCGCAGAGTTTGTCATTAAGTGCTGATCTCGTCTTAACCTCGCTCAGGCTGGACGGGAACCTCCAGAGGCTGCAGTCGATGTGGCAGACGATGTTTGTGGACCTGAAGAGTTTGCTGTCCTGGCAGTACCTGATGAGAGACGTCCACATCATCAAGACCTGGAACGTCACCATGGTAACAACAGAGGACACACTGAGTTAGAGAAAAACGAACACTGACAGATTGATTATTAACACTGAATGTAAAGTGTGACCAAATATGACTCATTTTATGTTTAAATATTCAGCATCAAAATCAACATTTTTGTTAAACCCTGAGAAATTGAATGAGTAAATTAGCATGGTCCACTAATTATTATATATTTTTTGTTCCAGTATGTGTGGTCATTTTTAGTTGCTGCATTAATATCTGCAGCGTATCTGAACCTATGACTTTTAGGTAACCTCTCTCTAACCGCTGGTTGCTTACACCTTGTAGCACTTTGGGATTTGTTCCTAATTTAAAATGCATTATAAATAAAAAGTATTATTATTTGTATTTTTATCATTATTTAAGCATTATGTGGAAGCAAATTTATTACATCTAATTAGATTTATGTGTACATAGAAAGTATGAAAACTGACTTCAAATCAGCAACAGTAGTGGATAAAGTCTGTTTTGACATTATTTGGTTTATATTATTTATTCAGTAAACTAATTTATAATATTATATATATCATATATTATTTTGATATTCATCTCATTCAGAGAGTAACAAACTTGTTTCAGAACCATGGACAGCGCCGTTTGTTGCATGTAGGAGGTTTGCTTCATGCAACATGCTGTTTGTACACACCTCTATCAGCTGATTTTGTTCATTAATACAAATATGTTTACCACTCTGTTAGTGCTACATTCTCACGTGAGTGCACTGATTAATAAATGTTTTCCTTGAGTTTGAAATTGTAACCTTTTGTCGTTGCTGCAGCAGGCTTCATTGATTTATTGGATCCTTAAAAAGTCTTAAAAGGCATTAAATACTATAAAAAATATATATAAAAAAATGGCATTAAAATTCTTAAATCAGTCTTTCAAATTTCTTAAAAATGCTTAGATATGGCATTTTTATTCATCTTTTTTTCTGGCGTTACACTGTAAAAGCTCAAAATAATAGGTTACTTAAAAAAATATCATAATAATAATAATCATCTACTGAATGCCTCTTGCATTAACATCACCAAAGAGCTATGTTTTATGTTGCAATAAATATTTGAAAAAAATAAAATAAATTCTCCCCCTAACCTTAATTAATTGATGTCAGATGCAAACCTGTACACTTGAACTCTGCTCGTGCTCACTGCAAAAGAATAAAATACTTTAAGACACAATTTAGCATTTTTATAACACTCAATATGCATCTTCCTTGCCCCCCTTTTATCTCTACCCTTGTAGTTTAAGACCCTGCGGGTGGAGGAGTACCACCTGGCACAGAGAAACCTGGAGCTGCACTACCAGGACTTCCTAAGAGACAGTCAGGACTCCCAGATGTTCGGGGCCGAGGACCGGATGCAGGTCGAGTCCAGCTACAACACAGCCAACCAGCACTACAACACCATGGTCACCTCCGCAGAGCAAGGTGTGTGCTGTGTGACTGTCACATTTCTGAACCACTGCGGGTTCCTTCATCATCCAGACATGCCCAGAAAGAACCTCATATTTATTTAAAACATTTATTTAGTTTTATGATTTGGACAGTTCTATCATTGAATCGTTTCTCAGACTTTTGTTTTGAAATTCAGTCATGGCCATCTGTGTGTAAGTTGACTGTTGGATTCACATTACAGGCTATGTGCCACCCAGAGCAGGTAAGGTGCTTCAGTTACAGTAACAGATGTGCAGTACGAGCTTGTGATTGGCTGAAAAGGACTGTGTGTGTTTGTGTGTGTTTGTGATTGTGTGTTTCGAGGGCTGTTGTCATGTTTCATTTTATTCAATTAACTCATCATCCCCACTGATTTTGGTATCCCTCCTAACTTCACTCATCGTTGCATACTGTCTCTGTGCATGGGTTTAACTGCAGCTGATTTATGTATATGTATGTATTATGTATCACTGAATGATTTAATCAATTAACTGATAAATTAACCAACCTGATGGATGATCAACATGGAGCAAATCAAGCATGAAGATGTTTATTTGATGTGCACAATGTGACATAAATACATTCACAAATCATAGATCGTATCTGTACTAAAGCCTCTGTAGTTTACTAAGGTAAAAGATCATGTAAAGATCATGTAATTAATTCTGTACGTTTTAATTGTTTTTTATACAGCCTTTTACACTCATGCAAACTCTGAATTGGAGAAACAACGATCTTATGTATTCAGAGTTTCTGTTCTCTGCAAACTAATAATACACTTTTTTTTTCATTCCTACTAGGAGAGCAAGACGAGTCTATGTGCAGGACTTACCTGACGAAGATCAAGGACCTCCGTCTGAGGCTGGAGGGCTGCGAGAACCGAACGGTAACGCGCCTCCGCCAGCCTGTGGACAAGGAGCCACTCAAAGCCTGCGCCATGAAGACTGCAGAGCAAATGGTAACCACATCAGAATGAAAAATAGAGATTCAAAACATTAACAGGAAGTCGGGAAGGAAACTGAATTACCTGAAGTAAACAAAATGTTCCTTCTAACCTGCAAGAGTGTTTGTTAGCTGAGCAGTTACTTATCCCACTAGCTAAAACTAATGGTAATGCATGCATATTATAGGCTACAATATAAGTTCATTAATTACTATTATTTTTAATTAATAAAAAACCTTTATTTAACCAGGTTGGTCCCATTGAGATTAAGAATCTCTGTTTCAGCTGAAACAGTCAGCAGTGAAAATTTACATTTAAAGAGAAATATCCATGAGTCAAAAGAAAGCTTTTTGGGAGTCAGTTGTACAACCAGGCCGGCTAAAAACATCGACATCCTATAGAATCAGCTTTCATATTAGATTTGGAAACATGTAACAACACCAGCTCCTCAAGTTCAAGTCATTCTGCAACAAATTCCAGGCTGATGGTGCAGAAAACTAAAAAGCCCTTTTCCCAATGTCTGTCCTGATATTTTGGACAGGAAGCATAAAGAGCTCCTGAGAATCTAATGAATACTGTCCAGTACTTTTCTGCATGATAAAAACACATCGTTAGTGTGGGAGCAGTTTTATATATAAGGGAAGGCAGCTTTATTTGTATAGCTCATTTCATACAACAGTGCAATTAAAATTGCTTTACAATGTAATAAAATGCAAAAACATAATAAAGAATACAGATTTACAATAAAAGAGAAAAAAAAAGATAAGATATAAAAGGTTAAATTAGTTACTAATTTTTTACAAGTTTACAAGTTTTACAATTTGTAATGAACCTTGAGGATGCATAGTAAGCTGTATTAACCATATGGAGACACTGAGCAGAGGCGTGCATGTACAGAAGATCACCATAGTCCAACATAGGTAAAAAAGCTGAAGCAACGAGATGCTTTTTTACATGAAAATAAAACTCGTTATGAAAATTAAAACCCAGTTTTCGGTTCAGCTTTTTCACCAGGTACAACACACGAGGTTTAAATTTAAGGGAGTCATCAATCAAAATACTTAGATGTGTGTAAATGTTAACAACCTCTATCTCTTCCATACATATCTTCCTTTTTTTCCTGACAGAAAGTCCAATCTGAGCTGGAGGGCTTAAAGAAAGACTTGAACTCCATCAGTGAGAAGACGGAGGAGGTCCTGGCGTCTCCTCAGCAGTCCAGCTCCGCCCCGATGCTGCGCTCTGAACTGGACGTCACGCTGAGGAAGATGGACCACGTCTACGGCCTCTCCTCCGTGTACCTGGACAAGTGAGACTTTGTTACTCTCCAAGTACTCCCTAAACAATTACAAGCTGTTATTGTGCTTTTTTATAAAGTGTAACTGTCTTGATTTCAGGCTGAAAACCATCGATGTCGTGATCAGAAACACTAAAGACGCAGAAGACACACTGAAGAGTTATGAGACTCGTTTGCGTGATGTGAGCAAAGTGCCGTCTGAGGAGAAGGAGGTGGAGGAGCAACGTAATCAGCTGAAGGTAAATTCAACAGATTATCAGCCTGGCTGATTTTTTGGGCCAATATTTGGCATTTTTCTGATTATCTGTATTAGTGTTTTATTTTACCAATAAAATTAATTAATTAAAAAGTGCAAAAAAAGTGTCAACATAGGAGGAACTTTAATTTTATAAAACCTCAGGGAGCTATTTTTATTTATTCATTTTTTGTTTAAATTTTCACTTGACTTTATAAAAAAGGTGTTGCAAACTTTTGATTCAACATTTGCTAAAGACATTTAAACAGAGTTTTGTGTTGGAGTTTGTTGTACTCAAAATTCAAAAAAATTGCCAGAAAGATTTTCATTTTTATTGTGAATGCATATTGGTTCCAAATATCAATTACTGTACTCATTAGCTACTAATAATAACACAAAATCTTAAGTTCAACTGAAAGCTCTGAAGGTATTTCAGAATGTTGTATTGTTGTGAAAATTACGGCTTTTGTCTGACAGTCGATGCGCGCCGAAGCAGAGGCCGACCAGGTGGTGTTCGACCACCTGCAGGACGAGCTGAAGAGGGCGACGGCCATCAACGACAAGATGGCAAAGATCCACAGCGAGCGCGACGCCGAGCTGGAGCACTACCGACTGCTGGTCAGCAGCCTCCTGGAGCGCTGGCAGGCCGTGTTCGCCCAGATCGACCTGAGGGAGCGCGAGCTTGACCTGCTCGGACGCAACATGAAATCCTACAAGGGAAGTTATGAGTGGCTCATCCGTTGGCTCGGAGAGGCGAGGCAGAGGCAGGAGCAGATTCAAGCCGTGCCCATCGGTGACAGCAAGGCTCTCAAGGAGCAACTGGCAGAGGAGAAGGTAACAGGAGAGGAGCTGTGTGGGGTGAAGAGAAGTCACTCTGCCCTCTGGTGGCCACAGTGATGGTGCAGATTTAGTACGAGTGCAATGATCTCTCAAGGAAACTGTCTGTCTCAGCTGATTTTAATTACCTACTGGCTGTCATAGTAATGATAGTATCAGAAAAAGATGTGGAGTTTCCCTTTGTGGAAAAAAAATACATTAAATTGTGAAATACTGTCTGTTTTCATTTACATTTACAGAAACTCCTGGATGAGATCGAGAAAAACAAGGACAAGATTGAAGGTTGCCAGAAAAATGCAAAAGCTTACATCGATTCAGTGAAGGTATGCAGTGATGTTTTTATCTTTATCACAAAATAGTTTTTTCCTCGCTTGTTTTAAGATTATTTTCTCTTTTTTTTTAGGATTATGAGCTCCAGATTTTGACTTACAAAGCTCTCCAGGATCCAATAGCATCTCCCTTAAAGAAACCCAAGATTGAGTGTGCATCTGATAACATCATTCAAGAGGTAAGTTTACCGCACGTCACCTGAGAAGAACAAAGACATGCGGACATCCAGTTCGGTTTAGTTCAGCCTGTTTACACAAAATGAATATGCGTCCTGGCTGATCGCATCAGATGTGGACAGCTCTAAGTTCAGGTGTGAATCAGGGTTACTGCTGATCCTTAATAAGTCTAAAAGGATACTGAATTCATTAATCTCAAAATAAGGCCTTAATTGATACTATATTGTCTTAAATCAAAGTCTTAAAACTGCAAAGACTTCGGAAGTTGGATTTTATTAATTGTTTTTTTCTGAAGTTGAATAGCAAAATCTCAAAATGATTGGTAACATCTATTTCTTTTCCTTTTAAAAGTTTACCGAATCCCTCTTTTTAAACTCTTCATGAAAGGTATTAAAGCATTGGAATAATTCCCATTTTTTGAGTGAGACACAAAAAATCGGTAATAAAAATAACAATGGCTAAATTTCACTTCACTGCTGCTCCGTCTGTGCCCAGAGTACGCTCTGCCATGAAAGAAAAAGAGAGAAGCAGCTCCAAAACAAAACAATCTATATGTGGCAGCAGATGCTGTTATTGTGGCGGTGCACAGAAAATATATTAATATATGGAAAACCCTGAAAATGGTCTTTTGAGAAGGGCTGCCCCTTTAAAGTTGGAGAGCAGTCCACTGAGATTGCTTCAAGTCGACCATTTGGGTTTTGTTTTTGCTAGTCAGGGTGCTTTGAAGTGTACCTCTTAGGACATTTTGGTCCTCAGAATTTGGAGCGGAGTGACCGCTCTTGACTTTCACAGTACTCTTTAGTACAGTCTGCAGTCCTGTGTAGATGCAGGCAGCGGCACAGAAGTGGAGCTCTGCACCTTTAGACCTGAGACAAAATAATCTTCTCTCATCTGCTCAAAAGAACCGTCAGCGCAGTAAATGTGTTTACTATACTGCTACCTGTGTCTGCTACCTCTCTTATTATTACAATTATAAAAATGTCTTTAACTTTATCACAAAACATAATCCCGGTGACTAAATGTGAAAAAGAGAGTGAGAGAAACTGATAGAAAATGTCAGTTTTTAAGTAAATTCGCTGCATTCTTTTTAGTATGTGACTCTGAGGACACGCTACAGCGAGCTGATGACTCTCACCAGCCAGTACATCAAGTTCATCACAGAAACGCAGCGCCGCCTGGAGGATGAAGAGGTAATTACACACACAACAACTCTGAAAACACGCAGCAGCAGGTTTCTGACAAAAAATCCAATTAACTCTTTAAAACCTGGATTGTCATCAGTTTTCTTGTGTTCTGACACATTATTTGACCGTAGTATTTGACTGTTTGAAAACTGAGCAAATTGTCTGGATGACTTTGGAAAACATGGGATTAAAAGGCAACGACCGTCTTGGGGAGAAATGTACCACACTTTGCAAGACACTAGTAAAAGGTGACAATTACTTAAAAATAGTTTTTTAGAAAAGGGGAGAGGATCATCAGAAAATTATATTTAAAAATATTATTTTTTTATTATTTTAAAATTATGTTACAAAAAAATAAAACAAATACATTTTTCAGCATTTTTAAGATCATTTTCTTTTTTACTTTTTTTATGTGTGCTTATTTTCAGATAATTATATTTTCTTGTAACTTTTTTGCTAATTTCTTTGCAGATTTTTGGGCCATGTCTTCTTAAGCTCTCCCCATGTTATTGAGAGAAATCAAACCAATTTGCTCAGGCTTCAAAGTCTTAACGCAAACAACACTGCCCTCACCTGTTAACTGATGGATGTATGGGAAATAATTTGTCATCAAATTTTACCAAAATGTTGGCACTCAAAACTAGATGATTACTGTTCAGAGTGATAAGAGAGCGTTCAGTGGTGAAGCAAACTGTTTCAGCACATCACATCCCCACAACAGTATGTCTCTCATTCCCCGACACTGTGTGTTTACTCAAATCATGTCACATACTCGCACAAATGACTCTGACTCCGACCTCAGTCACACTTTCAAACTGCTTAATTTAATATTTGCTGCTTTATTTCCTCCTGAAATCACCCACACTTGTGATTTAAAGGCTTCTGTTTGGCTACCTGCCGTCTCAGATTTATTATTTTTTTACTTTTTGCCCCTTTTCTTCTTTTCTAACTTTCTATTGTGTTTGATTCTTTTGACCTGCTCGCCAGTGCTTTGTCATGATGAATAATAATCACACGCTTAAGAGATGAATTAACCCCAAAGCACCAGGTATTTAAAAAAAAAGACCCTCTCAGTCTCATGTCATTCATCTCTACGTCAGACCCTCGTCTGTAGTGAAGGGAAGGTTCAGGATTTTTTTGGAGACTTTTCATATATCTATATATATCTATTATCTCTTGAATATCTAATGTCTCTGATCACTGCTTTCAGCCTCCTGTAATGTTTTGCTTTGCCAGTGTAAATGTCAATTATTTAAATTTTTATTTCTGCATTAATGTGACATAAAAGCTCTTACTCTTTTGAAGGATGAATTGGGATCTTTATTAATAGTGTTTAAGGGTACAGCTAACTATTGTTTGAAATATTTTATATTAATTGGTCAGTCTTTGGTAATTATATTCAGTTCATGACGATATATAACGAAAAGGGAGAAAATCATCTCATTTGTGAAGCTGCAATCAGATAATTTACTTTTTCATCATTTCTGCTTTTAAAATGACAATTGAGTATCAGAATAATTGACAATAATTTTTCTGTCAGTCATCTAATTAATGCATTGATTACCTATTTTAGCTCTAATACTGTTTTTTTTCCCCAACGCTGATTTGCTATAGCAAATAAATATAGGAGGCTGATGTAAATATACTGAAATGGATCAATATGAGAGTTTTCCAAAGTTCTGGGCCTTCCTTTTAGGTGTCAGTCAACTGTACAAATTTCACAATGCATCACCCATTTTTACTGAAGAGTAGAAGTCGTCTCGTGATGTTTGCCTGTAGTCAAAGTTAAGTGTACCTTGATCTTGGATTTACGTCTTGTCATTTACATTTTAATCCAAGTTTACCTTTTATTTGGTGTTACCTCCCGCCCAGTCTTTATAATTTATAAGAAAATGTTGGCATTGTATGTTTTTCTGCAAACCACAAATGTGTTTATTTGTGTGTTTTATGGCGTGGATTGTGTGACACTCTTAAAAAAAACAGTTGTGTTTTAGAAACCCCTAGCTGTTCTGGAAACAGCTTTTGAGGCACCAAACACTGATAATTTTTAACAATGTGTCGCTGTTTTACAAGCATATTTTCAGGCACCAAATGTGAATTTTTAAGCAACCTGTTGCTGTTTTTCCATAGGGGATAGTGGCAAAAAACTAGTTGTTTTTTAACTATACATTTCTGCATTTCCAACCGGGATAGTGCTACAAAAAGCAAGCATTTTCAACTTACACATGCTCTTTTCCTAACCTAAGTGGCATTTGTGCCTAAACCTTATCCACACGTTAACTACAGTGTTGTTTTAACTTATCCACTTCCTAATAACGTACAAATGTAATGTATCTGTTGTTTGCAGAAACAAACATTGCCAACATTTTATCTCATGACTGGGCTGATTACATCAAATCCTGCTGTGTTTGCTGCATCACTCTGCTTTTCTTCATAGTGAGGGGTATTCTGGTTGAATTCTGACTTTTCCAGCTGTGCTTCATACTTTTTTGCATGCTGCTAATTATTTACCTCTACCCTATTTCTTCTCAATGAGTTTACACATTTTACAAAAATCTGCTTTATTTTGAGAATGTGAAGACTGAGAAGACACCACAATAAACCTTAAATATCAAAAAGTGACTAAACCATGCAACAGTGTTCCTGGAGTACCTTGACAGTACTGAAACTAAGTTTACAATCATCACTACTACATACATGTAATTAGTATAAGTAACAAGCCCATAATGTAGAATGCTGATTATGTAAAATACAATCAGTCTTTATTACAGAATATATTAAACATCATTTAAATACCTTGACTGCATGAAAGCAAAGTGTAGTGTTGTGCTGTGCCTTTGTGGAGTAAAGTGTCCTTCTGTGTGCCACATTAAATAAACATGACAAGCATTTCCCAATACAGTGTTTTCCTCTCGTTAAAGAACTTTATTTGATAATTTCTTGCAACATAGTTTCATGTATTTACATTTTTATGTACCTACATGTTCTTTAACAGCTTTCTTATTGAAGTTTTATTTTTAGTTTAACCCCTCTAACATTTTTCAATTACTTTTATTCCCTCTTTGCTTCTACTAATACAGAAAGCTTCTGAAAAACTAAAAGAAGAGGAGAGGAGGAGGATGGCGGAGATACAAGCAGAGTTAGACAAACAGAAACAGTTGGCTGAGGCTCATGCAAAATCTGTGGCCAAAGCAGAACAAGAAGCCCAGGAGCTGAAGCTGAAGATGAAAGAAGAAGCCAGCAAGAGGCAAGACGTTGCGGTGGACTCTGAGAAACAGAAGCAAAACATACAGCAAGAGCTGCAGCATCTCAAGACTCTGTCCGAGCAGGAGATCAAGTCCAAGAGTCAGCAGCTGGAAGAGGCGCTCGTCAGTCGGACCAGAATTGAGGAGGAGATTCACATAATAAGACTCCAGTTAGAGACTACAATAAAACAGAAGGGCACAGCTGAGTTCGAGCTACAGCAGCTACGAGACAAGGCCGCCGAGGCTGAGAAGCTCAGAAAAGCTGCTCAGGAGGATGCAGAAAGGCTACGCAAGCAGGTGGCCGAAGAGACGCAGAAAAAGAAGAATGCAGAAGATGAGCTGAAACGTAAATCCGAGGCAGAAAAAGAGGCTGCCAAGCAGAAGCAGAAAGCACTGGATGACCTGCAGAAATTCAAAATGCAAGCCGAGGAGGCGGAGAGGCGCATGAAACAAGCCGAGGAGGAGAAACTGAGACAGATCAAGGTGGTAGAGGAGGTGGCAGTGAAGAGTGCTGCCGCACAGCTGCAAACCCATTCCAAGTCATTCAACGAAAAGGCAACACAACTGGAGGAGTCTCTCAAGAAAGAGCAGGGCACTGTCCTTCAGCTGCAGGAGGAGGCCGAAAAACTCCGGAAGCAACAAGAGGAAGCTAACAAAGCCAGGGAGCAAGCAGAGAGAGAGCTGGAAACGTGGAGACAGAAAGCCAACGAGGCTCTCCGCCTGAGGCTACAAGCAGAGGAGGAAGCTCAAAAGAAGAGCCAGGCTCAGGAGGAAGCAGAGAGGCAGAAGGTTGAGGCAGAGCGTGATGCCAAGAAAAGGGCTAAAGCTGAAGAAGCTGCTCTTAAACAGAAGGAGAATGCAGAAAGAGAGCTGGAAAAACAGAGGAAGATTTCAGAACAAGTAGCTCAGCAGAGACTGTCTGCAGAACAGGAATGTATACGACTAAAGGCTGACTTTGACCACGCTGAACAACAGAGAGGGCTGTTGGATAATGAGCTCCAGCGCCTAAAAAATGAGGTGAATGCTGCCGAAAAACAAAGAAAACAACTGGAGGACGAGCTGGCTAAAGTTAGAAGTGAAATGGATGCTCTCTTGCAGATGAAGATCCAAGCGGAGAAGCAGACGCTGTCCAACACCGAAAAGAGCAAACAGCTTCTTGAGTCTGAAGCGCTGAAAATGAAACAACTCGCTGATGAAGCAGCAAGACTTAGATCAGTCGCCGAAGAGGCAAAGAAGCAGAGGCAGACGGCAGAGGAAGAGGCAGCACGGCAGAGAGCCGAAGCTGAGAAAATACTTAAAGAAAAACTGGCTGCCATCAATGAGGCAACTCGTCTGAAGACTGAAGCTGAAATCGCTCTGAAGGCTAAAGAAGCAGAAAATGAAAGGCTGAAAAGACAAGCCGAGGATGAAGCTTATCAGAGGAAGATGCTGGAGGATCAAGCTGCCCTGCACAAAAAGGACATACAGGAGAAGATCACACACCTGAAGAGTGCATCTGATTCTGAGTTGGAGAGACAAAAAACTATCGTGGAAGAAACTCTGAAGCAGAAGAAGCTGGTCGAAGAAGAAATTCACATCATTCGGATCAACTTTGAGAAAGCATCAAAAGGCAAGTCGGATTTGGAAGTGGAGTTAAAGAAGCTGAAGGACATTGCAGAGGAGACACAGAAAAGCAAACTCAAGGCCGAAGCAGAAGCTGAAAAACTTAAAAAGCTCGCCGCAGAGGAAGAGAAGAAGAGGAAAGAGTCTGAGGAGAAGGTGAAGAGGATAACAGCAGCAGAAGAAGAGGCGGCTCGACAATGCAAAGCCGCTCAGGAGGAAGTTGAACGTCTCAAAAAGAAAGCAGCTGAGGCAAATCAACATAAAGACAAGGCTGAGAAGGAAGCAGAGAAGCAGGCTCTTCTGGCCAAAGAGGCGGCGCAGAAATACAGCTCTGCAGAGCAGAAAGCCCAAGACGTTCTCAGCAAGAACAAAGAAGGCAGCATTGCTCAAGAGAAGCTGAAAGAAGAGCTTGAAAACGCAAAGAAACTTGCACAAGCAGCTGAGAAAGCCAAAGAGAAAGCAGAGAAAGAGGCGGCCCTGCTCCGCCAAAAAGCTGCAGAGGCTGAAAAGCAGAAAAAAGCTGCAGAGGATGAAGCCGCAAAACAGGCCAAAGCTCAAAAAGATGCAGAGAAACTGAAGAAAGAAGCAGAGGAGGAGGCTTCCAAGCGAGCGGCAGCTGAGGCAGCAGCTCTGAAGCAGAAAAAGCAGGCCGATGCAGAGATGGCCAAGCACAAAAAAGAGGCAGAACAAGCACTCAAGCAGAAGTCGCAGGTCGAGAAGGAACTTACAGTGATTAAACTGCGGCTGGATGAGACCGATAAGCAGAAAGCTGTTTTGGATGAGGAGCTTCAGAGAGTTAAAGGTGAAGTAAATGACGCCGTCAAACAAAAGGCACAAGTGGAGGATGAACTGTCCAAAGTTAAGATCCAGATGGATGAGCTCCTGAAACTTAAGATGAAGTTTGAGGAAGAAAACCGGCGCCTCATGCAGAAAGACAAAGATAACACAAAGAAGTTGCTTGCGGAGGAAGCAGGAAAAATGAAGAGCCTGGCGGAGGAAGCTGCCAGACTGAGTGTGGAAGCTGAAGAAGCGGCCAGACAGAGACAGATGGCCGAGTCCGACTTGGCTGAACAGAGGGCGCTTGCAGAGAAAATGCTAAAAGAGAAAATGCAGGCCATCCAAGAGGCTACGAAACTGAAAGCCGAGGCAGAGGAGCTCCAGAAACAGAAAGACCAGGCACAGGAAAAGGCTAAAAAACTACTGGAGGACAAACAGCAGATCCAGCAGCGCCTTGATAAGGAGACAGAGGACTTCCAAAAATCATTAGAGGCTGAGCGCAAGAGGCAACTCGAAGTTTCAGCTGAAGCAGAGAAACTGAAATTGAAGGTGAAGGAGCTCAGTGACGCTCAGTCAAAAGCCGAAAAGGAGGCTAAGAAATTCAAGAAGCAGGCAGATGAAGCAAAACTGCGTCTTGAAGAGACAGAAAAACAAACTGCAGAAACCATTGTGCATAAGCTGGAGACACAGAGGCTGCAGAGCACAAGAGAGGCAGATGACTTGAAGGGAGCCATCTCTGAACTCGAGAAAGAGAGGGAGAAACTGAAAAAAGAGGCGGAGGAGCTGCAGAAAAAATCGAAAGAGGTATTTTGGCTTGAATTAACACTGTTAGTCAATTTAAACAACCCTTTCAAATAACATAGTTCTGTTAAACTAATTACAGTACTAGTGAGAGCATATGTAGTATTTCATGTAAATTGCAGAAACTTAAAATAACATCCAGCAATTTATATGAATGTCATTCAAAACTCAATACTGCAGACTTCAAATGTTCAGTAGTAAGACATTGAAGGACAATTAGGGTAACACTCTTCTTCATTTTCTTGCAATGAGTTTATGGTACAGAACATACGTCAATTGCACATTTAAGAGCTCTGTAAAATATTTCAGCCTTGAGAGAGAAATAGAACAGCAGTCAGAGTAAAACAACATCATAGGGTCATTTATCCAGTACCTCCACAAAATCTGGCTGTAAAGGTCTTTCACATTTCACCCACTAGGTCCAGAGCCCAATGAATGCACTTTTCTGAAGGCGAATGGATAAAGTAATCTTTTCCATGACGTAAATATCATTTACTATATTTATCTTCTTAGGGCAGTAACCATTGCCTTGTGGGGTCTTTTTTGCAAGCAGAAACCAAAATACCAAACATATATTTATTAGAGCGATTTGCCTGAAAATTGGCACATCCAAAAAAAAGCAGAAAGTGTGGAAATTGCAAGGCAAGGTCAATACTGAGTATGCTTTTTAATGCTTTGTGATATTTTGCCTAAAAAAGGCCTAATCACTGGACTCTCCCAGAATACATGCCAATGATTGTCTAACAAGAGGCTCCATAAGAATTAAAATTGTAAAATAAAAGAGAGAGCAAGTTCATATACATACACATATGCATCCACAAGGGATGTTTCTAAGTGAAGCAGGCAGGTGAGGTTTGGACTTTATAAAAAAAGACAGCGACCAGGTGACAGACCATAAGCAATATCCAGAGTATCCAAGCCGCAGTTTAAAAAATCAGAGACACAGAGCTGAATAAAAAAAGTTTTAAGTTAAGTTAATTTTGCGAACAAAAGTGTGTCCGGGGTGGACTTTTACTTCCACTTTCCCTGGCAATTGACAATTCCTGCTGCCTAACAGCTGCTTTAGAGCAAGCAGATTTTGTTACCTTTGGACAGCACCAGGCTAGCTCTTTTTTTAGTCTTTATGTCAAGCTAAGCTCTTGGCAGAAAGCATATTTTCTAAATTGTTGAACATTTTTTCTAAATAAGTTACGTGCAAAGATTGATATTTTGTTGACATTTTACTGATGTTCTTTTTTTCCAAATAGATGGCAAACGCCCAACAAGAACAAATTGAACAACAGAAGGCCATTCTTCAACAATCCTTCCTCACAGAAAAGGAGCTGCTGTTAAAAAGAGAAAAGGCAGTTGAAGATGAGAAAAAGAAGCTTGAGAAGCGGTTTGAGGATGAAGTGAACAAGGCCAAAGCTCTTAAGGATGAACAAGAACGTCAGCGGAAGCTTATGGAAGAGGAGAAGAAGAAACTTCAGGCCGTTATGGACGAAGCTGTAAAGAAACAAAAGGGGGCTGAAGAGGAGATGAAAAACAAGCAGAAAGAAATGGAAGTGCTCGAAAAGAAAAGGCTTGAGCAAGAAAAACTGCTGGGAGAGGAAAACAAGAAGCTCAGAGAGAAACTTCAGAGTCTTGAAGGAAAAATGAAGGAAATTGAAGTCCAGGCCGATAAAGTTCCTGAGGAGCAGTTAGTTGCCATGACAGTGGTGGGAACAACAAAGAAAGTTTTCAACGGCTCTGTTGAAGCAGATGGAGCGAAGAAAGATGCAGAGTCACCATTTGCGTTTGATGGAATTAGAGAGAAAGTTCCTGCTGAAAGGCTTCATGATATCGGCGTCCTGACCAAAAAGGAATTTGACAAGTTGAAAAAGGGCAAAGTCACTGTGCAAGAGCTCGGAAAGACTGATAAGATTAAGTCATGTCTGAAGGGTCAGAGCTGTGTCGGAGGCGTTTTGACTCCATCCAAAGAGAAAATGAGTGTCTATCAGGCTATGACAGAGAAGAAGATCACTCCGAACACTGCAACAATGCTTTTGGAAGCTCAAGCAGCCTCTGGGTACATCGTAGATCCAGTTAAAAATAAACTCCTCTCTGTAGATGAGGCTGTTAAAGATCAGTTGATCGGCCCTGAGCTCCATGATAAGATGCTCTCTGCAGAGCGTGCAGCCACTGGCTTCAAAGATCCCTATACTGGAGCAAGAATCTCCCTCTTTGAGGCCATGACGAAAGGACTTATTGAAAAGGAGCAAGCCACCAAATTCCTGGATGTACAGCTTGCAACTGGTGGTATAGTTGACCCCATTAACAGCCACAGGGTGCCACTTCAGACTGCATACAAGCAGGGTCAGTTTGATGTAGACATGAACAAGAAGCTCACAGAACCCAGTGATGACTGCAAATTATTCATTGACCCCAGCACTCAGGAGCAACTCACCTACAAACAGTTGCTGGACAAATGCACCAAGGATGCAGAGACAGGACTGCTGATATTACCAGTAAACGAGAAAGCTGCCCAGACTGGAAGAACATACACAGATCAGGAGACTAAAGAAGTGCTCAACACATCAAACGTTGTTGTGCCTTTTGGAAGGTTCAAAGGCAAAACTGTCACCATTTGGGAAGTCATAAACTCCGAATATTTCACCGAAGAGCAAAGAAGAGAATTGATTCGCCAGTACAAGACGGGCAAAATCACAGTCGAGAAGATCATCAAAATCGTCATCACTGTTGTGGAAGACAAAGAGAAGGAAAATGAAAATGTGTTTTATGGTTTGAGGGCTCCAGTCTCTGCCAGTGAACTGTTAGAGTCAAAGATCATAAACAAAGACTTGTTCAACAAGCTGAGCAATGGCAAGATAACAGTGAAAGAAATCTCTGAGATGGAGCCTGTAAAGAAGGCACTTCAAGGAACACCAAGCATTGCTGGAGTCTTGAATGAACCAACCAAGGAGAAAATGCCTCTTTATCAAGCCATGAAGAAAGAACTGCTGTCACCAGAAACTGCAGTAAACCTTCTTGAAGCTCAGGCAGCGACTGGGTTTATTATTGATCCTGTCAAAAATGAAAGGGTCCCTGTTGATGAAGCTGTAAAGTCGGGTCTTGTAGGCCCAGAACTACATGAACGACTTCTGTCAGCAGAGAGAGCCGTCAGCGGCTACAAAGATCCATATACAGGAAAGAAGGTGTCTCTGTTTGAAGCCATGAACAAGGGCCTGATAAAGAAAGATCATGGCATTCGTCTGCTAGAGGCACAACTCTCAACAGGAGGAATTATTGACCCTGTCAAAAGCTATCGTATCCCTCATGAAGTGGCCTGCAAGCGTGGATATTTTGATGAGGAAATCAGCAAGACCTTGAACAAAAACACAGACGACACAAAGGTGTTTTATGATCCCAACTCACAAGAGGATTCAACTTATACTCAGCTCATGAATAAATGTATCACAGACAAAGAAACTGGACTCCCATTGCTTCCTCTTTCAAAGAAGGCTGCAAAACCAAAAGAGGACAAACAGATTACAGAGGCAAAGACAAAAGAGGCTTTGAACCATACAACTATGGAACTGGAGTATGGCCCCTTCAGAGGAAGAAAAGTCACCATATGGGAGATTATTCACTCTGAATACATCACGGAGGAGCAAAGAATAGAGCTGATTCGCCAGTACAGAATGGGGTATGTGACTATTGAAAAGTTGATAACGATTGTGACAACAATGGTTGAGGAAAAAGAGGACAAAACCAAGAAAGAGCCCTGTTTTGAAGGCCTTAGGGCACCAGTCACAGCCAGCTCTCTGCTTGACTCCAACATCATTGATAAGGCCACATTTGACCAAATCCAACAGGGTAAAAAGACACCTAAAGAAGTTAGTGAAACTGATAAGGTCCGGAAGTACTTGCAGGGCACAGATCGCATTGATGGTATCACAATGCCAGGTTCAAATGAAAAGTTAAGCATATATCAAGCAATGAAGAAGAATGTTCTGCAGCAAAACACCGGGCTAGCACTCCTTGAAGCCCAAGCTGGAACTGGTTTCATAACTGATCCAGTCAAAAACCTGAAATTAACTGTGGATGATGCAGTGAAGGATGGAGTTGTCGGCCCAGAGCTTCACGAGAAACTTCTCTCAGCTGAAAAGGCAGTGACTGGATATAAAGATCCGTACACAGGCAATAAGATTTCTCTATTCCAAGCCATGAAGAAAGAGCTTGTTCTGAGGGAGCACGCTATTCCTCTCCTGGAAGCTCAGTTTACAACAGGAGGGATCATTGATCCAGTCAGCAGCCACCGCGTTCCCATCGATGTGGCCATTCAGCGTGGCTATTGCAGTAAACAAATGTCCAAGTCCTTCAATGAACCCTCAGGCGATGTTAAAGGCTTCACCAATCCCAACACCAATGAGAGTGTCACTTACAAGCAGTTGGTGGAGACATGTGTAAGAGATCCCAACTCTGATCTGTGCTACCTGCCTCTGTCAAAGGTTGAAGCTCCTGCTCCTTCTGAGAAGTCTTACCAGTATACAGAGGAGCAAGCCCAAACAGATCTAGCCAACACTCAAATTGAGATCCCTCATGCAAGTTTTGCAGGAAAGTCTATGACCATTTGGGAGGTCATGAACTCAAACATGCTTCCAGAAGAGGAGAGACGCCACCTAATGGAGCAGTTCCGCACAGGGCAGATCACAAAAGAAAGGATGCTTGTAATTATCATTGAAATCATTGAACAGAGAGAGACTCTAAAGATAGAGCAGAGCATGTCATGTGATGTAATCCGAAGAAGAATTACTATCGAGGAGCTGTACAGTGCTCGAATTATTGACTTGCACACGTACAACCTCTTGAAACAAGAAAAGATGACAATTCGTGAGGTAATGGAAATGCCATCAGTCAAACAGTACCTCTTCGGTACGGGCTGCATTGCTGGAATAATGTCAGACAGTCCTCCAAAGATCAGCATTTACCAGGCTATGAAGAACGGACAGATTAAGCCTGAAGTTGCCTTGAATCTCCTTGAGGCCCAAGCAGCAACAGGATTCATGATAGATCCAGTGAAAGACGAACTTCTGACTGTTGACGAAGCTGTACGGAAGGGACTTGTGGGCCCTGAACTTCATGACAAACTTCTCTCTGCTGAAAGAGCAGTTACAGGTTACAAGGATCCGTACAGCGGGAAAGTGATCTCACTCTTTCAGGCAATGAAAAAAGACCTAGTTCCTGAGGATTATGCCTTAAAGCTTTTGGAGGCCCAGAATGCCACTGGCGGATTGATGGATCCTGAATATTACTTCCGCCTTCCCACGGATGTTGCTATGCAGCGTGGATACATCAACAAGGACACACTTGACAGAATATCTGAACCTACTGAGGATGTGCGGGGTTACACAGATCCAACAACGGAGGAAAAGCAGTCATACGCCCAGCTACTGAAAAGATGCAGAGTTGATAAAGAAAGCGGTTTGCGGCTTCTCTCACTGTCAGATAGAAGACTTCTCTTCAAAGGTCTTAGAAAGCAAATCACTGTAGACGAGTTGCTTCGTTCTCAGATTATCAGCCAAAAGACATACAATGAACTCAATGAGGGTGCCATTACAGTGGAGGAGGTCAGCAGAGACGTGAAGAAATACCTGGAGGGTACCAGCTGTATTGCTGGTGTGTATGTAGAATCTACCAAAGACCGTCTGTCTATTTACCAAGCAATGAAGAAGAACATGATCAGACCAGGTACTGCCTTTGAGCTTCTTGAGGCTCAAGCCGCCACAGGCTATGTAATTGATCCAATCAAGAACCTGAAAGTAAATGTCACTGAAGCTGTAAAGATGGGTGTTGTTGGCCCAGAGTTTAAAGATAAACTCCACTCAGCCGAACGAGCTGTTATAGGCTACAAAGACCCGTACTCTGGCAAGATCATCTCACTTTTCCAGGCTATGAAAAAGGGACTCATTCTGAAAGACCACGGCATTCGTCTGCTCGAGGCTCAAATTGCTACTGGTGGAATTATTGACCCACAGGAGAGCCATCGCTTGCCAGTTGAAACAGCATATGAGCGTGGCCTCTTTGATGAAGAAATGAACGAAATCCTGACTGACCCATCTGATGACACAAAGGGCTTTTTTGACCCCAACACTGAGGAGAATCTCACCTACCTGCAACTGATGGAGAGATGTATGATAGACCCAGAGACAGGCCTCGCTCTTCTGCTGCTGAAAGAGAAGAAGCGCGAGAGGAAAACATCATCCAAGTCCTCTGTTCGCAAACGCAGAGTCGTCATTGTCGACCCAGAGACAGGCAAAGAGATGTCTGTATATGAGGCGTACCAGAAAGGGCTCATTGACCATCAGACTTATCTCGAGCTTGCGGAGCAGGAGTGTGAGTGGGAGGAAATTACCATCACCTCATCTGATGGGGTCGTGAAATCCATGATAATTGACAGAAGGTCTGGTCGGCAGTACGACATTGATGATGCAATCACAAGAGGGCTGATCGACAAGTCTGCTCTGGACCAGTACCGAGCTGGAACTCTTTCCATCACAGAGTTTGCAGACATGCTCTCTGGAAACATGAGCGGCTCCAGATCCCGTTCATCCTCTTTTGGCTCCTCTTCCTCTTACCCCATGAGCCCAGTACCCTCAATAAAAGCTCCAGCAACCACATGGAACGACCCGACTGAGGAGACTGGCCCTGTGGCTGGAATCTTAGACACTGAAACACTGGAGAAAGTGTCCATCACAGAGGCCATACACAGAAACCTTGTGGACAATATCACAGGTCAAAGGCTGCTGGAGGCTCAGGCCTGCACTGGGGGTATTATCGACCCAAATACTGGAGAGAAATTTGCTGTTACAGATGCCATGAACAAAGGGCTTGTGGATAAAATCATGGTGGACCGCATCAGTCTAGCCCAGAAAGCATGCAATGGATTTGAAGATCCCAGAACCAAAACTAAAATGTCAGCAGCCCAAGCTCTAAAGAAAGGCTGGCTGTACTACGAGGCCGGGCAGCGATTCCTTGAAGTCCAGTATCTCACTGGTGGATTAATCGAACCAGATGCTACAGGCAGAGTCTCCATAGATGAGGCCGTGAAGAAGGGCACCTTAGATGCACGCACGGCACAGAAGTTACGAGATGTTAGCGCATACTCAAAATACCTCACATGCCCTAAAACCAAGCTTAAGATCTCTTACAAGGATGCTATGGAAAGAAGCATGATAGAGGAGGGGACTGGACTGCGACTACTGGAGGCATCATCCCAATCAAGCAAAGGCCTCTACAGTCCCTACAGCATCAGCGGGTCAGGCTCCGCTTCTGGGTCCCGGTCTGGCTCAAGAACTGGTTCCAGGTCAGGCTCCAGAAGAGGAAGTTTTGACGCCACTGGATCAAGTTTCACAACAACGACCTTCTCTTCCTCTACCCATTACAGTTCACCGAGCTATGGCCGCCGATACTGAGGAAAGTTAAGAAATGATTTTTTAAGGGAAGGATACACTATAAAGCCACAGTGCTCACCAGATGCCTACTTCTCAGTGGAATAAGGACTACCTTCATTCTGCTCTGCATGTGGTTATTACAGGACTTTTAATATTTAATTTTATACAAGTTGAAAAATTTTGTTTATTGTTTGTGTCACATTTAGTTATGTTCATGATATCTTATCAGACTCTCTGAATACCGTACTGTAAGCAGCATACGCAAGAGCTGTAATATCTATCACAAACATTTCAAGTGTACATGTTTTTTTCTTTTGGTTTTTAAAGTTTAGTATCAAAAGCATTTACCATTACACGAACGAGATTCTATTTACAATATTTGTGCGTGCTACACTATAACCGTAACTGTTTGTTACCATTAGTCTGATCGTTAAGGAGAACCAAATTGGGTGTACAAACAAAAAATTCTGTACATGTGTATATTTCTGAATATTGGAGATAAAAAGTTAACTAAAGAAAGATAAATGCCACTCTGCTGAGCAGAATAAGGAGTCTTTCCTGAAGAGGAATAAACATTAAAAGTGTCTGCTTTAAGAAGGCCAAGTTTCAAGATCTTTTCTCCCCTGGGCTACACTGCCACATATACTCTCCAAATATATTCACCATTCCTAATCGTCTGTCATATAACTTGGAGTTACAGAAACATGCTAACCTTATGAAATGGACCTCAAAGAGCAAGTTCCCATAAGTGGAAGGATTCTGAAGCCTATGAGGACCATCAACGGCATCTGATAGTTCTGGACTTTACGCTAACAACCTCAAGACCAACACATACAAGTCCCTGCCTTTCTAAAGACTTTTAAAAGGTAAGAGAAAACTTGATATTTAATCAATTTAGTACCCTGTCTTAGTATGTTTGTGTTATTTTAGAGCCTGTTTGCACCTGGCATTAACATGCGTCTTAAGTGATCTGATCACAAGTGGACAGCTCTAAATACATGACCACATGTTTTGTAGTGTAACACAAATACGCTTTTTCTATCATGACTTTTTTTTTAATCCATTGAGGTTTGACAATTACAAAATTTTCTCTGAGCCAAGAAAAACAATATAAAAGTCTGTATGGTATGGTGGGAACTCGCTTGTGGGAGTAGCCGGAGAAACACTGCTGCGTATATTCAGTGGGCTGCGTAATGTGTAATTATACATCTCTGCTATGCAAAGGGTTCTTAAACCTTCTTGCGACGTTGGCCGTAATGAAATCTTAAGATAAGTGGTCAGCTGGAGACAATTGTCAGTGTGTCTCTGCTATCCCCTTTAATTGAGATCACCAAAACAAATGTTAATACCAGGTGTAAACAGGCTCTTAGTGTCTCTGAAGTCTAATGTTGTTCAATGTTGACTTTTTCAGGTATCGTCTCCAAGGTTCATGTTGTCTCCAGCTCTTTGCTCAGATGTCTTCCAGAGACCCTTGTCATTATTTTGGACTCTGACCTTCACTGTAATCAATGACTTTATGCAACAGAACAGAGACATTCTCACTCATATTATCAAATTATTTTAACCGTGGACCATTTTGAAACTTGTGTCTAATCTTTAACTCATTTAAAGGCCTAACCACGCTTTGTAAGTGCCTGCAAAATACTCTCAACACTACGACGGGACGTTGAGTATTATAAGACGGTACAGCGGTTATAAACTGACTGATGCATGACTGAGAGAGCAATGCTATCCATAATGGTATGATTACTGTGTTATCAGGTAAGCCTTTTTACAGTCCTACTAAAGTATGTCATAATCTAACTTTAAAATAATGTCAGTGTCATAAATCTGGTAGTCACTGGGGGCTAAAAGGTTTGAATGTTAAATAGCTTAGATTATTTGAATATTTTTTCCCCTGCACAGACAAGTAATGTATGTACTGTATATTGATAAATAATTTGAACACTATTGCGAAAAGCCATGACTTAACTTTTCTTTGAGAAAGATCTTAAAGCTTTGCCACCAGACCCAGTATTTGTATTTTCCACCACATATACTTATTTCGATTTTAATTCTCCTTTGTAAAGCAACACATACGATCTATATCGTTTTATTTTCGTACTTTATATTTCTGCTTTGCATGATTTACTAACATTTAAAAAGGTGCAAAAACGAAATAGTTGTATCCATTAAAGCATTTGTTTTATTATGTTTCAAAAGGTTTGAAGGATGTATTTTAATGAGGGTTGTCAAGCCTTGTTGAAAAGGGTGTATTTATAATAAAATGGTGACAAGGAATTTTATTGTAACACCTTACGCTGTGTAAATAAACATGGAAATAAAGTATTTTCTCTCAGTTTAATTATTACAAATCATCTAGGCTTTAAATCTGATGAAAACAACTTATTACATTTATATCAGATAATAGGTTATTTGAGCCAGCCTATAAAATAGCATGTCCAAAACACGACCCAAAATGCAAGGCTATACTATGGCAAAAATGTCAAAATTTGACACGTCTATTGAAACTATTGAAAACCTCCTGAAATAGCATGCCAAAACATGCCATAGCAAAGAAAGTGGCAAAAATGGCCAAGAACACGAAAAAATAGCACGGCAAAAAAACGACCCAAAATGCAAGGCTATACTATTGTAAAAATGCCTAACTTTGACACGTCCCAAAAACTGCTGAAAACTATTAAAAACCTCCTAAAATAGCATGCGTACACACGCCACAGCAAAGAAAGTTGCAAAAACTGCTAAAAACAAGATAAAATAGCATGTCGAAAACACGACCCAAAATGCAAGCCTATAGTATGGCAAAAAAGCCAAAATTTGACACGTCCCAAAAACTGCTGAAAACTATTGAAAACCTCCTAAAATGGCTTGCATACACAAGCCATAGCAAAGAAAGTTGGAAAAACAGCCAAAAACACCATAAAACAGCATGTCGAAAAAATAACCCAAAAGGCAAGGCTATAGTATGGCAAAAATGTCAAAATTTGACACATCCCAAAAACTGCTGAAAACTGTTGAAAAGTTCCTTAAATAGCGTGCTGAAACATTCCATAGCAAAAATCTTTGCAAAAATAGCTAAAAACATGATAAACTGGAATGTCAAAAAACGACCCAAAATGCAAAAATGTCAAAATTTGACTCATCCCAAAAACTGCTGAAAACTGTTGAAAACCTCCTTAAATAGTGTAGTCATAGTGTAGTACGTTGTCTGAAATTGTGAAAAAAGATAGTATTGTATGTCGTCCAAAATCATGAAAAACATCATACTATAGTCTGTCCTCCAAAATCATGAAAAAAATGCCTATTATAGTATGTCGCCCAAAATCATGAAAAAACGTCATAGTATAGTAAGTTACCCAAAATCATGACTATTTCCTTTCCATATTATAGTATGACTTTTTTTTTTGCATTTTTTAAAATCACACACCATACTGTGATTTCTTTAAATTTTCTTCTTACACCACTGTATAGTATGAATAAAACAAAGACATTTGCAGATTTATGACATAACATCATGACTTTTGTGACAATGATTGACATACCTTTAACTAAGACGAGGTTTTAGTGAAGCAGGATTCCCCACGAACTGTCCGACAGCATGCGGCCAAATCAGATCCTCCTCACGTCAAGGACAGATACTTTCCAAGGGAGACGAAAGAACTGGAATACACAAATTAAATAAGACCCTTTAATTGTGCAAACAGGCAAATGTTTCAACTGTCCAAACCATAGACTGTATCTAAAGATGGACGACATGACAGCGCCCCCTAAGTGAGGTTTTTCAATCTCGATCGCCCCCTGGTGTCTGACTGCAGTACTGGTCCTTGGGCCCACTCCATGTTATTGGATGGACATCGGTTAAACTAAAAACTCAAAGTTAACGCCAAATAAATTTCTTCCAAAGATGGTCTCTGTCAGTGAAGGTAGTTCTCATCGCCATAAGTTCGGCTGTAATGAGATGCGGGCTCTCAGTGACATCACCCTCGCTAGAAGGCAAAGCGTGAATCCTGGATATTTTTTCCGCAAATGAACATAGCGGGGTTAAGTGGGGGGCGTGGCGTCCATCTTTATATACAGTCTGTGGTTCCAACGACAAAGAGGCATTCACATATAGAGTCAACCTTCAACAGCTGGGCTTTTCTCAGTGGATATGATCAGGATTTCAAATCTATAAAATATCCACAAGTGGGAGCCACCATTGTCAATGCCATGCCCCATGCACCACAATGGCATCAAAAAAAGACTGACATCTGTTTAGTTACAAAAACTAAAAGTACTACATACAAATTTAAAGGTAAAAAATAGAAAAAGTACAGGCATTGCGTCTGTCACGCGTAACAAATCAAACTTGACAAATTCAGTTCTTGTTTTGAGCCACAGGACTGATCTGTGTTAAGAGTGTGAATCCAGTAAGTCTCTCTATGTAGCGATGACCTGACAATGGCACCAAATCTGGCAATTCATTTTTTCGAGTAATTTATTCATTTTTTAAAAATTCCCCAGAGCTTCACTGATGCTGCAGAGCCACGTTTAGCCGGTGCATTGTGCAGGGCAGTAGCATTGTACATGTGTTGTGTGCCCATTGGAGTTTTGTGTCCCGATATGCGAGTCTTTAAAGCACATTTAGGTTGTCCAACATAAACCAGAGCACAGAGAAAATTTCAGCATGTAGAAAACATGTATGCTGCTGCTGTTTATGAAGGATTTTTACGGGGCATTTTCTAGCAGTGCATGGATGTGTAAAGAACTTGGTGTCTGACGAGTTAGATCATTATTCACAATGGCTACCAGGACACACACAAACACACACACACACGCAAAGCACAAAGAGTTTCAGTCTAAAGCTGTCATGATAAAAAGGTCTTTCCAACATAAGTTGTCCCACACCATTTTTTATAGCACACTATACTATGAGTTTCTGTTTTTTAATGACATAATATATTAGGACTTTTTATGTATTTTTTTTTTAAATAGAATTCTAACCTATGACTATTTAGAAATTTCTTTATGATATACTACACTATGACTTTTTAATCAATGTTTAAAGCTTCCCAAACTATGATTCCTTCTTTATACATTTTTATGACATAAAAATTTTCATAAAAATGTCACAGTATAGCATGTTATAAAAGATGTCATAGTACCGTATGTCAAAAAAAATGTCACAATATGTCTTTAAAACAAAAATGAAAATTAAAACAAAAACAAAATTGCCACATAAAAAATGTCAGTAGTTATAAACTCATTTAAATACATTTCTAAAAAAAAGTTTACTTTGACTTTCCTATTTTTTAACTTGACTGCACAATAACAATAAGATAAATCTTTTGTTATACAATGACATTTTTATGATTTTTTTCCCCACAAAATACTATACTATGATATTTTACTTTTTTTTTTTTATAACATGCTACACTATGATTTTTATGACAATTTTTCACGACATACTATATTATGATAACTTTTTTAAACCAAAAACTATACCATGACATTTCATGATTTTTCTTTTTTAAATGAAATACTCTACTATGACACTATGATAACCAGCATACTATATACTTTTTTTTTTACGACATATCTGCATAGCAACAATAAGCTAAATTTCCTATTAATGACCGTATAGGACCCTTGGCTCTTAGTCAGTCACATGATAAAAAAAATGATACATTTTATACAAAGTTCAGCCTGGGTCATAAATTCCCACAGGTGTGAGACGGGAGCCTCTCTGGCTGCTTTCTCAGCTGTGACACAAATAATTATAGTCATCAACCAGCTAATAATGTCCCTGTCCAAAGAAAGATCGGTATCCACAGAACTGACGGTAGCCGCCGCCGAGCAGAGCCGTAGACAGCCGAAATGCACCCGGTGCCGACACCACGGGATCATCATCCCCAAGAAGGGCCACATGAAGCACTGTCCCTTTCTCCAGTGTGACTGTTGGGCGTGTTATATCATCACCCAGCGGACTCGGATCACCGCCGTCCAGCGAAATCAGAAGAAAAATCACCCCAAAAGTAAAGAGCAGCGACCCGGCGGACACACCGGAGTCACCGTGGTGAAAGAAGAGGTTGAGGGGACTAGTAGCGCCGCGGCCCCGGGCGGAGGCGCTCGTCCGTCGGCCACGTCTGGACGCGTGTGTCTCCCAGCGGATGGGGCCTCAGAGCGAGCCGCCACCAACGCCAGGAGCCCCCTGGATCTCCGGAGCGGAGCTGCCGCGGGAAGAGAGGCTGCGGCCGGTTTGGACTACGGAAAAGTGCCCTCAGCTTCCAGTGAGGAACAGACATGTAACGTGAAAGCTTTTAGTGCGTTATTTTCTCCTGATAATGTGTAAGCCTAGTTTCCAAATTAGGGTTAGCAAATAAAACATTAGCTCATAGACATGTTTAGTTTAAGGCTACTGGAAGTTAATGTTAGCTAAGGAAAGTTGTTACTGTAAGAGATATTTATGTTGTGGCAGAACTGTTTTGACTTATTGTTTGCTACCAAAAGTCCGAACAAAAACAATCAATTCTGATCCATCAGAGCTCCAAAACTATATTTTAAAATGAAAATTGCTGACAGATGTAACATAACTTCAATACTATTTTGTCTACATGAGCGGGAGTGTGAGTAAAATGGTAGAATTTGGGATTTTCTGTTGAAATGAACCCGTTTTTTTTTTTAAAAAAAATGTTTTTATTGATTAAGACTTGAGCACCAGAGATATTCAAAACACTAACGATCCGATGTTCAAAGGCCATAAATGGAACACCTGAAACATAACTGCGCGCCAAGCTGCGCAGGTGGCGCAAAGACACGCGCACGCATCGCACGCACACAATGGGAGGGAGGAAAATGGCGCGAAAAATAGGAGGAGAAGTTTGCTGACTAGAGTGGCGAAGGGATGACTTATTTTTGTAGGCCAACCAGGAAGTAAGCAGCAGCCAAAAAAACCCATATGGGATTATCGCCAAAAATAAGCTCTGTGACAAACACAAGTTTATGAGACTTACACGTTTTGTTCAGCATGATAATCTTTACAGATGAACACCACTTTTGTGTGTTTTGAAGAGTAAATGACATCACCAGAAGGAAAAAGCTATTGTTAGGCTATACATGAACTACATCATGGTCGCATGACTTAAACGTCACCACTATAATCACTGTAAAAACACGTTAAAACACGACCAAAAAATATCATAAACAGATAAATCTACAAGTCAGAGTGCGACTCTGTAAAGCTGTAAAGGCGGAGAAGTGAGTTTAATGAGTTTCGGTGTTTAAAAGTTCAAAAATCGTGTTTAAGTGGACGTATTTTATGTTGCAGAACAAAACGTCTAAATATATTAAGCCTGTGTTAACTACAGACCTTATTCAGGGCATTTTAACGAAAACCCATTCAAAAAACCCATAGGCTTTTAGACGAGGGAACCATAAGTGCTAAAAGGCTAACGGACTACTGCGGTTTAGGACTCATTACTTCACCATTAACTCTTATTTAAATTTTATTAATTTTTTTAAGCACCATAATTGCATATAGATTACATTTAGATACTATCATTACACCTAAAGACTTTATAGTAATTCATAATATTTATTTTTGTTCAATACTATTTCATGTAAAGTTAAAAAAAGACAAACATAATAACATCAATGACATTTAACAACAAACGGCCAACTTCCTAACAAAAACAATGAATCATGATAAACCAGAGCACTACAAACAGATAGTAAACATTAAGACAAGGGACTGTTCTTTATTTATCAGAGGCGGGGGCTGGCTAAGTTGTGACTTTAGCTACAAATATAAATTATATATTATAAATTATTTGTGTGATTTTAAAAACTTGCTATTTGATGTTTTATAGTTTTGTTTTCTTTTTTTAAGTTGAGGATGAAATCCTGAAGTTGAAAAAAACCCGATAGTTTTTTCACTTATTTTGGCAAAATTTTAAATGAGACGTGTAGAATTAAATGATTTTTTCTAATAGATAAACATTTTTAGCTCAGTTTTTTTTTTTTTGTTTGTTGACATGGAACATTTTTCTGCAGAATAAGTACTTTTACTTTACAATTAAATTGAGATAATAGCCTAATATATGCACAGTTTTACTTAAGGTTGCACTTGTACTTGTAGTGGAGTATTTTCCCAGTCTAGTATCGCTACTTTTACTCAAGTAAAGAATCTGAATACTTCTCCACCAATGTAAGTATTTGTAATTAACTCCAATGATAGTTATTTAAATATTTTGAGGATTTGGAATATGATCGACAAAACACGCTATTTGAAGATGTCAGGAGCTCTGAGAAATTTAAATTTTTTACCCCATCTTTTTAAAAAAATCAGTTATTATTAATTCATAATGAAACCGTTTGTTGCAGCAGCCGTTGTAATGTTATCGTGTGTATATTCTTGACATGTATGACTGAATTACGGCTCGACTGTTGATGGATAAGGAGAAATCTCCTCTTACACTGAGACACCAGTCTAAAATTTATTTAAGGAATCTTTAAGAAGATGTCAAGGTGCAAATGTTGTTTGTAATGACCTACCTTTCCTTCCAGGTGCCCCTCACTTCAATGAATTTGGCCAGACTGCACCTCTGCCTTTTATCCACTTCCCATTGGAGGTTTTGGGTCATTTCTCCAGCGGCTACGCTCCGTGTCCAAACTTTCTGCTCAACATGCCATGGTTGCCACCCGTGCCTGCTGGGCTTTACAACGAAGCCCTCCACGGACCCCTGATGTTCTCCCACTTCCAGTCGCATGCTGTGTATTATCCACCTGCTGGACTTCCTGCTGTAAGTCGGCGCTCCTCCTCAAACACCGCTGTAAAGAGAAAATAAAATGCAGTAACAAAGCTGTTTTTGTTTCATACTTTAGGATCGCAAACTGGTCTTCTTTACCCTCCAACCGCCTCCACTCCCAGAGCCCGTCCAGGAGGCGCTGATGTCAAGGCAGCTCGCACAGCCTCCGCTGCCATCACACGACGAGCCCAACGGAGAGGAGCTGGATTAAAGCACAGAGAGCAAGATCAGAGGCGGACTGCACTGTAAGAATTAACCCTGTGAAACCTGTCAAATGGGCTTGTCTTTCAAAAACATGGAAAGAGGACGATGAGCAACCAAACGAGAAATGACCCAAAAATTGGCAATAAATAAATAGATAAATAAAAAAGAAATTAGTAAAAGTTAAAAGAAAATTATGTGAAATTTGCAAAAAAAAATGTAAAAAAGGAAGGAAAAGTAAAGGAACAAAAACACGACATAACCTGAAAACACATAAAAAATTACTAAATATATATATTTTTTCTGTAAGCTTTATTACATAGTTATTTGGTAATTTTCTAATGATTTATGGAATATTTAATACCAAGACTGCCTTTTTTCCCCATGTAAAAAAATAAATAAATAGAATATAAAAAATGGGGGTAGGCGACAAAAACAGAAGGAATACCCTAAATGATCAAAGAATAAAGTAAAATGGACAAGAAAATTACCTGAAAAATAACAACAAAAAAGGTAAATTACACTTTTACACAATTAATAATGATATTTATAACTCTAGTTTTCAGTAGCTTTTTTTGAAATTTCCCCTAGCTTTTAAAAAATAATTTTCTAAATCTACAAATTTATGAAAAATTGTGGAACATTTCTTGCTAAGTTCATTGCCTTTTTTCTCATGTTCTTGAAAGAATTTGCACCAATTTTCTCAGATTTTGAAGTTTTAAATACTTTTAATACTAGGTTTCTGACAGCAGGACAAGAAAAGTGATGTTACTACTACTGAGGTTTCAGAGGGTTGAGCCGTTCATTTTTTTGCAGTTTGTTGCCTGTTTTCTTCTGTTGTTTTGTACAAACACACAGGATGCAGTTTTGTTCAGATTGCTTGTGTTAATGTTTCTGCACACTGCTGGTTTGTAATGTGTTAATATTTGCTGTGCTTGTTATTAAAGGGAGCTGATGAAAGCTCGGTGTACTAACCAAAGAGTTGACGCTGGTTTGATTTAACTTTTCATATTTGTCATATTTATTTTTGTCACGGGGATGTGTGCAGTTGCAGAAAGAAGTGGGATCTGAACACAGACAAGAACAAACGTAAGAGTATGAGAGTATGAACATTACTTAATATTGTCCACTAGGGGGAGCTGGCACACAGTTTGTGTGTGTACTGGTGAATCAGTGTGCAAATGAAACAACATTAAACCGGAGAAAAACAAACCGGGTTAGTGTTTGTTCATTTTTCAACATTTAAGATGTCAAGAGGGGGTGAAGCATTAAATCCCTACAAACAATGGGGTAGAAACTTATGACACATTATAATCCCCAACGGAAGAATGTAACTGAGTACATTTTGTCGAGCGAAGAGTACTCATGCATTACTTGAGTATTTTCATTTTATGCTACTTCATACGGTCCCTGTATGACCAAACTGAGGGCTGCGTTGTCATACTCAGCAAACACGTTCCCAGTCGGGGTTGGCCTCCGCCAGGGTCGTCCCTTGTCACCGATGCTGTTTGTGACATTCATGGACAGAATCTCAAGGGGGAAGGTAGAGGTCTGATTTCAGGACCACAGAGTTGCATCTCTGCTTTTATGCGGATGATGTGGTTCTGTGAGGTTCATCGCACTGTGACATCCAGCATGCACTGGGGCGGTCTGCAGCCGAGCGTGAAGCGGTCGGGATGAGAGTCAGCACATCCAGATCTGAGACCGGGGTTCTCCGCCGGAAAACGGTGGATTTTCTGCCCCAAGCAAAGGAGTTCAAGTATCTTGGGGTCTTGTTCAGCACGAGATGGACAGCACTGCTGGATCGTTGTGGTTCACCAGTCCATCGATGTTTGACCCTCACCTACGGTCATGATCGCCGGGTGGTTACCGAAAGCACGAGATCATGGGATGATAGACGTTCTTCCAACAAGATATTTCCCCTCTTAACTCCTCAAATTGTTTAATTTATGTAAATGTCCAAGACTTTCTGAGGAAAAACTTTCAAATATCTCACCCAAAAATAAAGAAGCCGAAAAAAAAAAAAAAAAATCAAGAAGATGAATACAAATCTGCAGATGTGTAATGCCGTCACCTGTGAGAATTTTTTTCCCCTGTTTTTCCTGAATTAACGAGATTATTATTTTAGAGTTAGGACAATATATGTTTTTTCTAATATCTAATAATTCACAAAAACAAAAGCAATTTTTTGGGTAATTTGTTTTCTCTGAATTCTGTAATCTCTTTAATCTGGAAAAACAGGAAACATAAGTCAATTTACTATTTTTCTTCTTTTGTAATTTGTTAATAATTTCACAAAAATGAAAGAACCAAATTGTAAAATTACAGCTACAACAGTAAAATGCTGTTTTAACATTAATTAATATTAAAAATCTAATGCTAAAATATCTGATAATATATTTTTCAGGGCCAATTTTCTGCAGAACAACTACTTTTACTTTGGATACTTTAATTACATTTAGCTGATTATACGTCTGTATTTTTATTTAAGTAGAACTTTCACTTGTAGTGAAATACTTTTATATTGTTGTATCAGTACGTTCACTAAAGTAAAAGATTTTATACTTTTTATTTCTACTTACATCACATGGACTCTGCTGGTCTGTTGCTGGTCACTGATATTTGTCACTAGAGTGTCGAAGCCTTATGGAGGATTCCTGGAGGAGGTGTTCGGTGTGACACCGCGCCCCTCTGGCTTCTCCACGCTGGTGGGATTTTCATCTGACTGATTAATGTTGGCATCAGAAACTTCGAGCAGTTTACTCAAGTGCAGCAGTCAGGAGGCCCGAGAGTCTGTGTGGGCTTCTGAATTCCTGAGAAAACTTTGAACACATGAATCACTTCAGCTCTCCTGCTCTGTCTTTGTCTCTCCCTCTGACATCCCCAGTGACTTTTTCACAGTGGAGACAACTTTACTGGTTTTGGTGGAAGCTGCTACCATTTTCAGGAACATCGTCAGTCTGAAAAACAAGAAAAATAGGTGAGTCAAGAGTGACTAAAAAAGTCAAACAGCTAGGCCTAAATGAACTGTTTGCTGCTATTTGGCTGTCGTTGCCATGCTAGCAGCTCATCTACTGTAACTTCTCAGGGGTCATATGTCTCCTGATATAAAAAAAATATTGTAAGACGTTGGTACTGACTTACTTTGCAGTTCAAATTGCAAAATAATAAATGAATATGGACGTTAAAATGCAGTTTGAATTTTAAAATCACTGTGGCGATGTCAATGTCTAAAGTTACGAAACTATCTTGCCTTCAAATGAGGCTTCAGGTCAGTGATACTCAATTTAGGGCCCCCAAGCCAATCTGGTTCCCAATACAGTGCCTGATGACCCCCCCACCCATTTTCTAACTCACAATAAAAATTCAAGTGATTCAAACTGGGAAATGTTTTTATACTTTTAGTATGCAGAGTGCATGAAACAGCATCAAAACTGAGCTTGTTTATTAAAAAAAGGGCTGCTGGAGGATCCCCTGGAGCCCCTGACAGAAGTTCTAGCTAAGCCCTTAATGTCCTAAAATCCTAGAAACATCCTAAAGTCGTCTAAATTTCCTAAAATCCTAGAAATGTTCTGTAATCCTAGAAATGTCCAAAAATAGGAGAAATGTCCTAAAATCCTAGAAACATCCAAAAATCCTAAAAATGGTCTAAAACGGTCCTAGAAATGTCATGAAACCCTAAAAATGTCCAAAAACAGTAGCAATATACAAAAATCCTGGAAACATCCTTAAATCAGAGAAATGTCTTAAAGTCCCAGAAAGTAGCATTCCCTGCTGTAGGTTTGACATCTGTTGCAAAGATAAGATATGCAGATAACTGTTTTTAGAGATTAAAGGAAGGGTGAAATATTTACCAGGAGATGATAAGACTTTCAGAGCTCTGCACCGCTGAGCAGGAACGGTCCCACAGTGCTGACAGTCTTGGCAGATGTAGATTGTTTGCATGCCGGGTACCTTACTGGTGATCTTCACTTCAAATAATCTTGAAGCACTCTGGTTACAGACCTCTCCTACATCTGGTCTTGTAAACAAAGATACAAATTTGGGCAGTATTTATATCACAAACTGATAACAGTTTTAGTTTTTTGAAACAGCGGCAAAGAGTGAGCGAAAACATTTGAAAAAGTCACACTCATAATAAATCTTTTCTGTAACAAGCAGAGTCTCGTAATACTACAGTGATAACTTGAGCCCCAGACAATATTACAAATAAGACAGATAATAAAACTATAATAATAATAATAATAATAATAATAATAATAATAATAATAATAATAATAATAATAATAATAATAATAATGAATTTTCTTAATAATGCCAAGTGATTCCATGGCCTTCTTTAAAATATTATCAATATAAGCTTTTCAACAAAGTCATTTATCAACAAAGTCATTTATCAGACTTCACAACAGAAACATGCTTAGTAACATTTAACTCTTTAAACCCTGAGCAAATCATTGTTTTTTTAAACACTGGGAGAGGGCAATGAGCAGCTTGACAAGAAATTTTAAAAAAAAAGAAAATGATGTCAAATAAAATAAAAAGGAGTGTAAAATATTATTATTATATTTTCTGAAATTTTTCCTATGTCTCTTTTTTTTTAATACACTTATCTCTTATTTTTAAAAACAAACAAACAAAAGATTTCCAGGTCATTTTCTTATTATTTTTTCTTTTTTACAGTTTGCAGAGCACTTATGCCAAGATTCTCAATGCCTTTTTTCCCCAAGTTTTTTTTCCCCAAAAAACTAATTTTTTCAGGTTTCAGAGGTTTTAATGCTCGTAAAAGGCGAACACAGCACAAGAAAAACTGATGACTATCCAGGTGTTAAAGGGTTAAAGATGCAGTTTCAGCATTCTAAAAACTTCTTGCAAAACTGCAAAATGTCTTTGAATGAATAAATGTTGCACCTGCGGGATTCGTGCAAACAGGGTGGGGTGGGGGGGGATTACGCCCGGACAAATCCCAGACACATCTGCGCTTCATGTTCTTGACCACATGTTCTAACTTCTATAGGGACAGTTATGAAATGCTGACATGTTTCACTGAAAAAGGGAAAACGTCGGGGATTAGGACAGAAGAAAAACCTAGGAGAACAAAGACAAAGAAGTCATATCAGTCAGCACAGACTACATACAAAATACATTAAGTCAGCGCTGATGTTTGAATGTACATGTGAAGAGCAGGTTACAGAGTTCATCTTTGCTGAAGCAAGTGATGAAAGCGTCAACGACGCCCACTGATTTTCAAGTATTACGAAACTGAGATCGCTGTCATCGCTCTCAGCAGATTTTATCATTTGTTTAATCACAACATCTCTGGTTTGAGTCTTTGCACTGATTGACATTTTGTCATTTTTGTTGTTATTAGATGATAATAGCAGCACATTACACACAAAACATGGAGAAACAGACGGGTCAGTATTCAAAATACTCAAATGCTGCCTAAAGGGCTCAAATTATTAAATATCCAATGCAAAAAAAAAAAAAAAAAAAAACATCCAAAAAACAAAAAATTGAAAAAAGATCAGGAAAACACTCCCCAAAAAACCCTTAAAATAATTTAAAACAAAAGAAAAAGAAAAATTATGCAAAAAGCAAAAATGATGGAAAAAAAAAAAAAAAAAACACCCAGAACTAAAAAATAAAATATAACAGCCCTAAACTCAAAATTTGAAGAAAAAAAAAGTAGAAAAGTCACACAAAAAAGTCAAAAAATATATAGAAAAAAACCAGAAAAAAAACAAAACAACTGAAAACACCCCAACCCAAAACCTCTTCAAAATCATAAAACAAATTTAAAATACGACCCCCCAAAACTCAAAATCATTTGAAAAATAGCAAAAGTCAAAACTTTATCAAAATCATTGACAATTCTGTGAAATGACTGACTGATAATTGTTGCAGCTGTATGGTAATATTATTCATATCAAAACATCACATTTTAAAAACTCTTGTTATGACTTTTATGCAAAAAGCTTAATTTGTGAAGTAACGAAGGCTGTCGGAAATATGTAATGGAGTTAAAAGTACAATATTTTCCTCTGAAATGTACAGAAGTAAAAATATAAAGTGACATGAAAAGAAAATACTCAATT
The DNA here is from genome assembly GCF_008729295.1 of Plectropomus leopardus. NCBI lineage: Eukaryota > Metazoa > Chordata > Actinopteri > Perciformes > Serranidae > Plectropomus > Plectropomus leopardus. The sequence continues at coordinate 2,562,573 of NC_056480.1, read as the reverse complement.
AAAAGATAAGTACTTCAAATTCATACTTAAGCTCAGTACTTGAGTAAATCTACTAAATTACACTCCACCACTGGAAGTTATTAAACTCCATAATGTGACTGAAAGTAAAGACAGACTTTATGGACTTAATACTTAAATCTTACTGCCTTACTGAGCAACTAAAATACAGCAAACTCCTGACTTTCACATTTGGCCTTGTACTGATTTCCGTCACCTCCAAAATAAAGGCTGCATTCAGCTCCGCCAGATTCCAAGAGAATAATAATATGTCACCTATTATAACACACAGGTCTGACGCTGTGGAGGAGACATTTCAATCAATAAAACTCATTTTGTCTCTTGTGGTCTGTTTTCACTAGCAGTGCAAACTGCATAATCTTAAATATGAGTCACAGGCACATCAGGGCTATTATTGAGTTTTATGAAGTGCAGAAGCTTTCCAGATTTCACTTTAATATGAGACATGCCAACACAAGCCAGGGTGTGGGTTTTCAGTATGCAGTGCCAAGCTGCTGTCAGTTCTGAGGAAATTCAAAACTTCAGACCGTGAGCCGAGTTATGTAACTTTAACAGTGCACACATAAGCAGCTTTTTATTTCACAGATGGCTGAAGCTACTGTAATAATGCAGAAATGTTCGGCAAATGTTTCACCACTTTATTTCTGCAAAGGTCAGGCCAGCCGCAGCGTTAGTCTGTCTACCCAAAAAGTCTGAAGACGAGGCATCAGTGGTGAGAAGTATTCAGGTTCTTTACTTCCCTTTAGTGCTGCCAGCAAAATGTACTTCAAGTTTCAAAAGTAAAAGAACTTATTGTGCAAAAAATGCCCTCCATTATTGTTGCATAATTGATGTGAATATATTAGCATGTAAACAGCATGGAGAAATCACCTGTATAAAATACAGACTGTATTAAATAATGGCCATAATGGCTCCTTTATACTTCCAAAAGTCACCGGACCGAAATGATCAAATCCTGACACAGAAATGATTCATTTCATGGCCGTTGTGAAGCTCCAAAAAATATAACCACTGATTTACAGATGTCTCTTCCACTATCTAAGTCTATAGAATAACCCTATCCTAAAACCCAGAAATGAATTACCATCTTCACACCCTCGTCTTAAAGTCAGTGGGTTTTTGGTTGTCTGAAATGAGGTCTGTGGTTTTAAAAAAAAAAAAAGCTAAAGAGACTTTCATGTTTTGTTCTACAACATAAAATACATCACTGAACACCCACTTTTTTTAAAAATATGTCTTATAAAAATATAAAACATCACAGCTTTGTAGCAGTAGCAACATAATAGTGTAGTTCACATTAGCCTAGCATTAGCTTTGTACTAATAAGGTAAGATAATTTTCTGCAACGGTCCAAATTCTAATGGAAAAATCCCACAGGCTTTTTGACAAACAAACCAGGGCTTTTTTAGGAGGAAACCAGGACGATGTTAAGTTGAATGAATTTGAGAAGATAACTTGAGGTGATTTTTTTAATGATTCAAATGTGTTCTCAAATTCAGTCAACTTAAAAATTTAAGGCAGCCCGGGCACTAACTTTTTCACAGTTAAAACAAATGGTTTATTTTTACTCTGTAGGGGAAATTTTGGACAGTTCACAGAGGTCATTGGCTGCTGTTAAAGCCTGAGGTTGAGACAAACGGCATTTTCAAATCCCTCAGAAACATCATGCAATTTTGTAATAAATGACAAAAATGCTTCCGAAAATGTTTGACATCCAACCAAAACACTTAAAAATGACCTTTTAGATACGCGCCTAAAAAAAGCATGTTAGTACAAATGCAGAATTGGGAGTAAGTGGGAAGATTTTCGTTTTTTCATCACAGTCCGCACCCCTCGGCTTTCCCCCACAATGTTAAGATAGAAGAAGAATCAGTGGCAGTGACGGCGGCGTTAATAACAATGATTTAGTGTCATGTATGCTGTTTCGCAAAAAATGTTGTTTTAATGTCTACGAGCTGTCACTTCCTGTATTTTTTGGCAGGACTGAGAGGGTAACTTGAGGACATCAGGTCTGCTTGGCTTAAAACTCAAACAACAAAAGATTACAGACTCAGTTTCACACAGTCTAGTCTTAAACTGGACAAACAGGTGGAAGTCAGTGAGGGTGAGGAGGAAGAATGGCAGGGATTTAATAATTTCACTGGATTAACCCTTTGAAACCTGGACAGACATCAGTTTCCTTGTGCTGCATTTAGACGCATTTCACAAGCTATTTAACCCTTTGAAACTTGAGCGAATTGGCTGCCATTGAATTTTACAAAATAAGTAAAAAAAAAAAAAAAGATGACAACAATGACTTGAAAATTATTTTTAAAAAGGGGATGAGGGGTATAAAATAGGGAAAATGTCTAGAAAACTATATTTATAATTATTATAGATTTAAATTTATATGACGGAAAAAATGTATATATTTTGTGTATATTTTTTTCATATATAAATATTTTTTCAGAGGCTGAATGACTCTGAGAACGAAATAGTACAAGTATTAGTTCAATCCGACAATAGGTATAGCACTTCACACTGCCATTCCCAGCTGTGGAGACACTGGTATAGTTGTGTCTTTGCAATACATATATTTATATTATATATTATATTTATATTATATTATATTATATTATATTATATTATATTATATTATTATTATATTATATTATATTATATTATATTATATTATATTATTATATTATATTATATTATATTATATTATATTTATTATTATATTATATTATATTATATATATTTTTTTTATTTTATTTTTTTAAACCAAGATGTTTTACTGTGTGTGTTTATGTTTCCACTGTATGTTATTTTTTGGTCTTTTTTCTACGGACCCTGAGTCTGGAATAAAGGATTGGACTGATTTTCTTATTTGTTTTTTAACTCTACTATTTTTCTTATTATAATGTATTTTTCTTGTAACTTTTTACTAATTCCTTGCTAACTTTCGGGCCGTTTGTTGTTAGGCTGCTCTTGCCTTTTTCCCGTGTTTCTGAAAGAGATCAGTTTGCTCAGGTTTCACAGGATGAAATCATATTTGCTCGAGGCATAAAAGTAACTTGAGTCAGTCATTTAATTATGTAAAATTATGAAATTAAGTGGCAGTTTTTTTAATACATCACAAATTATTCATGATGATATGAAGGGCGGTTCCCTGAAAACCTGACAAGATAGGCGTGATTTCTTTGGAAAAAAATTTGGATTGTTTGAAGACACACCTGATGTGAGGGTCACTTTCACTGTGTGATGTAAACATTAATAACTCGCTCGCTGGTGTTTAGTGAGCTTACAGTGAATAAACACTTTGTTCTCCGCGGTGATACGACTGACAGGTGGAGTTCGATGAAAAGAAAATAGTTCTTGCATGAAACTGCTCACAAAAAGGTCTGAGGGTTTTCTTGAGTAACTGGGTCATGATCTCTGGAAAAAGACATTGTTGAGTTTTTCAAATCTATTTTTTAAAATTAATTTCGGTGCTTTTAGCACCACAAGATGTTCGACTTTCGGGGTCAAAGCCTGGCGTGGTGACTATGGAGCGAGCGCAGAATGCCAGTTCAAGTGTGGATGAGGGGTGTACACAAAAGAGCAAACCGCTGAATAATCTCGATGTGTTAGTCTGACTTAGAGAAGTTTGACAATTTTGATTGAACTAACATGTTTACATGTATTTTAAAAGTCAATTTTTAGTCAGACCAACACAATAATTCAACTTTTTCCTACATCATGTAAACCTGCAGAAAGGAGAGTATTTTCCTAAATGTTGAGCTATTCCTTTCCTTTAACATTTATGCCCCATACTTAATTTCAGCTATCTGGCCTCCATCACTATGGCGTCAGCTGAATTCAAGACCGAATAAGGATAAAGTAGATAAATGTGAATTAGTTAATGATTAGTTTTGCATTCATTGTTCCACAGTTGAGCACTTTTGACATGTGAAATTAAGCAGTGAGCAAACAGCTTACTGTCAGGGTGCCCAGCCAGCAGGAAAGCTGTCAGGACTTTTGTTCACTGCTGATGTATGTGAAAAGAAAGTCTGGGTGCGCCTGAGATAACACGGCTGACACAACCTGTCCAGTGTGGTCCTGGAATGCAAAACGTACCGGATGTCTGAGGATGCTTCGATGCCCTGATTTAAGTGTTTCAACGGAAAACAGCAATAATGAGCATTTTTAGTGATCAGTACAAGAGATTTCTCAAATGAAAATTAAAAACAGAGCTGTGGCAACAAATTATGTGTAGGTGACAGAAGCTACTGAATATTTTGATGCTGGTTTCATTTTGGTCGTTTTATATCGCTGTGTTGTATGTTAGTTAAGTACGTGCATGTGTTGCAATCTTTTTGCAAGTGTTTTTCAAACATATAATATTCAAAATCTATTCAAACATGAGTTCAGCATCTCACATGATGTGTTCAAGGACCGCTGGAAATTACCTTTTTTTTGAAAAAAAAGAAAGAAAAAAATCTATTTAAAAGAAAAATTCTATAAAATTACCAAAACTCAAAAAAAGAAGAAAGAAATCTCCAAAAAATAAAAGACAATCAGCATAAAAAAGACGAAGGAAAATCTAAACAAAGAAAATTTTCTATAGAAAAAAAAAGAAGAAAAAAAACATGCCTTTCAGACCTGCAGACCTGTGGGTTTGGAAGGCATGTTTTCTTTAAAAATTGGTCAAATATATACAAAAACCAGCCGTTTAAAGTTGTAGAGCCAAAAGTGCTTAAAAGATAATATGACATGCCTCATGGGCATAAATGAGGGGAGAGACAGAGCGCGAGGAGAAAATTACAAACTTTCGTGATGAACAAATAAGTAAAAACATAATCAAAACTTCACACATCAATTCGATGCACATTAGAGCCACGTTACATCATCATCTACAGAAGATAAATTCACCATGATGTTAAATCACTGTATCATTTATCACTCAGTACACATTTTCATGATTTTTTAAAAAATAAATTAATGATTTTTACTAGTTCCATGACTTTTCCAGGCCTGGAAAATGTGATTGTGAAATTCCATGACTTTTCCAGGCTTTCCATGACTGTGGAACCCTGTTTGAGAGTTTCAGATGAGGAATTTGGTTCAGAATTAAAGTGACAGTTAGGACTGGGATTAGTGGGACAGGTTTTGCATGCAATCAGTGGAGAGCCTGAAGAAAAATATGTTGTCAAAAGAAAAAGTCTTAATGATTTTAAGTAATCAGAACAAAAGTGCATAATCTCGGACTGCAAAGAGTAGTGGTCAGATATTAAAGGGTGAGGCAGCCAGGGGCTCTCAGAGCAGAGCGAGCTGGGCGTGGCACTGGCAGGAATGGACAATGAAAAACATTCCTGGCCCGCTGCATTAGTTTCAGGCGGACTGGGAACACACTGAGTAATATCCTGCAGTCAACAATGTGAAGAGCTAAAACAAGAAAACTTCTGCTCCTAAGTGGGCAATGACAGACGTGAGGAGGGTTATGCAGAGTACAAAGAAATGAAAGACGTGGCTTGAAAAATACTCATCTAACCTACTTGGAAATGTGCCTTGATTTTGCACAACAGGGAATGTTTCTGCTCCTATAAATATGCTGTGTGAATGTAGCATTTTTAATCCATTTAAGCCAAAGTAAATTCACTTGATTTCTTTAAAAAAAAGAAAGAAAAAAAGGGGAAAAGGCAATGAGTAGCAAAAGAAGAAATGACCCAAAAATGAACAAGAAATTAGTAAAAAGTACAAAACAAATTGCCGATCGGAGCTGGAAGCGATAAAAACCTGTGACCACTGCAGAGTGATTTAACCCGGGTGTGAATGCCAATTGTACACATTCCCATTGCATTAAAAAGCCAGATATTAGCAAGTGTTAGCAGGATTTTTTTGCATGTGGAATGAGGCTTTTGTGTAAACTTGCAAAATTACTTGTTACTTCCACTTAAATTTACACCTGTACTGATCAGGGAGACATTTAAAAAAAACCACAAAGAGGTGCAAAGGATCTGCAAAGAGACACACAATAACTATGCAAGAGCGCAAAACAATCTCAAAGACACACACACGGACTAAAAATGCACCCCAAGTTACTCCAAAGAGAAACAAAATGACTAATCACAAACAGATGTATTACGACTACAAAAAGGTGCAAAATAACATACAAAAAAGGCTAAACAGCTGTAAAATGTGTGTCTTATTCCTGTGGTCTTCAGCATTTCTGTGCCCATTGTTTGACAATCCACCCCCGCTCTCTGGGTGTGACTGCGGTATCATCATTGAAGTCAAAAGACATCTTAATTGCGTAAATATATGCAATTAAGTGCCAGTGTTTTCTTATTTCCAGTTAAAGTCCATGTGAAGAAGAGGGTGACAGTAACCATGACTAAATAGTCCGGTTCTTGTGGTGTCTTCGACAGATCTTACACAACAAGTGCAGTTTCTTATGAAGAAAGGCTGGTCTGTTTTTGAAGACACACCTGATACCTGACATTATGCAATTAAAATAAATGCTGAAATAAGCAGAATGCATGAAAGCATAAAACTGAGGCTGTTTGAGACCAAAACTGAGCTAAATTTACATTTATCAGGTCGCCAAAAAATGCAACTCCAGTAAATCCTAATGTTACTCAATGGCTGCTGAATATGTGATTAGAAAATTGGACCTCGGTGTTGAACAGAACCACGTGTTTACGTGTATTTTTCTGTCTTTTCTCCTGGTGACTGAAAGGAGAAATCTGTATTCTGCTGGTTAATTAAACTTGTTCCTGAGAAACAAATAACTAATTTTAAACATGCCCAAACCTGCTTTATAGATTTCAGTGGAAGTGTGCAGAATGTTTGCCAAGTAAATAGTGAAAGAGAGTGAAACTAATGGCTCACTGGCAACGGTCCACAGCTCTGGCACCGGTCTGTCAATACATGGATGTAATGGTGTGATATGAAACTATCTGTACACACGCTCATTTAGATAAAGCATCTGTGGCTCAAAACTTTAAAGTTATGTGAATTTATGGTTTCATAACAGTGATTAGAAAGATACTACAGCTGTAATACAAGTTCTTCATTGTGTGATTCTTAAAAATAGCAGCCTGGGTGGTTCATGATTGCTTAAACAGCAGAGAGACGAAGCGCAGTGCCCGAGTACATGTGTTATGTAGGATTACAGGTAACAAGTGGTAAAATGTAACTAAGTACATTTGCACAGGTAGAATTACTGCCTGGCAGTAGTACGCCTCAGTGCAGCAGTCAAATTGCACGTTACTGTCACCAATTCAGAATCTGACTACACGTCTCCACTTTTGTTTCTGAGATATAATGTAACGGCCAGAAAAGTATTTTGGCAAATCACTATAATGTCATAGTGAAGTTGACCTTTGACTTTTTGGATGTAAAATTTCATCACTACATCAAAACATCCTGTAAGACATCTGTGTGAAATTCTGCCATAATTAGCAAAAGAATTCTTGTGTTATGACCAAAAACATGTTTTGTGGGGTCACGGTGACCTTGACCTTTGAGCTCCAAAGTCTGATCAGTTCACTTGAGTCCAATTGAAGGTTTTTGCCAAATTTGTAGAAATTCCTTAAAAGTGATCTTAGGATATTGATTTCACGAGAATGAGACGTACGCAAGGTCACACTGAACTTGACCTTTGACCACCAAAGTCTAATCAGTTAATCCTTAAAATTAACATTTGCACCAAATTTTAGAGAATGGTGTTTTAAAGATATCATGATCATGACGTGAGAAACACGGGGTCACAGTGAACTTTGACCTATGATCACCAAAATCTGCAAAGTTCATTGCTGAGTCCAAATGGACGTCTGTGAGTAATCTGAGGAAATTTCCTCGAGGTCCTCTGAAGATGTCGCGCCGACAAGAATGAGAAGGACGGATGGAAAAACTTAGAGACATAAGCGTCCGGCCTCGGCAATCACTCAGGCAGAAACATACAGAAAGTTTTGCTTAAAGAAATATTTTAGTGTTGGAAAGATGTTTTTTTGATAAAACTGTGCTGCTGTTGACTGAATTAAAATGTTATTAAAATGTTCAAAAAATTGTAAGATATTCATAGCTTTTGAATATATTTTTTTTTTATTAAAAAAGGGAAGGGAAAATGTACAGTGAGAAGAGAAAAGCTAGACTTCGAGTATATCAATAATTAACATAACATATTTTAAATAATGTTACAGAAAATTATTATATAATTAAGCACATTTTTCATTTTTTGTTTTGTTTTTAACTTTATTTTTTGTGCGCTAATTTGTGGGTAATTTTCTTGTATTTAAAAAAAATCTTTTTCATTTTTGGTCATTTCTTCTTAAGTTGCTCTTTGCCTTCTTTCGATGTTTTTGAAAGAAGTTCATTGAATTTGTTCAGGTTTCAAAAGGGTTAAGCAAGTCTGGGACAGAATTTAAGGTTAGCAAAGTGAGATTAAATGTGGTCAAAATAATCCTAACACTGCCATCATACTGTACCGGTGGATTTTGAAGTAAATGGCAAAAACTTAAGTTTTGTAGTTAATCAATCATGCTGCTGAATTTTCGTCGTCGTTTGCTCAATGAACCACAAACGCGGCATGAGTTTGTTATAAAACCATCCCAGATCAGTGCTGCAAGTTTGCACTCATCTCTATTGGCATTTTCCAACCTTTAAATGTTAGACGACGAAACAAATACTTCCCTCAACTGATTACACATTTGGTCTTCCAAAGAAATCTTAAATTGTTTCCTGCAGAGCAAACAGTAAAAAATCAGAGTGAGACTTGCCCTGTGTCCCCTGAAGAATTTATTAATCTGGTTCCAAGTCGAAGGTGTGTCCCTACATGTAATGAAACATCCCCTTCCTGTGATTTTCTCAGATACTCGCTTCTCCAAGAGCTTGTGGCAACCACACCCGACTCTCACCACAGCGACCTGCGTCTGATGATTCTGAGATAATGTGAGAAGGCAGCTTACATGTAAGAGTTTGGCACAGGTGAGGAGAGCACTTAGCCAAAAATGTGTTGACTCAGTTGGGTACTACGGTAAGTAATCCACCAAAATCCTCTCACAGGGAATCAATTAATCACTGTCATTTGACATTTTAGTGTCAATAAGTCAAGTTGGTTTTGATGTTTTTATGAGGCAATTCTCAGCAAACTGACAAATTTGGATTATTATTTTTTACCTTTTTTGACATGAATCTTAATTATGTGTAAAACTGTAAACTGGTTGTTCTGTCACTTTGGAAAAGTAATACTTGTTGGAAAAAGTTTATATTTTCAGTTGTTTGCACAACTTTGACAGATATTTACTCGAGCTACCTTTTGCCAAGTAGCTCATGTTGTTGCTTGTTTGTCAGCAGGATTACAGAAAAACTAAAGAACCAATTTTCACGAAAATTGAAAGCGTGTAACTCGGGCCAAAGAAGAGCTCATCAGATTTTGGAGCAGATCTTAATCACAGGGCAGGTACAGTCATTGTTTTTACTCCTGCTGACTCTGCCCCTCTAGATGAATTAGTTGATTTTTTTTTCAGTGATATGTTGAGTCACCAAAACATTCTCACTCCCAACTCGTCGAATACCAAAGCTTGGTCACCGGTCTGTCACGCCAAAATGTAACGCGCGAAGTGCCCCTCCTGCATCAGCTTGGGATGGGGAGTCAACTTATGCTTTTGACATGTTTTGTCTCTTTAAAAAAAGAACAACAACAAAAAAACAACTCCAGTTTTGACAGGAAATTTACAGTTTTTGCTTGTGAAATGCACACAATTTCAAAATTTAACAAGCGACAACAATTTTCATTCAGATATCTTGAGGTCATGCTATTTGCAATTATTCTTCACTCTCATTAACTCTTCGTAGATCTGTGCCTATATACTGTGCCCCTCTGGAGTTTTATTCTCAGGGATATTTTGAGTCATTTACAATAAATTTGCAAAAGTAATTCAATATTTCATGTAAATACACAGTTGTGACCTATGAATCAGCTAATTTTAAAAGCATTTTTTTGAGTACAACCTGTGAAAAATCTTATTTAAAAAAAACAACTTTTTTTGAGCCACTAATTACTCCTACAAAAGAGGTCATATTTTCTGTTTGGTTTACATATTTGTAAGCTGGATTACATAAAAACTACTTGCAAAATTTTCATGAAGCTTTTTGGAAGGGTGTATCATGGGCCAGGTCTGCATTTTCTAATTTCGTTTTATCTTTATTGATATGTTGAATCATTTACAATAAAGTTTTTAAATGGGTCTATTTCATTTCAAAGAAATACACAATATGGCCCATTAATGGGTTAACTTTTAAGAACACATTTTGGAGCACAACCTGCAGAAAATCAGATACAGTGACTTCTGTTATTCTGAGCCACTAATTATCGCCCCAAAAGGAGCTCATGGCTCATTGCTTTTGTCTGTCTGTCTGTGTGTCAGCAGAACAGCAAAAAAAATACTTGCCCAATTTCCATGGAACCTGGTGGAGGGGCGTAGCATGAGCCAAGGGAGAACCAATAAAAAATTGGGTCCGAATCACTGCAGGATACATTGCGACACCGGGCATTTGCGTGCCCTTGTCGCTTGAAATATTCTCATGCGTGATTGAGTGAAACTTGGTTGTCAGCTGTTTCAGCCGACACCTGGGGAAAATGTTTCCACCTGCACATCAGTCACTGAACAATGCCAGGCTGTCAGTGACGCCATTAAGATGTGACGAACGTCTCTGCATCTGGTTTGTGCAACTTATAACAGATGTTTAACATAAAGGTTGTCTGCCTTGTGACGCAACTGATTTTTTTAATGAGGACACAAAGCCCCCTCAGCTCTCCTGATCTGTCAAGTTTCTATCATTCACTTTTGAAAACCTGCCAAACCTGTGAGAAGTTCACACAAAGACAAAGCTCTCTGTAGCCACAGGGCATTCGGCGCAACCTGTCGCAACCTGGCTGGTTAGATAAGTAAGATAAGCGCCTGCATCACTGCTCACTTTCAAAAGAAAAATCATTAACTGTTCATCAATAGAAGACAAAGAGGGTTAAGGTCCCCTGTGGTTGAGATGAATAATCTTAGTTACAAAATAATGTACATATTTGAGCTTCAGTTAAATGATAATCAGTTTGACAATGTCTGGTCTTAATCTGGATTAACAAACAAGATAAGGCCAATGAGGGTTAAAAGGATCACAGGTGTCTAAATTATTAGAGGTGTTTTATAATGACTGAATTAACCCTTTAAAATCTGGAGAAACATCACTTTTCTTGTGCTGCTTTCAGACGCCTTTCACAAGTATTCAAGAGCAAAGTGGTGAGATTTTTTTGCAAGAAACTGGCAGATTTAGAAAAAAATCTTTTAAAAAAAAGGAAAAATTGGGAAATTTTGGGAAAAAAGACAGATTAGGGAAAACTACATAAAAAAACAACAACTTATATATTATTATCATAATAATGTCAAAACACTCCATATTCATATTATGTTATATTTATAATATTCTAAAAACTTTTTCATGGGCATTTCCCTTTTCAATTTATTTATTCATGTGTATTTATTGACTTATTTTTATTTCTGTTTTTCTTTTGTTATTTTGCTGTTCTTTTTTTCTAATTTCTTGCTAATATTTGGGTCATTTCTTTTTTGTTGCTCCTCTTTACCTCCTCCCAAACTCTTTTTATTTTTTTTTTTAAATAAAGATTTTGAGCAAATTTGCTCAGGTACCACAGGGTTAACAAATCTGTGCACCTTAAGTACAGTAAGAGAGGCTGAATCTGTTTGTTATTGTGTAAGAGCACAATAGAGGAGTTCTGAGGAAGTCCGCAGGAATTCATGGCATCCTGCAGCTCGGAGCAAAGAGATCTCCGGTCGTTACTCCCTCACTGTGTGAGGAGAGGAGGGTGTTGATCAGCAGGGGAGGGACTAAACAGCTGGACCTGCTGTATATCTGACCAGTGAGCACAGCGAACTCCTTTAGAGATGTTGGAAGCAGCTCAGGGACACAACATCTCTCACACCAACTGAGACCGGCTGCTGACAAGCACAAACCAGTTGGGGACTCTCTAAAAACTTCAGGTAAGAGCAAAGTTGTTGTATTTTTTAAATTGATTGATTAATAAAAATGTTTCAATTTACTTTATTTGTTTCAGCCTTCCTCTTTTTTTTCCTGTAAAAATGTTTAAATGAAAGTAAAACCACATTTAAACTGCAGCTTAATGTCATATGACTGAGACTGAGACTGTCGAAATTGCAGTGCAGACCCGACTGTGTGTATCTTGCACTGTCACGCCAACACCCTTCTGATAAAAAGGGAAAGCAAACATTCCTCAACAATTACCTTTGACCACACTTGTTAAAACACAGTTTGATGCAATGTAAGGTTGAATATTACTGCTAAAGGCTTTTTTTAACAAGTCTGAACACTGTGTCTAAACCTCAGGGCTGTTGACACACATAACAACAATCCTACATTTTCCACCAAAACTGTTGCATAACAAATGATACAGTCCGCTCTCTCTTATTGCTGGGATGGTGTCAAGAATGCTGTCATAAAGTCTTGGACCATGCATGCTGTTTGTAAGCCAAAGGTGAGGAGAAATTTGCAGTGTGGTGTTGATCTTGACATTGAGCTCTTTTAAAAGGCACAAAGGTTGCAGGTTCACTGGGTTGTGAACAATGACATCTTGTCATGCAGTCAGATTCTTGGCTAAGTTGAGGAAACAGTTACACGTGTTATAACTTATCCAGACAAGTAGGTGTAACATGTCAAAGTGTGTTCTTTGAGAGAGGTTTCATTTTTTCTGCAGTAAATCAGTGTCAGCATTAGACACCTTTTGCCTTGTTAAAGTGACAATTCACTCCCAAATTAAAAATACATATTTTACCTCTCACTTGCGGTGCTATTTGTCAGTCTAGATAGTTTTGGCGTGAGTTGCAGAGAGTTGGAGATATCAGCCACATAGATGTCTGCCTTTTCTCCAACATAATGGAACTGGATGGCACTCAGCTTGTGATGCTCAAAGCACCGAAAAAAACAACAAAAAAAACATGCTGAGAAGCGTTACTGCTATCTCACCAAACACCAGCTAGCTAATGTTTCTGTTTATTTATAGTGTATATTAAGATAATATTTAGTCCTTTCTTATGGTAACTTTATTTCGTGTTTTTGTGTTGTCTGCCTGTCTTGGCCAGGACTCTCTCGAAAAAAAGATGTTTAATCTCAAGAGGTTTTCCCGATTAACTAAAGGTTACTTATTATTATTATTTAAAAAAAGCTACAGCTCAGCAAATGAGGACGCCCTTAACGTTTACATCATGCACTGTCATGAGCACAGGCCTGTCGTCTATGAGCAGATGCATGCACACTTCTGTGTGATAATGGAAGAAAAAATAGCTCCTACATGAAACTGCTCAAAACATGCATGCATGATCTCTGGAAAGCGTTAACTGTTGAGTTTATCATATATATCTATATATATGTTGGCGCTTTTAGCACCACAAACCGAGTGCCATCTAGCTCCATTATATGAGAGAAAAGGCAGACAACTCTGTGGCGGATATCTCCACCACTCGGCAACTCACCAAAAAATACACAGATTGATTTATTGACTGATAAATAGCACAAAAGGTAAGAGTCAAAATATTTTTTTTTTATTTTGGTATGAATTGTTCCTTTAATAGAGAAAAGTTGTATATTTTTGTACTGATTACAAAGTACAAATGACTTGTCATTGTTGGGTGAAATGCATCTTTAAACAAGTGGTAAAAATGTGAGTGAAAAAGTAATCAAGACATGAAATGTCGAGTGGATGGATTTGCTTTTTAGGCTGAAAGAAGTCATGAAATCACTATTTAGCTGCCTCATGACCCTTTAAAATAGGGTCCACTATTTTCTCCACTAACATTGAAGTAAATGAAATATTTTGGGGTTTTGGACAGTTGGTGGCATACAATAAGATACGTGAAGATGTCACCTCGGGCTCTAAAAAAGTTGTGATGGCTACTTTTAACTGTTTTCTGACCGTTTTCTGACGTTTTCTGACGTTTTCTGACGTTTTCTGACGTTTTCTGATTGAATCTTTTTTGTTCTCTGTAGAGTAATTTGCTTTTATAGTCTGTACAATCAAACACTTAGTAACACACAGAGTATAAACAAAGTAGAACATAACCACAACAACATGCACGTCTGTCAGAGTGATCCCTGCAGGCTTTTTAGGGCAGTAATGGCTGCGCGAGATTTGTTGCAGAGTAGTTGTCTGTATCCTCAGTCAGAGGAGGAGCATGACGCAGGGGTTGAGGGGTCGGCTGAGGTTGCGTGCTATGATCATTGCTCTGTGAGGGGTGGCAGTGTCAGTAAGGGTCGGCTGGCTGGAGATGAAAAAGCCAATTATTTCAGAAGGTATATTGGGGATATTCATAATCTTGTTTCTAAATGTAAAGGGTGAGCCTGGAAGGATGGGTTCAATGTAATGTTAATTAAATATGATATGATACAGAAGGAGCAGGAGGTCTAACTGATCTGACCATAACTGCTCATCATTTGGAGCCCTAATTAAAATTTTATTGATGATAGCTAATGAAATGATTCTACACTCCTTTACCTTTACAGTCTAATGCAATCCATTACAACAGATCTGCCATAAAGGCTACATTTATTAGACCTATGATGTTCAGTTTTTATTGACACTGTCATTGAGGTGTTAATTGTTTTAACACTGTGCTGTTGTACTCGAGTGCATAATATTTAGAGGTGTTTCTAGACCATCTCTCAGTATAATTAGTCCGGTGCAAAGCCACCGTTAGCTGTGACCTTAAAGCTGCAGGTGGTAACTTTTGTAAGAATAGTTTTTGTCTATTTGCTCAAACTGTCACGACATCCACACAGAAGCAGAAAAAAGGATTACAATAATCAAAGGAGGTCAGGGGCCATTCGCAGCAGCCCCATACATGCTACAAGGGTTTTAGGACATTATTTTAGGATTTTAGGATGCTTCTGGGATTTTAGGACATTTGTGAGATTCTAGGATATTTAGACTTTAGAATACTTTATATTTGTAAGATTTTGGAAGTTTCTCAGATTGTAGGATGTTACTAGGATTTCTGGCCATTTCTAGGATTTTAAGACATTTGTAGGATTTTAGGACATTTGTAGGATTTTGGGACGTTTCAGGACATTTCGAGGATTTTAGGACGTCAGGGGCTTAGCTTTAAATCCTTCACTGGCACTTTTTTTGATGAATATGATGCTGTTTTATGCACTCTGGCACCTCATGTTTACTTAAAGCACAAAGACAATTCCCAGTGTGGATTACATTATTTTCATTGTGAATTAGAAAATGGTTGGGGGGCCACCCCGCACCCTATTAGGGGCCAGATTTGCCCCCCTGGCTGTTAGTTGAGTATCACTTTAAAAACAAGCAAAGCTGAATTTATACATTTCTGACAATGTCAACAGCATATTATGAGGAATTCAGTGATAGATGTTAAGGCATTAGATTGTTCAGGTGTACCTAATGAAGAAGTCACTGAGCTTTTAACTACTGTAGAGTTTTGATAGATAAGTAAGAGTAACACTAACTGCACTTAAGTGACACTCCCTACAGACAGGAACGTGAATTTGACTAAAGCAGACTGTGAAAAGTAAACAGCGAAGTGGCGGTATCCTAACACTGAGGTAACTCTAGCTGCAAGCAGATAATATATTTGCTTTTATGGTATGATTAGCAAACTCACACGGGGTTATAAATGTAAAGTAAATGTTCGTCATCTTTAAAAAATATTCAAACATTTACAAAGAGGGTGACGGTCTAAGGCAGAGCGTAGAGATATTGCAGCACTGCATGAATGCTGGTTTGAGTCAACTGTGCAGACGTTTGTGTCACTTGGCCCGCGGTGGTTTCGTAGTTATTGATGTTGCAACTGTAGCATGGCATGTAGTGACAAACCGCACACACCTTTAGTTAGCTGGGATTCTGAATGACAGGTGAGCAGGAGCGATTGAGTAAAAATACTTGAGTGACAGTTTGCAATTTCTGGCTCATTAGGTGAGGCGGATTAAAGTGATTTTCTGACAATTTTCCAGTGAGTAATGTGGGAATAATAATGCAAAGAACGGAGCCTCGTCTATATGTACCCTCTCAGCTGTGCATTAAAACAGTGAGCGGTTTTGTGAACTTTATGGCTGAGTTCAATTCCACACCCTTTTTTTTTCTTAGAGTGATATATTATATAGGCAATGACATCATGTATAAAACCCAGCCATTAATCTTTCAACAGAAGGAGTGGAAAAGCCACTGCTTTACAGAAACGGTGCTCTCATTACCACGCGCTTGAATGAGGTCATTTGACAGGAGTGGAAGTGTTCAAACTTGAATGTTATGGGGATTTTTGTCAGTCTTTTACTGGTTAACTGTGTCTTCTAATTGAGTTTTGAATTCAACAGTATCAAAGGGCCGATTAGACCTTGGTTTAATTTCTTTTAAAAAAGTGGGGTGAGAGAAACGAGCAACTTAACAAAACATGGCCCGCATTCATAAGAACTGAGAAAAAGTTTCAAGAAAATTCCCTGAAAAAAAAAGAAAAAAGAAAACAACGACAAAAAAAGAAAAGAAAACGACAAAAAATGCTGAAGATAAAAAAAGTGTACTTCCCTTTTTTTAGGGTAATTTTCTTGTCACCTTTAACTAATTTCTTGTAGACAGAGAGAGAGAGAGAGAGAGAAAGAAAGAAAGGAAGGAAGAAAGAAAACTAAAGATAAAGGAACTTCTTTTGCATATGTCTCAGGATTTGAGGTTACGCCCTTGAACTCTACTGATGAGGAATTGAGCTTTTCCCGTATGGCCAACAATTTTAGATTATCAGTTAATCACATGACTACTTGTTTGTGAAAGGAAGTGCTCCAACTCCAAAAAATTACCCCAATTCTGTAGCTCCAACAAGCAGTTTAGCATCTTTCAGTTCCTTCTGGTTTACTTTCATTGCTCTTAATTAATGTTGTTTCAGCTGTATTCAGCAAAAAGAGCTCTGATAAATCCACCTGCTCAGCACCAAAAAGCAAAGTTAGACACTAGCAGTTAAACATGGGAACATTTAGCAGCTGAAGAGTCAGATATGTACCTCGTGAGTTGTTTGAGAAGGAAACAAAGGTAAAGGTAGAGAATATTGCGACTTGTTAGGATGAGGTGTACAGTGGTTATGTTACCATTCATGCTGTGACAACAAAGGGCGTCTGGCTGTTCCAGTTTAGAAGCATTACGTCTCCTCATGCCAAAGTAAATACATGATGCTTGAGAGGGACGTTCATGGACTGTCAGAGAGTTCATTTCTAATCTGTGCAGGGACATGAAGAAATGGGAAGAAAAAGTTAACATAAATTACTTTGTTTTATCTATGTGTGCCGTGTACAAACGTAGGGATTAGGTATGAAGATATTTTAACCATGAATTCAAAGCGTCGGAGAAAGGAGTGAGACAGAAACTCTCGCACAGTGTCCCGCTTACTGCTGACATATTTATTAAGTGAAAAACTACGTTTCGGACCTTTATCAGGTACAAAGATTATTTATAAGGATAATTTCCGCCTTATGGTTGCACTTACAGTTTACATAATGATGCACAGTGAAGTTTATCTTTGACCCCAGATGTCAGCACCTTTGTGTACAGCGACATTTGTGTAAAATTTGGTCAAACTTACTGTATGAATTCATGAGTTTTGGCAAAAAATAGGGTTTTTTTTAGGTCACAGTGACCTTTGACCAGCAAATTCGAATTCAAATTTGAAGAAATTCCCTCAGAGTGTACTTGAGGTAGTTAATGAGAATAGGGTCGACAAACAATAGAAAAACATGATGCCTGTTGCCTCTGCAAGTGCTGGCACAGATGCATAAATGTACTGCAAGCTCTGTATAAAAGAGGCCTCAGTTTGAATGTAGTAACAGTGTGAAATGCTCACTAGGTAGACCTTTTTCATAGACCTTATTATTGAATATATATATCTTTCTAAACAAAATGAATACTTTTTATGTCATGTCCTACATATATTACATTTGTAATCTACACAAAAGTATGTCTGTACTATCAAACTTAAAAGACTCTTCATGTTACATAAACATTTAATTTCTCCTTATTGTTAGTTGAGTAATTCACATTTATGGCAAAAGAGCATTTGTACTGGATTAAGTGTACCACATACAACACCAGTACTAAATCAGTCAATCACCCTTATTATATCATACTCTGTCTTTGTTGATAACTAATCAGATATCTGGTTTGTATGTCAGTTGAATTTTATGCTGTTACTTTAAAAGAAGTAACTACACTTTGTGAATACGAAGGTGCAATACATATTAAGAGTACCTTATAAATGGAATGAAACACATCATAAAAACAATGAGGAGGAGATAAGATAAACAAAATGTTTTTTGCCTACCTTATCTCTGCAGAGACGGAGTTTCAAAGGCGCGAGGCGCTGACCATAAAAGCATTGGTACCTTTGGTCTTTATCCTGATTTTGGAACGAGGAGGACCACCTGAAGATCTGAGGCTGCCCACAGAGTCATAAGGAAGCTAAAAGGTTTGGAAGACAGACGACATATTGTAAAATGTATCTTTTGGGAGCAATTTAAGTTCACTTCTTTAAGGGAAATAAAAAAAATCTTTTCTTGCACAGGCACTGGTGTTTTGAAGGCCGACTCAAATGCCATTTTTTTACATTCATATCACAGACATTCATACGTGTATCTTGATACTGAAAATTACATATATGCTCAAGGCCTATGGTGGAAGGATTTTGTTTGTTTTGCATTCCCTGAAAAGTGTGAGTGAAGATGTATTTGCATTATCCTAACGAAAAAAAAAACATATGCTGCAATTCCAAATAAGCACAAGACACCTAAAGTAAACACCATGTTAACATTTGTCTTTAACATTTTTGAAAGTTTTTAGTGCGGTGCTCTTCCCTTCAGCATCCACAAGGTTTTCTAGGTCATGTAAGTATTAACTTCATAGAGTAAACACTACATATAACTCTTGGCAAATGTCACATTTTGACTTTGGCTTCTGCTAAAGACTATAAATAAATGGCAGTACAAAATGTACATTTTTGGCCAAACAATACAAGCTTAGAATGCAGCAAGCTTTGCATTAGATGCTAATCTATACATTATATGCATACATTGAGGGCAATGATAAATCAGCATCACAATTTAAACAGGGTTAACAATTAGATCTAGCAAGAGAATACAGTGTGAGAAAATGAAAATCATAAAAAACAAAACAGAAAGACAAAGCAAAAGTATTAAAAAGAATTCCTACTGTGGCTTTTATGGGATTTCATACAGTATCAACCTTAAGAGCAGTCTACACCGTAAAATTTCAGGGCTGGGTATCAGTACTAGTTATCTTTAAGGTATCGACCAAGATAACCCACTGCCAAATAGTGTCAAACCGTCAAACATTACCTGCATTTTTGTGATCCCTGCTGAATTATCAAACTTTTTTTGCTGCCATCTCCAGGTGTATGGTAAGTTTAATATCTGCCAACAAACTTACACTTACACCAAAACGGCTGACTCTGACGGTAAACCTGTTAATAACCATTAGTTTATGTTAGCTGTGTGAGGCTAAAAGTTGTCCCTGTCACTGTGTACAGCCAGGCAGATTCTCACAACTGTTCCCAGTGCAGAACTCACACTGCTGCAGCAACACCCACAACACATACAGTCTGTGGGGTGGTGAAGGAGTTGGCGGTTCAGCATGCCGAGACCACCAAAGCGGTCCAAAGTATGGTTGTACTGCACACCACTCCATTCACATGAGGGGTATCAAATAAAGTACTCTCTTGGTATCAGTATAAATTTAGGGTACTGCTCTTTGTTTTTTTTTTTGTTCGTTTTTTTTTTAAGCAATATCCAGCGCTACCTCTTGGTGTAACACAGAACAATTCAACAGCAACATAAATGACAGCCCCTAAATCTTGAAAATAGTCATTTGATAAGAACATGCTGAAGTGGACACAAACATTTTTTTTTCCTGTAATTACAGTTAATGCATATAATATACAAACCAATTTAAGCAATTCTTTCTGTGTTATACAGCCCTTTAGACCAAGATGGACTCCAAGGAAAATGGCCACACAGAAGTCCACGGACCTGTGGCTGGCATATTCCTGGAGAAAACAGAGGAGAAGATAACCATATATCAAGCCATGAAGAAACGTCTGCTCAAGCCAGGAACAGCATTAGCCCTGCTTGAAGCACAAGCAGCTACAGGGGGTATTGTAGATCCAATAAATAATCGAATACTTTCTGTGGCAGATGCTGTTAAGGAGAGAATAGTTGGACCAGAGATGAAAGAGAAACTCCTAACAGCAGAGAAAGCTGTCAGTGGCTATGTAGACCCCTACACCAACCAAATGATATCTGTGTACCAAGCTATGCAAAAAGATTTGGTCCCGAGAGATTATGGATTGAGGCTGCTGGAAGCACAGATTGCCACACAAGGCCTGTTTGATCCCGTTGACAAGAAAAATATTTCAGTTGAATCAGCGATTCAAAATGGCTACTACGAAAAAGGCTTGCTCAATGACCAGATGTCAGAGCTCAAAGTGTTCTACAATCCAAGCTTGCAAGAAAATGTTAACTACCAAAACCTTGTAGAGAAATGCACTGTGGAGCCTGAAACAGGCCTGTTGCTCCTTCCAGTCTGCATCACCTTCAAAGGTCTGCGAAAAGGTATTTCCTGCTCCGAGCTCCTGGAATCAAAGATCATTGATAAAGAAACATATGATGACCTACAGGAGGGAACAACCACAACGCAGGATGTGATGCTGATGGAAACAGTGAAAGAGTACCTGGAGGGCAAAGGTAGTATTGCAGGCATTGCTATACTCTCAACTAATGAGAGAATGAGCATCTATCAAGCCATGATGAAAGGCATAGTGATGCCTGGAACAGCACTAGTTTTACTGGAAGCACAAGCAGCAACTGGATTCATGATTGATCCTATAGAAAACAAAAAGTACACTGTGGATGAAGCCATCAAAAACAAACTTGTTGGCCCAGAATATTACGCAAAACTGAACTCTGCTGAGCGAGCAGTAATTGGATACAAAGACCCATACACAGGTGAAACTATATCCCTGTTTCAAGCACTGTCTAAAGACCTCATCGTTAAGGAACATGGGATACGTCTTCTTGAGGCGCAAATAGCTACAGGTGGAATAATCGACCCCATCAACAGTCACAGACTACCAACAGAGGTGGCCTTCAAGAGAGGTTATTTTGACGAAGAAATGAATGCGGTACTAGAGGATTCAGGGGATGACACAAAAGGGTTTTTTGACCCAAACACAGAAGACAATCTCACTTACCTCCAGCTGATGGAGAGGTGTGTCATTGATCCCATCACTGGACTGTGCCTCCTCCCTCTCGTTGATAAGTCCGACATACTGAATTTCAACTTCATCGACTACCAAACTAAAATGACCTTCAAAGAGCAGAAGGTGAACGTGACTTGTGGGAAGTACTCAGGGATGACAGTATCTCTGTGGGTACTCCTGATGTCAGAATACTTTGATGAACAACAGAGGGGAGACATCATTCGAAAGTACAGAGAGGGGAAACTCAATATCAAGAGAACCATCACAATGGTTTTGGAAGTCATAGAAAAGTCTGTGCAAACAACCAATGTTGTCTTTGAAGGTATCAGGGACACCGTCACAGCCAAACAGCTTGAGGAAGCAGATATCATTAGCGCTGAGGTTCTGGAGAATCTGGAAAAGGGAAAGGTGTCTGTAAAGGAAGTAATACAAGATGAAAATGTCAGTGCATTCCTACAGGGGAAAGACAGCATCGCAGGAATTCTGCTTCCTGATTCTCGAATCATGACCATCTACCAAGCCAAACAAAAAGGAAAGCTGATGCCAGGAACTGCTCTGATTCTCCTGGAGGCACAGGCAGCAACAGGGTTTGTCATTGACCCTATTGGAAACAGGAAGTTTTCAGTGGATGATGCTGTCAAAGCAAAGATAGTGGGGCCTGATGTTTGTCAAAAGTTGCGCTCAGCAGAGAAAGCAGTCACTGGGTACAAAGATCCATATGATGGTAAAATAATCTCCTTGTTCCAAGCCATGCAAAAAGATCTCATCGTAAAAGACCATGGAATTCGACTCCTGGAGGCACAAATTGCCACTGGTGGGATCATTGACCCGGTGAACAGCCATCGCATTCCTGTCCATGTGGCTTATAAGAGGGGATACTTTAATGAGGAAATGAACGAGATCCTTAGTGATCCAAGTGATGACACTAAAGGATTCTTTGATCCAAACACCCAGGAGAACCTGACATACCTGCAGCTCATGGACAGATGTGTCAAAGATCCCAGTACAGGTCTGTGTCTCTTGCCACTCAAATGCAAAAGTATCAAAATTAACATAGATGATAATATGAGGGAAACATTCAAGACAACAACAGTTACTGTTAAGTATGGCAGGTTCAAGGGCAAGCACACGACACTGTGGGATCTGATCAATTCAGAGTATCTGACTGAGGACAAAAGACAGGAGTTTTTCAAGCTCTTCAAGTCAAGGAAAATCACCATTGCACAACTCACTGTCACCATTGTTGAGATCATTGAGAGTAAGGAGATAAAACAGCAGGCAGGGCTGAACTTTGAAGGTCTCAGAGGAGAAGTCTCTGTTGTTGATCTTCTGGATCTTGAAATTGTGGATGAAAAAACATACAACTGCTTGCTAGAGGGAAAAATGACGAGCACTGATGTGATGGAAATGGACAGTGTGAGAACCTACCTAAAAGGGAGTAGTTGTGTGGCTGGGGTGATACTGCAACCCTCCAATCAGAGGCTAAGCATCCACGAGGCACAGAGAGTTGGCATTCTCACACCTGGAACTGCCCTTTGCCTCCTTGAAGCACAAGCGGCCACAGGGTTCATTGTTGATCCTCTGAAAAACAAAAAACTGACAGTGGAAGAAGCTCTCAGAGAGAAGGTAATTGGTCCCGTGATGCATGAAAAGCTTCTCTCTGCTGAGAGGGCTGTCACTGGTTATAGAGATCCATACACTGGTCAAAAGATCTCACTTTTCCAAGCCTTGCAAAAGGATCTCATTGTCAAGCAGCATGGCATCCGTTTACTTGAGGCCCAGATTGCTACAGGTGGTATCATTGATCCTATAAACTGTCTTCATTTACCCCTTGAGGTTGCATACAGGAAAGGATATTTTGATGCAGAACTTAATCAGATCCTATCAGACCCAACTGATGACACAAAGGGCTTTTTTGACCCAAACACACAAGACAATCTGACATACATGGAGATATTGGATAGATGTGTAAAAGATAAGGAAACAGGACTGTTTCTGCTGCCAATGAATGACAAACGAAAAGCTACAGAAACAAAGACAAAAATGTACACTGACACAGAGATAAAGCAAGAGTTTCAAAAGACAGCAGTGAGTGTATCAGTAGGACGTTTCTCTGGAAAATCTGTTTCTCTGTGGGACTTGATCCACTCTGGGTACTTTACTGAGGATCAGCAGCTTGAGTTCTTTGAAAAGTACAGAAAAAGGAAGATAACCACACAAACCATAATCACATTAGTGATTTCCACAATTGAAACACTGGAGAGGGAAACTCACAAAACAATAACAGGCCTGAGAAAACCTGTCTCTGCACAACAATTATTGGATTCTGATATTATTGACGCAGACACCTTCAAGCAGGTGAAAGAAGGAAAACTCACTCTTGAAGCACTGATTCTGCGTGAGTCTGTGAGAGGATACATGAGGGGAACTGGAAGCATTGCTGGAATTAAGGTTCATCCATCCAAGAAAGTAATGAGCATATATGAAGCACAAAAAGAAGATCTGTTGACACCTGGCTATGCACTTGTACTGCTTGAAGCTCAGGCTGCAACAGGATGGGTCATTGATCCTATCAAGAACAAGTTCTACACTGTTGATGAGGCAGCAAGAGAGCAAGTAATTGGACCAGATGTACATGAGAAACTTCTCTCAGCTGAACGAGCAGTTACAGGCTACAAAGATCCATACACAGATGCAACAATATCACTGTTTGAAGCCATGGATGAGCAGCTGATTCAGAGAAGTGATGGCATTCGTCTGCTTGATGCTCAGATAGCAACTGGAGGAATCATTGACCCGAATCAAAGTCTTAGGCTGCCTGTTCAAGTTGCTGTTAAAAAGGGATATCTGGATGAAGAAACAAGCAAAGTTCTGCTGAGCCCCACTGATGATGCAAAGAGGTTCTTTGACCCGAACACCAAAGAAAACCTCTCTTACTTTCAGCTGATAAAGCGATGTGAGAAAGATCCTGAAACTGGGCTACTTCTTCTTCCCCTGCATCAGGAGGAATCCCATGGATTTCACACAGATGAGCAAATAGAGCTTGCATTCAAAAACAAAACCATCACCATGGATGCTGGAAGATTTAAAGACAAAGAGGTGACATTGTGGGAAGTGCTGCTCTCTGAATACATATCAGAGCAAAAAAGGAACCAGCTCATACAACAATACAAAACAAGGACCATGAAAATAGAGGAGATAATTGAAATACTCACCAGTATCGTAACTGAGGTGTCATCCAAGGAAAAGAAGTTCAAAGGTCTAAGAAAACAGGTCTCAGCCAGTGAGTTGTATGAATCAAAGATTATATCAAAGGAGCTTTTCACACAGATTATACAAGGGGAAGTAACCGAAGAGAATGTTAACAAAATGGAATCAATTCAGAAGTACCTTGGAGCTACAAACTGCATAGCAGGTGTCAGAGTTGAATCGACAAAGAAAGTTATGAGCATCTATGAAGCCAAAGGAAAAGGTCTGCTGACTCCTGGCACATCTCTTGTGCTGCTGGAGGCTCAAGCCGCCACAGGCTTTGTCATTGACCCAGTGAACAACAATAAACTTTCCGTGGAGGAAGCTGTGGCTCAACGTCTGGTTGGCAGTGAGTGGAAAAAGAAACTGCTTTCAGCAGAACGAGCTGTTACAGGATACAAAGATCCCTACACTGGAGACACAATTTCTTTGTTCCAGGCCTTGCAAAAAGATCTTATTGTCAAAGATCATGGAATTCGCCTCCTTGAAGCACAAATTGCGACCGGAGGCATAATTGACCCAGTCCACAGCCATCGAGTGCCTGTACAGGTGGCATACCAAAGGGGCTACTTTGACAAAGAAATGAATGAGATTCTATCTGACCCTGATGATGACACCAAGGGGTTCTTTGATCCCAACACTCAAGAGAACCTCACCTATCTCCAGCTGATTGAGAGGTGTGTCATAGACCCAACTACAGGCCTGAACTTACTGTCCATTGTGAAGAAAGGCGAGTTTTACTTCTTTGTTGATGAGGCAACAAAACTCATTCTGAAATCTACAACAACAACCAGAGCAGGAGGGAAATACCAAGGAACAACAGTGTCTCTATGGGAGCTCCTCTACTCTAAATACATCACTGAGGAGAAAAGGAGGGAGCTTGTGCAACAGTACAAGGCTGGATCAATCACAATCGAACGCTTCTTGGAGATCATCCTTGACAATCATTCAGCGGCAAACCATGACGTCTTCATCGTCGCCACCAATGGTCATTTGCCAACCACCAGAAACAAAAGTGGACAGCTGCAAAGTAAATCCTACAATCACCACTACCATCACAGAGACAACTGAAGTTGGAAACTTCCATGGCATTAGAAAGGATGTCACTGCTACTGAGTTGCTTAAATCAAAAATCATCGATGAGGATCTCTACAAAGATCTTACTGCTGGAAAAGTCACTGTGACAGAAGTAAGTGAAATGGACTCAGTACGCAAGTACCTCGAGGGGACCAACTGCATTGCAGGAGTGTACCTGCAGTCCACTGAGGAGACCCTGAGTATCTTCGAAGCCAAAAGCAGAGGCCTGCTGACTCCTGGTACTTCTCTGGTTCTGCTGGAGGCCCAGGCTGCCACTGGCTTTGTCATTGACCCTGTGAACAACAGGAAATTGTCTGTAGAGGAAGCTGTGGCTCAAAAAGTGGTTGGCAGTGATTGGAAAAACAAACTGCTTTCAGCAGAACGAGCAGTTACAGGATACAAAGATCCCTACACAGGCAACACAATTTCTTTTGTTCCAGGCCTTGCAAAAAGATCTCATTGTCAAAGATCATGGAATTCGTCTCCTTGAAGCGCAAATTGCCACAGGAGGCATAATTGATCCGGTGCACAGTCACAGAGTACCTGTTCAGGTGGCCTATGCAAGGGGTTACTTTGATGAAGAGATGAATCAGATTTTGTCTGACCCCGATGATGACACCAAGGGCTTCTTCGATCCCAACACTCAAGAGAACCTCACCTATCTTCAGCTGATCGAGAGGTGTGTCACAGATCCCATCACAGGCCTGAGCTTACTGGTGATTGTGAAGAAGGGCGAGTTTTATTTCTTTGTTGATGAGGCAACAAAACTCATTCTAAAATCTACAACAACAACCAGAGCAGGAGGGAAATACCAAGGAACAACAGTGTCTCTGTGGGAGCTCCTCTACTCCAAATACATCACTGAGGAGAAAAGGAGGGAGCTTGTGCAACAGTACAAGGCTGGATCAATCACAATCGAACGCTTCTTGGAGATCATCCTGACAATCATTCAGCGGCAAACCATGACGTCTGCGTCGTCACCACCAATGGTCATTTGCCAACCACCAGAAACAAAAGTGTACAGCTGCAAAGTAAATCCTACAATCACCACTACCATCACAGAGACAACTGAAGTTGAAAACTTCCATGGCATCAGAAAGGATGTCACTGCTACTGAGCTGCTTAAATCAAATATCATCGATGAGGATCTCTACAAAGATCTTACTGCTGGAAAAGTCACTGTGACAGAAGTAAGTGAAATGGACTCAGTACGCAAGTACCTCGAGGGGACCAACAGCATTGCAGGAGTGTACCTGCAGTCCACCAAAGAGACCCTAAGCATCTACGAAGCCAGAAAAAGAGGCCTGCTGACTCCCGGTACCTCTCTGATTTTGCTGGAGGCCCAAGCGGCCACTGGCTTTGTCATTGACCCTGTGAACAACAATAAACTTTCTGTAGAAGAAGCTGTTGACCAAAGTGTGGTTGGCAGTGAGTGGAAAAACAAACTGCTTTCAGCAGAACGAGCAGTTACAGGATACAAAGATCCCTACACAGGCAACACAATTTCTTTGTTCCAGGCCTTGCAAAAAGATCTCATTGTCAAAGATCATGGAATTCGTCTCCTTGAAGCGCAAATTGCCACAGGAGGCATAATTGATCCAGTGTACAGTCACAGAGTACCTGTTCAGGTGGCCTATGCAAGGGGTTACTTTGATGAAGAGATGAATCAGATTTTGTCTGACCCCGATGATGACACCAAGGGCTTCTTCGATCCCAACACTCAAGAGAACCTCACCTATCTTCAGCTGATTGAGAGGTGTGTCACAGATCCCATCACAGGCCTGAGCTTACTGGTGATTGTGAAGAAGGGTGAGTTTTATTTCTTTGTTGATGAGGCAACAAAACTCATTCTAAAATCTACAACAACAACCAGAGCAGGAGGGAAATACCAAGGAACAACAGTGTCTCTATGGGAGCTCCTCTACTCTAAATACATCACTGAGGAGAAAAGGAGGGAGCTTGTGCAACAGTACAAGGCTGGATCAATCACAATCGAACGCTTCTTGGAGATCATCCTGACAATCATTCAGCGGCAAACCATGACGTCTTCATCGTCACCACCAATGGTCATTTGCAAACCACCAGAAACAAAAGTGGATAGCTGCAAAGTAAATCCTACAATCACCACTACCATCACAGAGACAACTGAAGTTGAAAACTTCCATGGCATCAGAAAGGATGTCACCGCTACTGAGTTGTTTAAATCAAAAATCATCGATGAGGATCTCTACAAAGATCTTACTGCTGGAAAAGTCACTGTGACAGAAGTAAGTGAAATGGACTCAGTACGCAAGTACCTCGAGGGGAACCAACTGCATTGCAGGAGTGTACCTGCAGTCCACTGAGGAGACCCTGAGTATCTTCGAAGCCAAAAGCAGAGGCCTGCTGACTCCTGGTACTTCTCTGGTTCTGCTGGAGGCCCAGGCTGCCACTGGCTTTGTCATTGACCCTGTGAACAACAGGAAATTGTCTGTAGAGGAAGCTGTGGCTCAAAAAGTGGTTGGCAGTGATTGGAAAAACAAACTGCTTTCAGCAGAACGAGCAGTTACAGGATACAAAGATCCCTACACAGGCAACACAATTTCTTTGTTCCAGGCCTTGCAAAAAGATCTCATTGTCAAAGATCATGGAATTCGTCTCCTTGAAGCGCAAATTGCCACAGGAGGCATAATTGATCCGGTGCACAGTCACAGAGTACCTGTTCAGTTGTGGCCTATGCAAGGGGTTACTTTGATGAAGAGATGAATCAGATTTTGTCTGACCCCGATGATGACACCAAGGGCTTCTTCGATCCCAACACTCAAGAGAACCTCACCTATCTTCAGCTGATTGAGAGGTGTGTCACAGATCCCATCACAGGCCTGAGCTTACTGGTGATTGTGAAGAAGGGTGAGTTTTATTTCTTTGTTGATGAGGCAACAAAACTCATTCTAAAATCTACAACAACAACCAGAGCAGGAGGGAAATACCAAGGAAACAACAGTGTCTCTATGGGAGCTCCTCTACTCTAAATACATCACTGAGGAGAAAAGGAGGGAGCTTGTGCAACAGTACAAGGCTGGATCAATCACAATCGAACGCTTCTTGGAGATCATCCTGACAATCATTCAGCGGCAAACCATGACGTCTTCATCGTCACCACCAATGGTCATTTGCAAACCACCAGAAACAAAAGTGGATAGCTGCAAAGTAAATCCTACAATCACCACTACCATCACAGAGACAACTGAAGTTGAAAACTTCCATGGCATCAGAAAGGATGTCACCGCTACTGAGTTGTTTAAATCAAAAATCATCGATGAGGATCTCTACAAAGATCTTACTGCTGGAAAAGTCACTGTGACAGAAGTAAGTGAAATGGACTCAGTACGCAAGTACCTCGAGGGGGACCAACTGCATTGCAGGAGTGTACCTGCAGTCCACTGAGGAGACCCTGAGTATCTTCGAAGCCAAAAAGAGGCCTGCTGACTCCTGTACTTCTCTGGTTCTGCTGGAGGCCCAGGCTGCCACTGGCTTTGTCATTGACCCTGTGAACAACAGGAAATTGTCTGTAGAGGAAGCTGTGGCTCAAAAAGTGTGGTTGGCAGTGATTGGAAAAAAACAAACTGCTTTCAGCAGAACGAGCAGTTACAGGATACAAAGATCCCTACACAGGCAACACAATTTCTTTGTTCCAGGCCTTGCAAAAAGATCTCATTGTCAAAGATCATGGAATTCGTCTCCTTGAAGCGCAAATTGCCACAGGAGGCATAATTGATCCGGTGCACAGTCACAGAGTACCTGTTCAGGTGGCCTATGCAAGGGGTTACTTTGATGAAGAGATGAATCAGATTTTGTCTGACCCCGATGATGACACCAAGGGCTTCTTCGATCCCAACACTCAAGAAAACCTCACCTATCTTCAGCTGATCGAGAGGTGTGTCACAGATCCCATCACAGGCCTGAGCTTACTGGTGATTGTGAAGAAGGGCGAGTTTTATTTCTTTGTTGATGAGGCAACAAAACTCATTCTGAAATCTACAACAACAACCAGAGCAGGAGGGAAATACCAAGGAACAACAGTGTCTCTGTGGGAGCTCCTCTACTCCAAATACATCACTGAGGAGAAAAGGAGGGAGCTTGTGCAACAGTACAAGGCTGGATCAATCACAATCGAACGCTTCTTGGAGATCATCCTGACAATCATTCAGCGGCAAACCATGATGTCTTCATCGTCACCACCAATGGTCATTTGCAAACCACCAGAAACAAAAGTGGACAGCTGCAAAGTAAATCCTGAAATCACCACTACCATCACAGAGACAACTGAAGTTGGAAACTTCCATGGCATCAGAAAGGATGTCACCGCTACTGAGCTGCTTAAATCAAATATCATTAATGAGGATCTCTACAAAGATCTTACTGCTGGAAAAGTCACTGTGACAGAAGTAAGTGAAATGGACTCAGTACGCAAGTACCTCGAGGGGACCAACAGCATTGCAGGAGTGTACCTGCAGTCCACCAAAGAGACCCTAAGCATCTACGAAGCCAGAAAAAGAGGCCTGCTGACTCCCGGTACCTCTCTGATTTTGCTGGAGGCCCAGGCTGCCACTGGCTTTGTCATTGACCCGGTGAACAACAATAAACTTTCTGTAGAAGAAGCTGTTGACCAAAGTGTGGTTGGCAGTGAGTGGAAAAACAAACTGCTTTCAGCAGAACGAGCAGTTACAGGATACAAAGATCCCTACACAGGCAACACAATTTCTTTGTTCCAGGCCTTGCAAAAAGATCTCATTGTCAAAAATCATGGAATTCGTCTCCTTGAAGCGCAAATTGCCACAGGAGGCATAATTGATCCAGTGTACAGTCACAGAGTACCTGTTCAGTGGCCTATGCAAGGGGTTACTTTGATGAAGAGATGAATCAGATTTTGTCTGACCCTGATGATGACACCAAGGGCTTCTTCGATCCCAACACTCAAGAGAACCTCACCTATCTTCAGCTGATTGAGAGGTGTGTCACAGATCCCATCACAGGCCTGAGCTTACTGGTGATTGTGAAGAAGGGCGAGTTTTATTTCTTTGTTGATGAGGCAACAAAACTCATTCTGAAATCTACAACAACAACCAGAGCAGGAGGGAAATACCAAGGAATAACAGTGTCTCTATGGGAGCTCCTCTACTCTAAATACATCACTGAGGAGAAAAGGAGGGAGCTTGTGCAACAGTACAAGGCTGGATCAATCACAATCGAACGCTTCTTGGAGATCATCCTGACAATCATTCAGCGGCAAACCATGATGTCTTCATCGTCACCACCAATGGTCATTTGCAAACCACCAGAAACAAAAGTGGACAGCTGCAAAGTAAATCCTACAATCACCACTACCATCACAGAGACAACTGAAGTTGAAAACTTCCATGGCATTAGAAAGGATGTCACCGCTACTGAGTTGTTTAAATCAAAAATCATCGATGAGGATCTCTACAAAGATCTTACTGCTGGAAAAGTCACTGTGACAGAAGTAAGTGAAATGGACTCAGTACGCAAGTACCTCGAGGGGACCAACTGCATTGCAGGAGTGTACCTGCAGTCCACTGAGGAGACCCTGAGTATCTTCGAAGCCAGAAAAAGAGGCCTGCTGACTCCTGGTACTTCTCTGGTTCTGCTGGAGGCCCAGGCTGCCACTGGCTTTGTCATTGACCCTGTGAACAACAGGAAATTGTCTGTAGAGGAAGCTGTGGCTCAAAAAGTGGTTGGCAGTGATTGGAAAAACAAACTGCTTTCAGCAGAACGAGCAGTTACAGGATACAAAGATCCCTACACAGGCAACACAATTTCTTTGTTCCAGGCCTTGCAAAAAGATCTCATTGTCAAAGATCATGGAATTCGTCTCCTTGAAGCGCAAATTGCCACAGGAGGCATAATTGATCCGGTGCACAGTCACAGAGTACCTGTTCAGGTGGCCTATGCAAGGGGTTACTTTGATGAAGAGATGAATCAGATTTTGTCTGACCCCGATGATGACACCAAGGGCTTCTTCGATCCCAACACTCAAGAGAACCTCACCTATCTTCAGCTGATTGAGAGGTGTGTCACAGATCCCATCACAGGCCTGAGCTTACTGGTGATTGTGAAGAAGGGTGAGTTTTATTTCTTTGTTGATGAGGCAACAAAACTCATTCTAAAAATCTACAACAACAACCAGAGCAGGAGGGAAATACCAAGGAACAACAGTGTCTCTGTGGGAGCTCCTCTACTCCAAATACATCACTGAGGAGAAAAGGAGGGAGCTTGTGCAACAGTACAAGGCTGGATCAATCACAATCGAACGCTTCTTGGAGATCATCCTGACAATCATTCAGCGGCAAACCATGACGTCTGCATCGTCACCACCAATGGTCATTTGCCAACCACCAGAAACAAAAGTGTACATCTGCAAAGTAAATCCTACAATCACCACTACCATCACAGAGACAACTGAAGTTGGAAACTTCCATGGCATTAGAAAGGATGTCACCGCTACTGAGCTGCTTAAATCAAATATCATCGATGAGGATCTCTACAAAGATCTTACTGCTGGAAAAGTCACTGTGACAGAAGTAAGTGAAATGGACTCAGTACGCAAGTACCTCGAGGGGACCAACAGCATTGCAGGAGTGTACCTGCAGTCCACCAAAGAGACCCTAAGCATCTACGAAGCCAGAAAAAGAGGCCTGCTGACTCCCGGTACCTCTCTGATTTTGCTGGAGGCCCAGGCTGCCACTGGCTTTGTCATTGATCCTGTGAACAACAATAAACTTTCTGTAGGAGAAGCTGTTGAGCAAAGTGTGGTTGGCAGTGAGTGGAAAAACAAACTGCTTTCAGCAGAACGAGCAGTTACAGGATACAAAGATCCCTACACAGGCAACACAATTTCTTTGTTCCAGGCCTTGCAAAAAGATCTCATTGTCAAAGATCATGGAATTCGTCTCCTTGAAGCGCAAATTGCCACAGGAGGCATAATTGATCCGGTGCACAGTCACAGAGTACCTGTTCAGGTGGCCTATGCAAGGGGTTACTTTGATGAAGAGATGAATCAGATTTTGTCTGACCCCGATGATGACACCAAGGGCTTCTTCGATCCCAACACTCAAAGAGAACCTCACCTATCTTCAGCTGATTGAGAGGTGTGTCACAGATCCCATCACAGGCCTGAGCTTACTGGTGATTGTGAAGAAGGGTGAGTTTTATTTCTTTGTTGATGAGGCAACAAAACTCATTCTAAAATCTACAACAACAACCAGAGCAGGAGGGAAATACCAAGGAACAACAGTGTCTCTGTGGGAGCTCCTCTACTCCAAATACATCACTGAGGAGAAAAGGAGGGAGCTTGTGCAACAGTACAAGGCTGGATCAATCACAATCGAACGCTTCTTGGAGATCATCCTGACAATCATTCAGCGGCAAACCATGACATCCTCATCGTCATCAATGGTCATGTGCCAGCCACCAGAAACAAAAGTGTACAGCTGCAAAGTAAATCCTACAATCACCACTACCATCACAGAGACAACTGAAGTTGAAAACTTCCATGGCATCAGAAAGGATGTCACCGCTACTGAGTTGTTTAAATCACATATCATTAATGAGGATCTCTACAAAGATCTGAAAGCTGGAAAAGTCACTGTGACAGAAGTAAGTAAAATGGACTCAGTACGCAAGTACCTTGAGGGGACAAACAGCATTGCAGGAGTGTACCTGCAGTCCACCAAAGAGACTCTAAGCATCTACGAAGCCAAAAGTAGAGGCCTGCTGACTCCTGGTACTTCTCTGGTCCTGCTGGAGGCCCAAGCTGCCACTGGCTTTGTTATTGATCCTGTGAACAACAAGAAACTTTCTGTAGAAGAAGCTGTAGCTCAGAAAGTGGTTGGCAGTGAGTGGAGAAAGAAACTGCTTTCAGCAGAACGAGCAGTTACAGGATACAAAGATCCCTACACAGAAACAC
Organism: Plectropomus leopardus; assembly: GCF_008729295.1. Lineage (NCBI taxonomy): Eukaryota > Metazoa > Chordata > Actinopteri > Perciformes > Serranidae > Plectropomus > Plectropomus leopardus. The sequence goes on along the minus strand of NC_056480.1, from coordinate 2,528,946 downwards.
AATTTCTTTGTTCCAGGCCTTGAAAAAAGATCTCATTGTTAAAGATCATGGAATTCGTCTCCTTGAAGCGCAAATTGCCACAGGAGGCATAATTGATCCGGTGCACAGTCACAGAGTACCTGTTCAGGTGGCCTATGCAAGGGGTTACTTTGATAAAGAGATGAATCAGATTTTGTCTGACCCCGATGACGACACCAAGGGCTTCTTCGATCCCAACACTCAAGAGAACCTCACCTACATTCAGCTGGTCGAAAGGTGTATCACAGATCCTATAACTGGCCTCACTTTACTCCCCTTGCACAAGTGAAGGAAAGAAAACTTTTTTTCAAGCATTTACTTCTAGGTTTAGCCTGCTTCAACTATTTTTTAAAAACCTGCAGTTAACTCAAAATTGCAGTTTTTTTTTATCATTGTCTCTGTTGGAAACAGCATTTTCTTATTGTGTATGATGTTTAAATTCATTTTAGGTCATCCTTACATAAATGTGCAGAGGATATGCATGCTGTATTGTGCTGGATACTGTTAATTGTTCAAGGTTGAAAAACAGCACTGGAAAAATGTTTGATTTGTAGAAGATTCTTATAATCATAGAAAAAAATCACCGGCCTTTATGAGTTAAGGTACAGGTTATACTTGTGACCCCCTTCTTGTTTTCAGTCTCTTTGTTATTACCCAGCTCTGATCCCCTATGACTATATACATGGTAGGATCTAACATTTTGAATTCATCTGCTTTTTTACCTTTTATGAATGCTTTTATTTTCATGTCATTTGTCAGGTTTGTGGTTTTTATTTTTACATAGATGTGATGAGATGGGGTTGTGATCAGCACTGTTTTACTTTGGCTATGGAAACTGGAGTGGGTAATACTTTACAACAGTTGGGCAAAAGCTTTCCTAATTTAAATCTTTTGTGTCTCCTAAGTAAACTATACTTTGCTTTGACCTCAACTGGAAGCCATGCACCTTTTTAAAACTGCATAACCTTTCTTGCTTAAATGGTTACATTGTGCTGCACAATAAACAGTCGAGATACCAATACTAACTCTTGTCTTTTTTTCAACATAGTTTGTTAGAACATTTGACATTTTTCGAACTATCATACTAGTCCTGATGATGTATTATTATTACAGCACATCAAATACTGCTTAAGAATGTCCTGACTGAAGAGTCCTCATATAGGTTTGACATCTTTAGGAATTACTCAGCAATCACAATGCAAATCAAATGCAAACATCTGCAATTGTGAAAAATGTCTCCTGCTTGGAAAAAACACTAAAAACACTTGAATGTATGTCCTTGACTTTATGAATGTATAAAGGTAGTCCTCATTTTGTCATTCTGTGAATTAGTCCTGGGAGTGCAGCACTCTCTAGTGGAGATTCAGTATATAATCAACTTTACAGTGACATGCTGAACATTTATTTTCAATTTCAAATATTTCTTTAAAAACTTTTGCCTGGAAGTATTTTAACTGTACCACAAAAAAAGTATTTTAAAAAATCACATAAAAAAATTCTGCTATACACAACTGAAAGCCAGCTTTACAGTGAAAGTGATTCACATCAATATTCAAATGTCACCCTTTAAGCGAAGACAGTGCTCTTACCTTGTATTAGCTGGCTTTAAAGGGGAACGACACCCAATGAAAAAAAAAACATGTTATTCTTGTGGTCTAACAGTCACAAAGAAATAGTAAACATGAGCAAATCTTTCCCAAATCCAAAAACTAGAGTACTAAAACTCAAATTTGTGATGTCACTGGGTATAGTTTGGGGCTGCTCCAGAGACAGTGACTTGGGAGAGATGTTGTCGATGACCCTGAGTGTGGTTAAATTTTCTGTTCACAACTGAGAGCATCACAATAGAATAAAGCTCATTTGGGTATAAAAAAGAAAAACATTCGCAAGATCCACAAAATGGGCCCCCATTCATTCTCTAAGGAGCAGCTCCAGACTTTATACCCTAATGACAATACTGGGTTTCTACTCTCTGAGAGGAGCTCCCCTTTAATACAGCAGCAAAGGGTTTTCAAACGTGATCCCAACCCTTGGTTTCTGTTCTCTAGCACAGTATGTAGGGGCCTTTGCATGAAGTGCCCTTTTTTGTGAACAGTATAGATATAAAACATTTACAAAAACACCTGTGGTTAGAATATCCACATATTTACACAGCATGAACCACAAAGAGGTATGCTGTAAGACTGACTTATGCCTTGTAAATTTGGTTTCCAATTTCTAGAACAATTCATCCAGCAGCTGGCGAATGTCCTCTTGGCCACGGTAAATTCTCTTCAATCCTCTTCGAAGATAACGGCAGGATGAAAGGTTGAGGTAGTTAAGAGCAGTCATTTGGCCAATGACTGGCCTGCAAAATAAAGTACAGATAACAATGTATTTCTTAGGAATTTCTTGAAAAGATCATGATAATAGTAAACAAATCTGAATCCTTGATTCATGCTCAGTTCTATATACCTGCAGATCGTCTATTAAAAATGTTGCTGCAGAGTTTATTTGATTATTTGGATTAATAGAGTTAAAGGAGTACCTGAGGGCGGGTGGTGTGATCCTGGTCCCACTCAGGTTGAGTGAACGTAGGGTATCTACGTCTGTGCCATGAGCAAGGTGACCCATCGCCATCTCCAAGTCCTCCTCGGTGAAGAGCTGATTTGCAATGTCGAGCTGTTGCAGTGTTCGACTCCATTTCTGGGTCACCAAGTGAAGCCCCTTCTTAGATGACGGCAACCCAACATTGCTGCTGAAATACTGTCCCCAGAACAGACACTCAAGCTCTGCCAAATGACGGACAGCAAAACAAGGTAGGGTTGATTAATAAATGGGCTTTGTATGCAAATTCAAATCACTGACGTAAAGGATTCATACACCGTTTTTTAAATAAATTTAAAAAATTAAATTTTCCAAGAGTTTCCGGCAAACTTTAAAGACCATATATTGTCTGTAACAACATCTACACTCCTCCTGTTTCTTTAATATATTATAGCTTTTTAAAAACATATATATCATTGAAAAAATAAGAAATTCAGAACAGGAAGGGGTGGTGAAAAAAGGTGGAAGCACGTCAATTTTTTAAGCACTGGGAAGGACATATGTTTTCTTTAAAACATTTTGGTTATGTTTAAGAAAAGTTTTTGGCAATTTTTTGATCTTTAAAAATTTTAAGTGATTTTTTTTAAAAAGAAAGGACTGTTTTTCTTTAAAATGTTGTGGTGATTTAAAAAAAAAATTTATTATCATTAGATTTTCAAACTTCTGACGGTCCTTGAATGCCTAATGTGTTATTATACAGCTTTGTGAAACAAAATTCCATGACTTTTCCAAAACATTCAGGGATTATTTAGTTTTCCTAAACTTTTCCAGGTTTGGAAATTGCTATTTGTAAATTCCATGACTATCCGAGGTTTTTAATGGCTGAAACCTGAATATATTTGTGTGCCCCCAATAAAAGTTCAGGTAATTGTGGATTAAATATGACTACAAGCTTTTCTGTATGGGCCGCAAAGTAGGTCCCATTCAAAATCATACTGAAGTAACTTAATAACCCCAAATCAAACAAAGTTTAAGTATAAATTGAGTTACCAAGACAGGGTAGTGTTGCAAGACCGGATGGTGTGATTCGGGAGCAGCCTCGCAGGTCCAGCACGCGCAGCTTGGTGGAGCCAAAGAGGATGTCCCACAGATCTTTGTCTGTCATGTAGGAAAAAGAGGTGGTTGCGATACACAGCTCCTCCAGTAACGGAAAGCCTGCTGTTGAATCGGCGTTTCGCATCATCTTAAGCAGAGGTCTGACATTCAGCATCCTGAAGGTCTGATGGGATGTTCAGTAGATGTTCAAGTGTCACGGTAAACACAGCGCACACATACATCACACTGATTCATTCTACTCTGACTCCTAACATGAAAAGTTAGAATTAGTGCTGCAATTAATGATTAATTTACTGCTTCCATATTAAATCAATTTGCTTGTAAAATGCCGTAAAATAGTGAGAAATGTTTATTGTATTTGCCAGAGACAGGTGTAGTTTTTAATTTTTGTCGAACGAACAGTCTGAAACCCAAAGATCTTTAGTTTACAATGATAAATTACAAAGAAAAGCATCAACATGAAAAATTTGAAAAGCTGTGGCATCTTTGCTAAAAGAAAAAGACTAAAACAATTAATAATTTCTCGTTTTGTCAATCGCCTAAGCTGTAAATTGCTTAAGTTCTAAAATCATTACAATTATTTTAAGTACACAAGAGCTGCAAAACTGATCATTCATAATGATTAGTTTCTTTATGTGGCTGTGATCCACCCCCAATATACAGCAATTACAATAAAAGACACATAAAACATTATCATAGCATCGCCATCGCAATTCAGTAACATTAACAAACAGGTTTGAATTGTCAAATTGGCATTGAAAACTGAAATGTTAGGGTTTTTTGTTTTTGTTTTTTTACCTTGAGTTTAGGGCACGCCATCTGTAGCGCCTGGATGCAAACAGGAAGTTCACAATATTTACTGTCAAGCTTTGTATTGACCTCCAGTACCTCCAAATCAGGACAATGTCCCCTCTGAAAAGACAATACATTGAGTGAAAACCAAGTTCATCTGTCCTCCGTAGCTTGGGCTGTATGTAATGCGGACAAAGGGAAACAAAACACTTTTTAGAGAAAAGAGGGGCTGGGTTTCTTACGCTGATGGCGTTCAGAAGTCTGTCATTCTTCATTCCGTGAGTGAGCAAAATCTGCTTGATCTGGCTCCCGTGATTTTCAAGGTACTCCAGGAGTCCCTCGACCTGAAACTACGATAAAAACACATTTTCAACAAACTTACAGATCCGACAGTTTACAGAACCAAGCGTGACGCGTGAACACCTGCTCGGAAAACCATGATTCCTAAACCAGGGTATGAATCCAACTGTGATATACTTCATAATGTGTTCACCACAACAATTTTTTTATTTTACCCTAAAACTGACACTATGACTTAAAAATGTTTCCTGTGCTGGTGTGTGACACACCTCTGAATACTGGAGATTGATGCTCTGCAGAGAGCGGCTGTGCAGACCGAGGCTGTGGAAGGCTTTGGCTGTCAGGCCCGTACAGTATGAGAGCTTCAGGGAGCAGAGGTGAGGGCAGAACTGCGACAGGACCTAAAGTGGATCACAACATGAGCCCTCAAAACATGATAAATACAAAAACTGCAACCTATAATTCATTTGTCAATATGTGAATATGAAAATAAGCATTGACACATTTTATTTTATGGTGGATTTCTTGTTTTAGAACTAGACTCTTCAAATAGAGCCTCTGTGGACTCAACAAATACTTTCATTATCGATTCACCTGCAAAATATTTTAGCAATTGATTATTTTGTCTATAAAATGTCAGATCATAATTTCCAGAAGCCTTATGTAATGTATTCAAATTAAAATGAAAAATATTTTTAACTTATTCAGTTTCTGTAAATATTAAATTAATCTACGTCATCCTAAGTGCTTTATATGAATTCTTCAAATACTCAAAAATCTTCTTTAGCTTTACTGTCAAATGTGACAAAGATCAGAATCAAGTACTCACATTTGAGAAGCTAGAACGACGCCGTATTTGGAATTTTCGGATGAAAAATAACAAACAACAAAGTGATTATCAAAATAGTAGCCCGATTAAATTTCTTCGGCTCGGTTAACTGGCAAATCTATTCAGAAGATTATAAAATAATAGTTGAAAAGGACAAATTTCTAGTCTTGATGACTCACCTCTATTGCATAGGTGACATTCTTTGTCCAGTGACAGAGAGAAAAGTCTCGTAGGTGAGAGAATCTACAAAATGAGGAGTGCAGTTTTTTATTTTTTTTTTTTCCAAGATATCAAAAAATATAAGACATCTAAGCACAAACTAAATCTCAGTTCACACTGTGTATGTTTTAAATGTTACAAAACTACTAATACAGACCTGTTTTGTGCCAGCCAGTGAAACGTCTCTTTAACCCTCTTCTCAGTTTTAGGCAGTTGGCTTTTCCCTGCCGCAATCCAGCAGTGACCTATGGTCACTTTACGCCAAAGCACCGGACTGGAGGCGGCTGCGTTCCACAGACGACAAACTCTTCCCACCCTACATCAGAAAACTTCTTGTATTAATTCATAACAAACGAAAACATTCAGTGTGGAATTTATGTTCCAAAATAACACAATAACACAGTATATCCAAACTGTTATTGACACACTGACATGGGGGGGGGGTTGTGTGCTTTTGAAAAAACCAAATGCTGAACATTTAAGTATTTACTAAGATTTATCAAATCAAATGTGTGTTTGTTACCTGCATAGAAATGGTACAGCACCATCTTGATCGACCACCATCTGAAAAATACTGATTAGCACCTCTTCAGGAAGACTTTGACCCCATCTGTGGTCTGCTGCTTTCTGTGGCAAAAACAAATTGATGTCCTCTTCTTCTTTGGCAACGGGAATACTATTCACTTTAGGTTTGGCACACACTGTCTTTTTTTTCTTAATCTGATTAGTTTTTACTTTTCCTTTCATTAGCTTCTTCTTCTTTTTGCTTCCCTTCTTTGGGGGAGTCCAGGCTGAACCGTCGTACTGAGAAGTGGAACTCGATATGACAAGAAGCATATCTTCCCCCTGATGGACGGTGTAGCCGAGCGGGACAGGCCTGGAGACTCGCGCCTTTTTGTGCTTCTTGGTTTTTGCATTTGTAGGTTTATCAGCCTTCCTCTTCAAAGATGCCTTCTTTGGCTTTGGTCCGTCTTCTCCTTGATCTGAAGCATTTGACGTGCTCGGTGCGGTGTCTTCTCTTCTTTCAGTGTTGGTTGAAGCCTCTGCCTCAGGGGGATCCATCATGTGTTGCTTGTTAGTCTTTACCATGAGCTTCATTCAAACAAAACCTGACACTGGCTCAAGAGTGACATATCCACGTCTGAAAACAGAATAAAAATAAGATCTGTTTGTCTCTGTGTGGGCGATTTAAAGTAGACTATGATAATAACTTCTTTTTATATAGCACCTTTAAAAACAGAGTTTACAAAGTTCTTTGACAAACAAAGCAAAACAGAAATGTGATACAAAGTCCTACTGAACAAAAGCAAGATAAGACTAGTACAAGAGTACAAGCAATTCAAGATGCAAGACATAAAATGTCAATATAAAGTAAAACAAAAGAACAGACCAAAAACAACAGCAGGAGCAATAAAACCACAAAGGAATAAAATAAATAAAACATACATTAAAAAAGGTAAAATACAGAAATAGACCTGGAAAAGTGCTAAAAAATATAGTCACTTTTAACAGAATCATTTTTAATCTGTAAATGATAATTGATATGATAATTATACATTATTTTCATCCCATATATTTCTCCTGATAATAATATTAATAATAATTTTCTTAATCTACTAATTTCTGGCATTTTACAGAACATTTCTTGCCAAGTTTCTCATGTGTTTTAAAGAAATCAAACCAATTTTCTTAGTGGTTTAACAGTGTGAATACCCATGAAAGGCGTCTGAACGCAGCTCAAATTCGTGATGTTGTTGTCTAGGTTTCAAATGGATAACTATGATGTCCATTTGTGATCCAGGAAACTGTAAAAATCCATGAATAATAAGATAGATGTGTAACTGTCTGACCCAAACTATCACACCTTATTGTTTGCTTTGATTTGCTTTAATAAATATAGTTTGATTAAGATATTAATTATGAGTAAATCTCCGTCATGTGTTGCAGTCTGTGAGCCGGTCATAACAGCCTCCAAATGTCAAAACAGGTCAAATTTGAAGCGAGCAGTTTGTAATGGTTAACCTCTCAGAAGCTGAGAAAATTGATCTGATTCAAGAACATAAGTAGGCAACGAGTAATTGTACAAGAAATGACCCAAAACATTGCCAAGAAATCATCTAAAAGTTACCTGAAATTTTGCAAAAGAAACAACAACGTGACCCGTGACTAAAGAAGCACTAAAAATTATTATTTTTTAATGTTTTAAAACAATAATTATAAATACCATTTCAGTATTTTCTTCTTTTTTTTTTAATAAATTGTTTTCCCTCTTTTTCTTACTTCTTTCTCCGGGTTTTTTCCCTTGTCACCATTAACTAACCTCTTACAGTTTGTGGGACATTTCTTGGCGAGTTGCTCTTTTCCTTTTTGCCTTGTTTTCAAAATAAATCAAACCAATCTGCTCGGGTTTGTCTGTCCAGGTTTCATTAACATCAAATTATTAAAAACGCGAGGACAAATGTAGTTTTAAAAGACTACCGTGTTTTCATAAGAGCTTTTATTTTCCAGCTGCTCCTCGACTGTTTGTACACGGAGCCACCCTGCACTTTCTTTAAACGGAGAAAGGGACCACTGAATTATACAAATACGCAATACAACGACGTTTTCTTTGGCATTAACAACAAACAAAGCCTTTATTGATATAATCGACAGCAACACGGATTTGTCAGCTAGCTAAATGAATCAAACCGGCTAACAATGATAAGTTAGCTAACATTATTGTTTCGGTTAACTCGTCAGTTAACGACTTGCCGCGTAATATAACGTCGCACAACATTAGCGACGGCGCTGCTACTGCGTTGACAACAAACACCACTCACACAAATGCTTTCTGATCGAAAGAAAACAGTATCTTGTTGTTATTTTTCATTACCTGCTGCTAGTTCCGCGCAGCGGCTAACATCTTCCAGCTCCAGTAGCAGACCCACAATGCATTGCACATCCCCGCTGTGATTGGTGGATACCACCACAACATCCCGCCTTACGTGAACCTGTCCAATCACAGACGAGCTTGGTGTTTGACTGCAGCACGCTGTGTGTTGTTGTGAGTAGTGCACCAGAGGGCTGTTTGTGAGGAGATAAGATGAACTTCTCGGTGATGTAACGTTAGTTTCTGGGTAAGAAGTTACGCTTTAAAAAAATACTTTTAATATTTATTTATTTCAAAATATTTGTAAATGTTACAGCATGCAGCACAGCGCTTCTGCTCTGGGATTTTTGGAGGATTATTGTAGTACAGTACGCTGAATTTCCTGCAGGTAAAGTTGGTGCTAACACTAGCAAGATGCTCACAAGGCTAACATTTAGCATGCTGAGGTAGAGCGGCATAATTTGCAGTGTTTATGCTTAATTTTTCTAAAATTCTGGTCACAGTCGCAACCAGTAAACACAAAGATTACCGTAAGGTTGTTATTGCTATCTTAATTGTATGTATAAGAATAAAAATGGGTCATTCTTGCATGTGTGCAGCTATCGGGCAGTGTTGTGGGTGGGGGAGGGATTCCCTGCATAGTTTGCACTCCAACAACTCCCACAAGGTGGCACAAAACAGCACTTACTCTCCAGCTGGTAAGGTGTACTTTTCTAAAAAAAAAACCCAAAACAAAACAAAAAAACATGCAGTTTAACCCTTTGAAACTTGGAGCAACACCACTTTCTTGTGCTGCTTTCAGACGCCTTTCAGTGGTATTTAAAACTTTGGACAAAGTGGTGTGATTTCTTTCAAAAACATGGGAAAAAGACAATTAGCAACTTGGTAAGAAATATTCAACAAATTGTCAGAAATGTATAGAATATGAAAATTGTTTTTAAAAAGCTGGAGGGGGGTGTATACGGCAAAAGCTAGGGGAAAATGATGTATAATTAGAATAATTAGATAATTAATAATTATAATAAGTATAATTAATCAGATTCAAAATTAGTATGTTTAAAATTACAATTAAATTTTTCCCACATAATTTCTTTATTTGTTTTTTCAAACTCTTTAAAAAACTAATTTTCAGGTAATTTTCTTGTTTTTTTCTTTTTTGGTCATTTCTTCTTTTGAGAAATTAAAAATTTTTCAAAGAGTCCATTCAGCAGCACTTTCAACTTTAAGGCTATTTTGGGTCTGTGTCTGTGGTGCTGTTGTACTGTATTGTGTTATAATGAGGGGCTATTTCTTTCTTTTTTTTGTTTTATTCTTTCCTCAAATATCCTGCAACATAAAAGCACAAAACAACATTCACTAGTTTGCAGGTAACAAAGTCCACAAACAGAAATCAAAAACTGAAAAACAAACAACAGCACAGCTTAACCCTTTGAAACCTGAGCAAATTGGCTTAGTTTCTTTCAAAAGCACAAGAAGACAATGAGCAACTTAACAAGAAATGTCCCAAAAATTGCAAGAAATTAGTAAAGAGTGACAAGAAGATTACCCAAGCATAATTTTTCCTGAAATTCTCCCTAAGTTTTTTGATAACGGCTTATAATCCCCCAAAACTAATGTTGAGGTCATTTTCGTGTCACCTTTTATTTTTGCTCAAAATTTGATGGTCATTTCTTGCAAAGTTGCCCATAAACACATCACTCCACTTGGCATAGATATATAGTTTTCTTTTATTAAAACTAAGAAAGCTACCGTACATTTCAGTAAATCTTTACTTAAAAACCTTCCAGTTGCATTAGCTGGTATGAGGCCATAAAAGTCTTGAGATCAATCCAGTCCTTATAACAAGGTGTGCTTGTATTTTGCCAGTTCCTCAGTATAATCTTGGATGCATTAAAGAAGCCTGCAAGAACCAACCCAAACTGTGCCTTTGTAGGTCTTGCTGGTAGAACAGATTTGTCTCCCAAAAAAGGCAAAAACGTGGCACGAGGCCCTTTTTTCTAATTTTGTGTCCACTCTATTTATGTCAGAAAGGTTAGACTTGATGGTTAAAACACCTTTCAGCACAACATAATACAATTCAACAGCACAGCTTAAAGCCTTAGAATGAGTCAAACATTTAAAAAATGTTAACTTATTCTTTTCATCTCTTTTTCAGGAACGGAAAGGAGTAAATTTTCCTACAGTATTGTGTTGGTGTGCATGCTAGAGCCAAGAGGAGGCATTTTTCTGCAGAGGTGAATTCTCCAGGACAACACTGAAACTATGAAACTTGCTACTCTTCTTTTTTCACCTCCCTGCTCATTCAGGGCACACATGATATAAAGCACTGACTGAAAATTATAAATATATTATATTATAAATATAAATATTTATTACCAGAATTCAATTTTGCGAAATGGCATTATAATGAACTGATGCAATTGTGGTCTTTTAGATTTATTTACTCAGCTTTTTGTGGTTGAATTTGAGTGAATGAAAGCAAAGTTGTGAATAATCTTAAAAAATAGCTATATTATGCAAAATAAAAGAAAAGGCTAGTGAAAACGGATAGGCACTTTTTCCAAATTATTTCTATGCGTTTAATTTTTTAAAATGTATTATTTTTATTTTCATTTTTTTCCCATCCTTGTTGTTTGATAATATTAGAGTCATTTCTTATTTTGTTGTTCATTGCCATCTTCGCATGTTTTTGAAAGAAAGAAAGCCAATTTCCTCAGGTTTCAAAGGGTTAACTGCAATAAATGAAAAACAGATGTAGTTATAACAGTGATGATGGACATTAAAAAACACAGATCACAATTTAATTCTTTAAACATTACGTTTAACCCAGACTTTATGATACCGCGTGAATGCCAATCAGACTGTATAGAAGCTCAAGATTGCAACTTAGCATTTTTACCATTTCTCTTTCTACCATCTCTCTCTTTTAAAACAGCACACAATGGAGGAAGGACGAGATTTCTCACTTTGTGGCAAAAGTGCTGTAACTGAAGCCAATCTGAGTAAGTTAAATGACCATGTAATAAAGCTGTTATTAAGATGGCTCTATGACCAAATTCTCCATATTATACATGCACTACTAAACAAGTTTTTAGCATATTTCACAGTATAACAGGGTATTTAGAAATCAGTAACCTCAAAGTAAAAAGTTATGTTTTTCAATACTATTTTTCAATACTGGCATCCTCTGTCTTTTAAACTTCATTGTATGTAGTGCACAGCACGCACCACCAGAGCTCAGTCTCCAGACTCTACTGGTGGAACTGGCAGCTGTGCCTTAAGACTCTGTATCACCAAGTGGTGAGGGGAGAAGTTAGAGGTTTACAAAAGCCGGCAGCAGAGTGAAACATTGTAAAAACATATAATTTTTTACATCTAACTTGGTGCATTAAGGATTTATTAAAGCACATTTAAATGTATTTAATCCAGTAAAAATCACAGACTTTTTAGCAGGTCATACCTTCATACGTCCTTGCATAAAAACTTGCAGTTTCGCCTCCCTCAAGCACTAATTTGCTGCTCACTTGCCAACTTTTGTGTTTTTCAGGAGATGAGTACTACTGGAGGCTCGTTGCAGACTTCATCGGTCCCCAATCAGGAGAAGGATTAGAGCTTGAGAAGGGGCCATGCAAGAACAGACTTTTGATTCAAGTTGGACTCATGATAGAGGACAATAACTTCCCGTGGATTGCCATCGTAGAATGGCTCAAGAAAATTTTCCCCAACCATCAGTCCACTGACTTCCGTCGCTTGATCGAAAGAGGCATCGCAACAACACTGAGTCTGGGAAGTGACGCAAGGCTGACCTTCCTGGAATCGTATGTCAACTTCAATTTTGTTGGCCCAATATGTGACAGCATCGGAGTTGAGCGACACCACCTTTTGGAAATGACGGATTTCTCAGAGCGAGCGCAGTCGATCGAGGTCACGAATGCACTGATTCTAGAGTTGAGCAACTTTGTCTCCAGGGAGCGAATCACGCCACTCTTTCTCGTTCAATGGCTTAGGAACTTCAACCCTGAGTTTTGTAAGGATGGGAATATTCAAAAGGCATACCAAGTCCTGAGAGCCAAGATAAAAAAGTTAAAACTGCACTACCGCAATCACGAAACAAGGAGCCACAGGAGGAATGCAATGATGGAAAATCTGCTTCAAAGTCCATTTGAGCTGGTGCGGAAAAAAGAGCCCAAATTCATTCCAAAGAAACGTGTGAAAAGAGATGACCTCTTAAATTATGAAAAAGTTACCATCAAGGAGGAATACGAGACCTACGAAATAATGCAAGATGTGGAGTCTGACATGAATGTAGGACTTGTAAGGAAAGTGATACGGAGAGAACACGTCACTCATGATGAAAATGATGAGGATACGGACGATTCCAACAGTGAAGGAGAAACGTCACATCACAAACAAGAGGCTCTGACCCTGCTCGACATCGCAATGTTGTCTGTTCAAAAGCTGTCACGCGTGTACGGTGGGAAAACTGAAGCATGCAAGCAAGTTTGCTTAGATCTCCTCAAAAATCAGTATGCTCTAACATGCAAGGAGCATCCAGCCATGGCAGAGTTTGAGAAAAAACTTGACTCACTGTGTGAAGACTTCTCGGTCGTTTATCCCGTGGTGTTTTTAAACCACAACGCCAACTTCCTCGTTGACATGCATGACGCCGTGGAGCAGCAGATCATGAGCTTTGAAAAAGAGATCATTCTGTCGACGGGAGAGAAACTAGGCCGTGACAAGCTGCCAAAATTCAACAACTTTGTGAATTTCTCCGAAAGTGCCACCTCACGTTACATCCACATGGCTTGTGATGTCTTAAGCCATAAAAACCCTGACATGCAGAACTACAGGAAACACTGGGTAGCTTTCTGCGAGGAAAAGAACAACCCCTCGAGGCTTGAAGTAAATCAGTCGAACCGATTCAACCACTACTTTGAAGCTGCAGCCGGTCTCATCCACCATCACAAAGAGATGGCTCTCTTCTTCTCCGATCTGCTGTCAATGACCAACGATGCAAACATTGTCCTGGAGTGTGTCGCCGCAGATGCTAATGACTCTGTTATACAGAGCCTTGTGTGCGTTCTTGCCATTGTTTACTGCAAAATCATTGGTCCTTACTGGCAGCTTCTGAAAAGTGGAGGAGAGTACTCGCTTTTCAGCCAGTACTTACTCTGTCTCTACCAAAAGTTCCTCGATTGGTCCAAAGATCCTTCAACGCTGCTGGAGCCGGAAGGGACCACAAATGTTTTTCTGCAGTTCCCGTTGCAGGAGAAAACCTATGAAGGAGTGTTTCAGTACTGCGGTCACTGGCACACAAACAGAAACCTAATCAGAGCTTGTCTGAAGAGGATAATTAAGGTGATTGCCGGCGTCACTGACGAACACCTGAAGGATTTCCTGCCAGGAGGTTCGTTTGCTCAAGTCCCTCCACCAGAGCTGAGCTCAGAACTTGTGAGTTGCACGTTTTCCGTCTTGATGGCGGAATATCCATTCAGTGAAGGGGACCCGGAGAGGAAGAGAAAATCAGAGAAGTCCCCCAAACGCTCACGCAAGAAGATGGACAGCTCTCAGGAAGACAACGACCGATACGGTTCATCTGACAATAGTGGCGATGAATCTTACGGTTGGCACTCTAGAAAGAAGAGCAGCCAAAAGGATGGTCATAGTCCGCAGTTTGTAAGAGGTTACAGAGAAAGGGAGCCAAAGGTGGAAGAAGAGCGTGAGGAGATCATGGATAGGGATTACATAATCGCCACAGTGAACAGGAACGGAGGGCCATGCAGGACGCAGCAGGACGTCGACAAACTTCTGCTGCGTTTCGATGGTAAACCCCGAACTGAGAAACGGGAAGCGCTCCGTTGTGAGATATTGTACCAGAAAATGATCCTGAACAACACAGAACCACACTTGAATGAAGTCTTCCAAAACAGCACTCAGATGGCATTGAAGCTGAAGCTCGCGCTACCTCGTGTCAAACCGGGGTACTCTCTCGTTTTGGCACCTAAAAAGACGAAATCCAAGGCTGTGACACAGTATGCGACGTACGCTGCGACTGGTCAAAGTGAATACAACAGCACAGGAGGGCTGTGATTGCATCAAAGTGTGACACTGAGGGATAAGTGTGTTGTGACTTCCTCATGTGAAAAAGGGTTCCCAAAGTCATGAAACACCTGGAAAAAGTCATGGAATTTAACAATCTTGTTTAAGAGACTGGAATTAGTAAAAAAAAAAAAATCATTGACAGTTTTGGTTGAACAAAAAAAAAAAATTAAAAAAACCATTGAATTTTGAGAAGAGGGAGCTGGAGGTGTTGGGACGCCACGCTCTGGGGTTCTTCATACATGTCAACTTAGAGCAGCACAATAAATCATGTTAAGAGTTTGTATCTGACAGTTTTGAAAAACAAAAATATATATATAATGGTACCTTGAAAAGTGATGGAAAAGTTTTGAAATGTCCATAAAAATGTAGGGGAACTCATATTTTTGCAGACCAAGAAGAAATACACACAATGACCTCAATCTTGCCAAACAAATATAAAGTGTGATTCAGCATAAGCCCGATGTCATGTATTTTCAGTGCCAGTAGCTGAAATTGTAAGGTTTGATTTTGTAGCTGTCATACTTTTTAATGTTTTTTAATTTGCTTGGTGCCTTTGACAATGTTTTTTGTTGCTGAGACCTTTTTTTAAAACATAAAATAGTACCCATTAGTCAGAGGTTTGCCAACCACTGATATGAAAAAAATATGTTGTATAAAACATTGACAAAATAAACATCTCTGTTCATATTTACTTTCTCATTCTGTATGATAAACTATAAAAAGAATTCTGTTACAAAACCAACCCAGTTTAAGTTCAAGTTCATGGCTGTTTTCCATCAACAGTCAGTGTTTTTGTTTTTGTCACTCACATAATAACTTGTGTTTTTTTCACATTTGAAGGGTATTTGTGGTTGCATCACAGGCATCAGCCATGTCAGCGAGTTCATTCTTATTAAAGATGTTGATTTAGACAGACTCAACAATACAAGGAAGCAGAAATGAGAGAGGGGTTTATTGGGGTCACTGTGCTAAATGTCAAGGCCTCAATTATTTTCTGTGGAAAACACACTAATCAACGTCCCCAAGCCCTGTAACTAACAACAACTATTAGAGCTTGCAGTTGCATGATATGGAGGATCAGAAGTGTCACGGAAATAGGAATAAAGCATTTAATTGTTAACCAACTGTACTATTCAAATAGGCATTATTACATTTGAGCAGCGGTGGTTTAAGAGACCAGAAGTGCTTCACATTTGTTTGTTAGTTGATTTGGTAACTTGTAAATAAAGAGACTTAATTACAAAGTAATTCATTATTTGATGTTTTAACTGACAATAGTAAGAGAAATTATTAAAATAATTCACAAATGAAATATTAACCCATATATAAATAGTTCGACTTAAAGGGATTTACAAACAAACATGAAACAGCAAATAATACATCATTTACAAACATAATTGATTTTCTGAATTAAATGTAAAAATAGATTTCAGATTTCAGTTTGAAAAGAATTAACTGGATTTACAAATTGAATTGATACAATGAATACAGATTTTAATCAGGCCTTTCCTTCCTATTTGCATTTCCCTGATTCTTTTCGTCTTGGTTAAAGTTTATTAGCACATAAAGGTTTTAAACATTGTGCAGGATAAATTAGAGGCCGAAAATGGCTTATGGAAATACCTCCCCAATTAAATTATTATAATCATTCATAAAAAGAAAAAGATAAAAAAAAAAAACAAAGATTGCATAAAGTGAACTGTATTACAAATAAATCAATCGAGGGCTATGAGTCTTTGCAAATTAGGGTCCTTTTCAGGTTTTTTTTTTTGAGATTCTCCTTAAAAATAGCTAATATATGTAATTATTGGCTGTTTTATGTATTTTATGCAGTTATATTATTTCTTGATGGATTCATGTCATTTTTATTTTTTTTTAAATAATAATTAATTTTATAGCACACTTTAACATCAAAACATAAATATTTTTATAATTTAGCTTGTTTATAAATAGATTAATACATACATTTAAAAATGTATTGATGCCTATTTTAACACCTGGACTGACATCAGCTTTCTTGAGCTGAGTTCAGATGCCTTCACAAGCACAGAAACTTCTTCAGAGTACATGGGGGGAAAATGCAATGATTTGGCAAGAAAAGTCCTGCAAAATTGAAAATAAATAAATAAATATACTTATACATTTTAGAATTTTATATTGGAAAATGATGTCACAGTGAGAAAAAAAAAGCCTGTTAAATGTTTTTTTGTCTTTCTTATTTAGCACTTTCTTGAGGTCATTTTCTTGTTTATTTTTGGGGTTTTTTGTCTTTTCTTTTCTTTGTTGCTTATACAAAGGTAGTGTAACCTTTTACTATTTTCTTCTTCTTTTTTGCTTATTTCTTAAGCTGCTCGTTGCCCTCTTCCCATCCTTTTGAAAGAACTGAAGCCAATTCTCCAAGCTTTTAAGGGGTTAATTGTACAGTTAAAATTAGTCATGAGTATAATTAGTTAAATAATCGAATGCTTTATTGCTATTTAGTCTAAATGTGTGCCGATACCTTTAATATACTGGTTAATTAATATATTTTTCATAACACATACAGTTTGAACATGATGTAGATTACAACTGAGACACCGCCCGCATCAACTGTCAGCGGGAGTAAAACGAACGCACCGATTTTATCCAACCGGCGTTGGAGGAGGATTCTTTTGTCAAAGGTGCGTTTAATTTTCTCGGAAAACTGAAATAAATACTAGGACGAGCACGAAAAACACGGTTACACAGCAACAACTGACAGAGGGGCTGTTGCTCACTACATACTCATGTTTATATATTATTTACCAGTTAAATTTATGGACTGGTTTTGCGTCCAAAAACAGACAAATAAAATGATAACCCGTTAGAAATGCTTTATACAACGGCGACGTGGGAATTTACGAGGGGCAAGCGAAGGAAACTGAAGGGGCGGGAACTTTGCGTAAGTGTCCACCATTCTTCAGGTTAAAGCAGCGGGTGGACTCTGGGGGACACGTTGGTGTTTAAACATTACAAAGTCAGAGGCTTACCGGTGTTGTCCTTGTTCCTTGGCCGGAGATAGCGGCACCATGTCCGGTAGCTGGTGGAGCAGCGCGGCGGTGACCCACGGGCTGGTGGCTCTGTTCGCCATGGGCTCCTGGATTTCCGTCAACAGTCTGTGGGTCGAGCTCCCGGTGGTTGTCAACATGCTGCCCGAAGGTCAGTGGTCCAACTTCTGCCAAGAGATAACATATGGTCACCTAATCTGGCCTTTGGGATATTTAAGATTTTCTTAAAATAAAGTCATGTATTGTTATTTAATGTTTGGTGGGACTTTAGCCGAAATTTAGCAAAGTTAGCTTGAACCTAACGACCCTAGCTAGCTAACGTTAGTTATTGTAGTACCGATGTAACGTTTCCATTGTGATGGCTTTAAGATTCAGAATAACGAAATAATAACTGTTTTCTATGTAA